>NC_044977.1:156421271-156731826 GCF_008728515.1 Papio anubis | reverse complement strand
AGGATCTAAACAAAATCTACATGTAACACTTGGTTGATTTGTCTCTTAAAAGACTCCTTAGGCTCCTTCACCCTTCTTGTTTTTTCATGTAATTTCTTTGTTGGATAAACCAGGCTACATGTCCTGTAGCATTTCCCAGAGTCTGGTTTTTGCTGATTGTATCCCCATGGTGTCTGGTAGCATGTTCCTCAGTTCCCTGGACATCCTGCAAACTGAGAGTTACACCTGGAGGCTTGTGCAGGTTTGGGTCCAATTTGGTTTCCCCACAGGCTTCTTACCTGCTGGCTTGACAGCCACTGGTGGCCCATATGGGAAAGGCATCTCACTGAGTACAGCCTCTAAGCTACAGCCAGCAGGGCAAGGAGAGTCATCCAGGGGAAAGGAATGGTGGTGTTCAAGGCAAAGGAAGACATGGGTGCAGCTTGGGCATGAGAAAGGATGGGGGTGGAACTGAGGGCAATTCTGGGGAGCTGTGTAGGTGGCCAGGGAGAACTGCAGGAGGCAGAGACAGAAAAAAGCTGCAGAAATGTGGACTGCTCCCTCAGCCTCTGTATCTTCGTCTGTAAAGTGACCGCAATACCTGTAACTACCCCTTAAAGGGGTTGTGGATGTTAAAAGAGTGGATGCGACACATTCAGCACCAGTGTCTGGCCAATAGGAACGGAGCAATACTTGTTATTTGTGATGCTGATGACAGTGACAGTGTGGAGGAGGAGGGAAAGGGAGCTTGGACTTTTCTCTGAGATCCATCGGCAGCTATTGAAAACTTTTGCATAAGGGACACATATAATCAAATTTGCATTTATAGAAGGCTGACTGGTCTGTGAGATGAAGAGTGAATTTGAGAGGTTCAAGAAAAGGGTCGAGACAGTAGTTAGGGGCTGTTGCAGGTGCCTAGGAGAGAGGGGGCTGTGGCTGTATGGGGGTAATGTCAGTGGGTATGGAGATAGACGGAATTATTGGGAGGTATTCAGAGAGGAAGCGCAGAGAAGAAGCGATAGACAAAGCAGATGAGAGAGGGGAGCCAGGAGTCCAGGAGGGTGTACAGGTTTTTGGCTTGAGTCACTGGCAGGAGGAAGGTGCCACCCACTGAGATGGGAAGTGGTCTCCAAAACTCCAGGATCCCAGACCAAGCATCAGCCCCAAGACTTATATTTATGTATGTAGTGAATGTGTGCATGTGCTACTGTGCTAATGTGTTTTGTACATTTTAATATATGCAATAAAAGGAAATTATTTAAAAATCAGATAAAGATGAAATAAACAATATTTTAAAAGATCTTGCTATGATTAAAATGGCTTCTTAATCTCATTAGCTGGCACAGCAAGGCAGAATAGACACTCAGGGTAAGGTTCATCATTAACAATAGTGGATGTATAACTGTATTTAATATAGCCTTTTTGATTATTTGATATTTTTGCCAATTTCTTGTCATATCTGATTAGATTATCCTAGTTTTTAGCTCTTCATGTGGCTGATGAAGAGCTACTACTGGGAGCAGGGTGAGTGTCAGCAGCCTCAGGCTCTTGGGCTTTATTTCTGCTTTATGGTATCAGAGTGGTTCGACCTGAGTATCTTTTGCAGGAATCTCTGAAAGCCACTTATTCCATCTCTGTAAGGGTTCGTTTAGTCTAAACCAGATAATGTGGCCTGGAAATGCTCTTCACCAGGCATCTGTAAATTGCAATGTTCCACGCTGATAATGAACATAGAGTTAGGGCACCCTGGCCACCCTTCCGCAGGTTGCCCTTGCAGGCTTTTCAGGACACATGGGCCTGACTATGGCCCAAGTTGAGGGTACTAGGACCCATTTGTATATTTGGTATTACTAAAACTTATGTTTCTCTCATCTTATTTGATGTATTAAAAATAAATAGAAATAAAAGTGCGGACACTCCGCTTGGAGCTCTGGGTGGCTCCGTGCCAAGCTGGGGACAGCAAAGATCTTATTTGGAGGTCATGGGAAGGAGCGGGGCTCTGAGAGCCTGCTCAGGGCTCCAGTCTGGGCTCCTGTACTCCAGGCATCCCCTGAAGCTTTAGGGTAGCTCCTACTGGTGCTGGCAAGACAAGGGTGAGTGTGTGAAATGAGAGAGGCTGACTCTTCACATCCAGCCACTCTGGTCTCTTCAGCAGCGTGCCCAGGAGAGAAGCCTCAGCTTGCCTCAAGGCCTGGGATGCGCTGACGTGCACAGTAAGCACCGGCGCCTTTAGCAGCATCACTTGTCATTAAAATGAATTTACATGGGATCGCTACTGCCCTTTCTGAGAATCTCCTTCTCAGAAGATCCTTGGGGCTGGAAGTTTGGGGTCCTTTCGCTGTCCACTCATGTACACTTCCCTTCCACCCAGCCTGGACTGTGTGCACCTGGACCAGGTTTTATTTTAGGGATGGGAATGATGGAGCCATGGTAAATGGAGGGACCAAAGGTAAGAAATCTACCAAAGGTGAGAATTAGATAATAGATTAACCAGGCAGAGTTGGAAGGAAAGATTTGTGAAGTTATCAATAATTGCTTGGTGTTCTAAAGCTGGTTATTATTCCATTGTTGCTAATTCTGGGTCCCAATGAATCCACAGGAGAGGAGTTTCACTGTGACCCCACTGCAGCCAGATGTGCCTATGAAGGAAAAAGCCTGAAGGCATTTTGGGCCCTAATTGGTTGTTTCTGTAATGTTTTTCATTGATCGTGCAGTGGCAGTGCAAGCAGCTGCCCAGGGAGCAGAGCAGGCAAGTACCGGGGGCCTTTTCAGGAGGGTGTGTCTACCTGTCATGGGGCTGTCTGCTGCTGGCCTAGGAGATCTCCAAGCCCTTTTGGATCCCCCAGCCCTGGAAAGGAGGCTGGCTCCAGATGGGACAAGAGGTAGCACTCCTGCCCAATTAGGAGCCTGTAGCTCCCGGGCTTTCCTCCTCTGAGTGATCATTTCTTTCTGAGGCTGGATTCTGCCCTCTGATTATCGCAACACATCGCCTGTTTGGTTTTTCTTGGTTTAACTCCCACACTAATTTTGTGCATGAATGAGTACAGTGAAACCAGTTTAATTTGCTGTTAATTCTCTGTTCAAAATATTCTCTTCTGTTTAAGGGACATAGTCGCTTTCATCTCTGAGGCAGCGTGTGAAAGCAGGCAGCTGCTAGGGTGGTGGAGGGGTGCCTGCGAGTGAGTGTCAGCCTGGGCCAGCACGTCTGTGGTCTGTGGTCTGTGGTCTGTGTTGGGGGATGGCAGGTAAGCACCACGGGGGTGGACATTTCTCAGAAGCAACAGCCCACAGTTGTTGGGGCTTTACACTTGCTGAGCCAGCGGATGGTTTAATTCTGCATGGGAAAAAGTTCATAGCTGGGAGAAATACCTCCTCACCCAGGGGCTATGACTGAGAGATTCTGGCACACACACTGAGTAGCTAGTCTCTTGGAGATCCCAAGTATGGGATGGGGAAGTGAATTCTACAGCTGATCACAGATAGTCAGGGAAGACATCTGACTGTCATTTAGGAAACACACACTTTAAATATTCCTTCAGAGTGTCTAAATATAGTGTTTATACAATTTGCTCAAGCTTAGTTGGTGAAAGAGATCTGTTTTTGACAAAATGTTCTTGTTTGGGTCTGCTATGCCTAGCTCTTTTACTTCCCTGCTTTAACCAGGGGCCTTTTGGGGAAGAGGGCTTTGCACCAGGTGGCAGAGTGCCCAGTCACAGGACTGCACTTGGAGCGACAAATGATCTCTATGGAGCTGAAACTGTAAAACAAAAGTAATTCCACAGCATTGGTCACCATGAGTCAGCCCCTGAGGCCATGTGGGAGTGGTGGTGGCTGTGGGTGAGGGTCCTGCTCCACTCCCCAATAGCTGCATCAGGGTTTCTTTAGAATACTCTTGTAAGTTGCAGGTAGAGAAGGTTGGACAGACACTGGGGATCAGCCTTCCTCCACTTTCCTCTTTGGAGCTATCCAAAGTGCTGGCTGAGGAGTGCCCAGGAGCCTCTCTCTGAAGCTGACACATCTCTGTGAGTTTGCACATGCTGCTGGCCTACCAAACTGATCATGGAGTCTGCCCACTTCAGCCACTCCCTGCCACACCTTCCATACACTTCTCTTGTCACTTTCCACAATGTTAGGCATTTCTCTTGTTATTCCAGGCATTATTGACTGCCCAGCATTGCCAACCAGGGGGCAGGGCAAGCATTCTGCTTTGGGAAGCACATGTGGTTTATTCATCAGCCCAGCACACCTGTAGGGACCACCTGCTGGGAAAAGGTGCAATGGTGTGGAAGCCTAAGGAAAAGAGGACGAGCGAAGGCAGCAGGTGGTGAGGTGGTTTTACAGGGGCCAGTGAGTGTGGCCTGTGGAGTACACCACACTTCTGGCTTCCTCTTTTCCTGTGCTGAGGTCTGGCCAAACCTGGACTGACTCTTGACTTATGTTTCCTGTTGGTGGTGACCAGGGACCTTGCTGTGGACATTTCCTCCCAACTGCCCTCTAAGCTGGGAAGCCAGACAGAGCCTTGCCGTTTCCCCATGATTCCGAGGCAGTCCTTGGCCTGTTTTGGTTGAGCATCTTGCTGTTGGCTTCCCTTCTGAAGCCCCCTTTGCCCATCTGCTAGCTTCACTCCTCTGCCACCTGGTTTTGCAGTATTGCATTTTCTCTTGACTGATCTCCTTTATCATGCCTCTGATTGGTGGTTTCCATGAGATCAGAGGAGACTCTTCCGAGAGCCCAGGGTCCATGCCCCTTCTGAGCACTCCCATGGCGATACGATCCCATTGATGTGCCAAGTCTACAGAACCCCAGCTGACAAACACACTAATTATACACGTTCCTCTGCAAATTCATTAGCGGCAAATGAGGCCTGTGTTCCCCATGTTTATTCTGTTTCCCTTTATACCCTTTTGGAAGGACTCAGATTCCCTTTTGAATTTTGTTGAAACCATTCAGCCCAAGGGGATAGCATCATAGATCAGAATTAGGCCAGTTATCTTCTGTAGTTACACTTTATTTAGATGACTTAGTAATATAAATTTTATTTAATTTCATTTTTGTTCAGTGAGTATCCTCTGGGTCCCAGCTGGGGATTTTCTGGTATTCTAGAGGTCACACAAACTTTGTGGAAGTTTATAGGTATGCTGATAGCTGTAAGAGTTTTTTCTTTTAATCGTACAATAAAATAATGAATGAATTGATCAAACATGAAAAGACAAATTTTAAATATCACTGATCAAATTCTTCTAGCATCTTTGTCCAGGCCACAGCCCTTCACTATCTAGTGGTGGGAAAATTATATATTATGGGCCAAATACAACCTATAGTTTGCTTACATGAGGTAATGACAATGGCAGAATTGAGTAGTTGCAACAGAGACCTAATGGCTCACAAAGCCTAAAATATGAAGTTTTCGAGACGCCAGAGTAGACCATCATAACACTCATCAGAGCAGTCAGTGGGTCAGTGGTAAACCAAGGCCCTCTTGGAGAATGTGCTCCTGGGTTGGACTAGAGGACTTTACCTAGACCTGGGCTGCTTTGACTGTGCTGCTTTGCAGCCCAGATGCTATCACCCCAGAGGTCTAGGGAATGCTAGTTGAGCCCCTATTCAACTGATGGTGTTGTGTTCAGTTTGTGTAATGAGATCTCAAACAGTAGGGCCAATACCTATCTCTTAATGGTCTTCTAAGATAAGACAATGCCTGTGAAAATAGTTTGTAAACTCTAAAAGGCATATATCTGAATCCAAATGTTTAGAAATAATAATAATTAGCATTGACAAGTGATTATTACAGGCCAGGTACAGTGCTAGACACTTAACAAAAAGCATTTCATTTGATCTTCAAATTAACTTGGGAAATAGGTATATTGTACCCATGCTACCGATGAGAAATCTGGGTCTCAGAGAGGTTGTGTGGGTTACCCAGTGCCACACTGCCATTATCCACACAGCTTAGACTGGAACCTTTGTCTTTTGACTTCAACTCCAGTGCTCTCTTAGCTGCGCTGTGGCTGGCTAGGTAGGGGTCCACTAAAGGAAGTAGATGTGTGTTTTCTTCTGCTGGTAGACAAAGCTTTGCATCATTTTTCTAAAGGATGGGCAGGTGGGCCCAAAGTGCTTGGTGAAACATAAAGAAAACACAGCTCAGTTGTCTCTGGCCATTACCAGATTTAACGCTGAGATTTGAATGTTGTAGAGTGAAGTTCCATGCCATTTTGCTGAGATGTGAATTTGACCCACAGGCACTAAGGTACCAGTCAGGAGGGATGCAAGTGCTTTGCTGTTTGCCAGTTATCATCATTATATTACATACATTAGATTAACTCCCATGAAGTGGGGGAAAAGTGACTAAAACCCCCCATTGGCTGTATTACTCAATTTTAAAATTCAGTAAAGTCTTGGGCCATGCCCACAGTAGATGTCATTGATTGATTGCATTTCGGAAGTGAAGAATAATTGTCTATGCCTGTGTTTGCCCCACATGTACTCTCCTCTCCAGCCTGCTAGAATGTGGCCTCCCCTCTCCAGGCCTCCAACATGCTCCTGCTCTTATATCCAGAGTCCCCCTGGTGCAGGGTTAGAGACCAGAAATTTCTAAGCTTCCTCCTTTGAGGTGCTGCACACCACAGCTGGTAGCCAGGCTAGGGTCTCACTTCCATCTTCTCTCACTGATGCAGTCACTGATGGGCTTGTGCTTCGTGTCCAGCCCTTGCCTGGGAATAGTTCCTGCCCTTAGAAAGCCCACGCTGCAGTGCAGTAAGCTGTATATCTCATCATCCTTTTTGCAAACCCTCTTCTCTCAGACCCCAAACACATGGTGTGGGGCCTTCTGAGTATGCATCTAGAGGCTTCAGTGTGTCAGCATGGAGGTGCTAACATTCCCAACAAACGCGAGGATTGGGGCCATGCCAAGCCTCTGTGACTCTGCAGCTCTGTGAGTTCTGAGTGATAGAGGGGCTGGCCCTCTCCATAGGCTGTCTTGGGCCCAGAGCCCAGGGCCCAGGACTCCAGCCATGCTTCCAGAGGCCCTGTGCCCCCATAGTATCCTACCCTGGCAGCCTGCAGGGAAGGGGATTTGTTCCCTGTGCCTGCCACTCTTTGCTGTGTGGAGGGCAATGGGGCTTTTGTGAGTTCCCAAGTGAACCCACTGGCCCATTGTCCGGCCCAACTCTCCACAGAGCTCCACCAACATGGTGAGGGCAGGGGTAGGACTGGGAAAGACCTGATATATTCCTGGCCAGAGCTGAAAACACTATCCATCCCAGAAGCACCCTGTTAAGCAGCAACAACAGCACGAAGAGGGAGGAGAGAGGAGAGAGTTGGAAACAAGGAGGGAGAAGGCGTGAGGAGGGAGAAGGAAAGAGAGGTGAGGAGGGGGAGGAGGAGGAAGGCAAGGGCAATGAGGAAGGGCACCTACAGCATGGAAGAGGAGCTTCTTGTCAGAGTCCTTCAGGTCCTGCACGTGGATTCTGCAGAGCCACATTTCTCCTGGAGAGCTGGTAGGATGTTCAGTGGAATTCATAAGGGAACAGATAGAGAGATGAAGTGAGCCTGATGGTGCCGTGGGACTCCTCAGATGGTTGTTGTGGTCCTGGAATCCATCAACAGAGGTAGGATGTGCCCACCAGGAACGTGACAGCCCCCTTTTTCCCCGGGCTGATCAGACCCCGTGGAGTATATGGAGCTCAGCAATGGGTGATGGCCCATCAGAGAACAGTACACGTAAGGTGTTGGGGGCTGGAAGAAAAGCTGATGGACCCAAGAGTATGGTTGCTAGGAAACAGAATGCTCAGGAGGTCCTGGCCTCTCATAATTCGAAGGGCTGCCATGGAGAAAGGGGAGCAGTTGATTCTGTGGGGGGCCTTTGAGGAATACAACAAGGACCAAGGAAAGGGAATCCCAAGGAGACAGCCTTCTGAAAGTTGGAACCAGCTAAAGAGAAAATGTCTACCAGGGAAGGTAGTAAGTGCCTCATCTTTGGAAGTGAGCAAGTGGAGACTGCATGACCACCTGGGGAGGGTGCTGTGGCCGAGGCTCAAGCTTGGAGTGGAGGAGTGCACCATGCTTCCGGAGCTTTTCAAACCTTGAGAGCTTCTGAAATGAGAGCCAGGCCCAGACTTAGGGCCCATCTCCCATTGCATTTGGATAGCAGGCAGTGCTGTGAATGAGCAGATGAAATCTGGACCCCATCATGTCCAAAGTGAAAGACACAGAACAAACCTCCAGATCCTGAAGCTACTGACCCTGATCTTTTCTCAGTTCAGAAGAAAGAGAACAACTGGTGTCGTTTTTCCTGAAGTCTGTTCTTTTGGCCTCAGAAAAAGGATGGGGAGTCTTGAGGCCACAGCCCCTCAAGGAAACATTCGCCCCCACCTCCACAGGGAGAATTCAAAGCCGAATGGACAAATGACTCTCTCCTTGAGCTTCCAGCATTACAAGAGGAAGAGGTGACTTCCAGATTGCCCGACTGCCCAGTGTTAGGAGACCTGGATCAGCACTTAAATTTCCACTCAAGTACAAGCCTCAGACTTCAGTCCAAAAGGGCCTAGAGTGACCAGCCAGCCCCAGGAAGACTGAGCAGAGAGAGGTCCAGCCCCACACAGTGTGGTCAGCTGCCTCCTAGTCCATTCCCTCTGACAAGCTAATATGTAAGGCCTTTCTTCTTCAATCTCAGTTTAGCTGCTAAGGGAATGATTCCATAAAATGTCTGCAGTGTAGCTAAGAGTGTCATCCTTAGGCCTGAGGCATCTGGGTTGTGATGTGGAAGTTATCTAGTCCCCAAGGCTGCAAGTAGCATTGTGAGTGTGACAGCTCTGGCCTTGGGAGGTGTGAGGCCCAGGACTTGCCCCTGCCCTGCTTTCCTGCTACAGTGGGTAGACCCAATGCTCACAGCAGAGTAGGAGGGCAGGAGGACTCTAAGGCCTTCATGCCTGTTTGCCCCCCACTGTGGAAAACCAGGACACCTCTAAGACCAGCATAGGAGCTCTACCTGGACCTTCAAATTCCTCCAAAAACATTTATGCACAGAGGCATTCACTGCAAGAGCTCTGGGAGGCTTGTAAGGAGGACATTTATGGCATTGTGAATATTTGGGATCTCAGGACATGCTGGATGCCAGGAGCCAGTCAATGCTATTGATTGGGAAACACAAATAGAAGTCTTCCCAGAGTACTCTCCAGATATCTTGGTGATAACAGAGGACTTAGGAGCATGAGTGACAGGCAGGGCTGAACATGCATTCCCTAACAAGAAGGGGTGGAACGGCAAAAGGTTCATTCCTGCAGGTGGGAGCATCTGTGGAGTCAGAAGTGTAGCACTGGAGGGGCCTTGGGCATCTTCCCATTGACCCCTGGCAACTGCACAGCTAGAGGAGGTCAGAACTATGATCTCACAGCCAAGAGTGTGCTGTACTCTCATTAGGCTTCTCTCATGGGTTGGCTCTTGGTGGTCCATTGATTCCAGCACCACCCTCCCCTTGACCTGCTAGGCAGTTGACAGTGGTCATGTAGTACAACAGGACAGGGTGAGAACTGGGACAGAAAAGCTGTTGCAAGCACTTCGCAATCAATCCCGTGGAACATGGAGAGATGGATAAAAACTGGAGTGATTGAGACCTGCACTGAATGGTGAGACTGTGCAGAGTTCAGGGATGGGACAGACTCAGTGGCTTAAGTTATTGGGGGGGGGGCACCTGGAGGAAAAGGGACCAGGCCTCCACCTTGCATCCTGCAGCCTTTGAACTCCTGGGCCTGAATCATGCAGCAGGAAAGGCTCATTGGCCATCAGTAGATGCAGTGGACAGGGCATATCTGAGTGCAGGGTACTCTGCAAGGTGTGGCAGCCCATGGGTGAGAGTGAAGATCCTGGCACTGTTCTCTCAGAGCCTGCAGGGAAATGGAGCAGGAAACCACAGAAAAGGCAGCACAGGATGCGAGTCATGAAGAGTTGGGCTAGGGCTGTTTGTGCAAGGTGGGCTACATCTTCTGGGGAGGAGGAGGGCCAAGGCTGGGCAGTTAGGCAAACTTCCCAGAGGGGCCGAGAGGGATGATGGTGTGGTTTTAGAGGGCTGGAGGGATTTGGTGGGGTGGAGTCAGAGTATGATGTGGTCAGCTTCTGTCTGAAGGAAGACTGCTGGGTAGGAGTCTGGGGGCTGCAGTAGGTCAGCCTGGCTCTCTGAAGAGGGGTGGCTGAGGTCTTGAGCTGGAGAGGTGGCAGTGAAGTAGGCCATGAAGACTGTATGTGAGGGGAGTGGTACCCATGGGGCAGCAGCCGCTGAATGACAACACTGAAAATGGTGAATACTTGGAAGAAGATGGCAGATACCCGGCGGGGGTAGCTGCATGGTGATGCAGCCTTTGGAGTGTCAGCAGCACCATTCTGGTCTGGGATGTGTCCAGGAGAACTTGAGAGACTTCTGGGCCAGCCCCCACTCTTTCCTTCCCTGACTGGTTGCCCCTCACTGGCACATCCCCAAGCCCCCCACAGCCATCCCACCCAGGGCTCCTGGCTCTCCAGAGCTGCTGCCAGTGCATGCAGGGACCCTAAGGGCACAGCTCAGTGCCTGTGCCATCTGAGAATTACTGTGCCACAGATCAATCAGGACTGAGGGCCCAGGAGGGCCTGGCAGGGAGAGGCAGACGGCAGCGTATTCCTTCTGATTAACGAGCCTGGGCCACCATCCATCGCCGGCCTTCATTAGGGCTGCAGGGAGTCATTTTGCATGGGCGTGCAGGCTCTCCTCCCCGCTCTTCTCCAGGGTGATTGATGCCCCCTGGGTGCCTGCATCCCCATGAAGTGAGAGGCCTTCTCTCATCACACCCACAAAGAGCAGGAGGCAGCAGGTTTATTATGCACGGTTCTTACCCGTGTGCCATTGGTGCAAACTCATTGGTCTGTCAGAATGGCTGGGGCAAACAGATTTAATCTCCCTTAGAATTCATGGTGCTGGAAGACTAGAAAATGCCAGGCTCCTAAATTTTAATAGGTCTTTGACTCTTACTACAAAAATGCAAATAGGTGTAGCACTGAGTAGCAGTGGGCTTCTGGCCAGGCCTGCACCATCAGCATGCTGGGACATTGATTTAAAGGCTGTTTCTGGACCCCGGCATGCCTGTGTGGCTCTTTCCTCTCCTGGCCTCTGCCTCTCTCTCTTTGCTGCTGGATTGGGAGAAGGATATGCTCTGTGTCAGGAAGGAATCTGAGTCAGGAGAAGGTAAGGCTTGGAAAGAAGCCTGCCTACAGGTCTGATTAAATGCCTCCTGAGGCCTGATGGCCTGGGAGTGGGTGGGGCTGCCCAGCACCATGCCTGAGCCAGAGAGCAGCCTCTGAGGCCTGCCCTATATGTGCCCACTGACATGGTCTGGCCAGTCTGGCTCCTGCCTACAGATGTTTGATGCTGGAGAGGTCTTGGGGTCCCCAGCCATGGTGGTAAGACCCAGTTTTCTTCTTGGTTCTCTGGCTGTGGCATATGTTCAGACACAGGAAAGGGCACATGTGGGCATGAAAGGGTGTCTGGCCATCTTTTAGGATTTAGGGGAATCTGACATTTCCTGATATCAGAATGGAAAAAGAAGCTGAGATAGGAGGAAAATAAGGCAAAAGGACTGTGGCTATTTGGAACTTTGGTATCCCAAATGAAAGGCTTTTTGGCCTTCCATTTTCCTTGTTCCCATGTTTGTCTCACTGGCTCAGGACTTCACCTTTGTTGGAGAGCAGCACCAGTCCTTGCATCCACAGTTGCCCCTGTCCATCAGTGAATCATGTGGAGATACAGGCTGTGCTAAGGGTGGGGAGGCCAAAGCGAGGGAGGCCCAGGAACACCCTCAGTGGTGGGGAGCACATAGAGGTAGTGGAGGCTGCAGGGGCGTGGGAGGGGTGAGAGGGGAGCTCAGAGTCCTGGGCACCAGCCTTTCATGAGAACAGTCTCCTGAGAGCAGGCCCAGCGCTGAGCTTTCATCTGACATCAGGCAAGAATACCATCAAAATCATTTTACTGTAAACCTGCGAGGTCCGACACATCAGGGAGATAAGCAGCATGTTTTCTGGGAGGTTGCTGCTGCCCCTGTTCTGAAGCACCATCCCTGACTTTGGGAAAACTCAAAGGGATAATAGAGCTGCTTTCTCACCCCCTTCCCAAGTGCTGTGGATGTGAGGAAAGACTATCGTCTTAAGTTTTAGATTGCTTCCCGAGAGGAAACACCTATGGCGGGGAATCCTAACCCCCAAGCCACCAACCAGTGCCAGGGCTGGAGAGCCCACTTCCATCTAGGGGTTGAGGGCAGGGTACGAGGAGGGCAATGCTGGGAGCACTGTGTTTGGAATGTGGCCCTCTTCATCCAGAGCAGAGTCAGTGGCTAAAGCCCCTTCAATGCCAGTCTCCTGTGCTCTGCATGTGTGCCAGGCATGGAGAGAAAGGCTCTTCAAAAATGCCCAGTGCAGTTCTATGTCTCAGTGTATATTGGTGACGGTCGATGGTGGTGTAGCTATTTGGGCTCCTTGGTGACCTACATTGCCTTAGACCCAGTTGGGGCCACACAGGGTAACCTCTAGCTAGAGAGAAGCCCATCCCAGATGCCCCCATGCAGGGTGTATGTGGGAAGGTGGAGGCTGCACCAAGTGCCCACATCTGTGGTTGCGCAGGAGTTGGCTGTGGAGAATGTGACTGAATGGCTAAGATGAGTTTCTCAATGAACTGAAGCTGAAGGATGGGTTTGGAGCCAGGGCTTCCAGGGCCCAAAGGAACCAAGGTCCACCTTTCAGAGTGAACAGTAGGATTGGAGACTCACTGGCCAGCCCAGTCTCAAAGGATGTAGCTAAGAGACTTGGGTTTGTGAGCGGTTCTTCCCACATCAGGACTAAACATGGAAACATAACAATGACTGCTCTTTGCAGACCAACTACCACTTGTCAGAGGCTGCAATAGGTGCTTGGTAAATAATATTTTACTGACTTCCCTCAAATGCCTTGTGAAGTGGACATTATTATCCTCATTTAGCGGATGGCTGAACATGAGCCTTAGATGTCTGAGTAATTTGCTCAAGGTCGCACAACCAGACAGCAATAAAGCTGAAACTCACACCCAAGTCTGTCAGATCCAAGTCCAGTGTGGTCAGGACTTGGCCACGCTGGCGTGTAGCTGCCTCCTTGTGTGGGGCACTACAGGACTCTGTGGGGAGGGTGGTTGGAGACTTTGGGGCTACCTTCCATGGGCTACTAATTTAAGCCCTGAGCATCATCAGGCATCTGGCAGAAACAGATGGCACAGTAGAAAGAGGTGATTGAGGGGAGATTAATGAAGGTCTGTTTACAAAGGTTGCACAGAGTTAAAGACAGGCAACAAGAATGACAAAGCACTCAGGGACTAGCAGCAGCAGGGGGCTTTTACCACGCTTACTTTGAAGGACGTGGGGTGGGAGTCATCTTCCCAGAACTAGGCAAGAGCTGCAGCTACAGGAGGGGCCACCAGCCTCTCCCTGTCAGCAGGCAGGAGCATCTCACTTCCCATGTCCTATAGCTCCTGCTGGTGAAGGGGCCCAGTGGATGCCTCTCTCTGCCCAGGGCAGGGAAGAGAAGGGTAGAGAGTGGGCCTTGAGGAGCAAATAGAAACCATCACTCACCTGCTAGAATGGATATCTTTGGAGGAAGCGCCTGGCCTTCCTTGTGTCTGTGTCCTCCAAGCTCCCAGCGCAGCCCCTAGTATTTGTTGGAGGAAATCCAACGGCCCTATTTCCCAGTGTCCTAACCCTCTTGTAATGGGTTGAACTGTGTCCCTCACAAAAAAGATATGTTGGAGTCCTGACCCTGAGTACCTCACAATACAGCCTTATTTGGAAACAGGGTTACTGCAGATGTAAACAGTTAAGACGAAGTCATACTACAGTATGACAGACCCCTCATCCAATATGACTGGTGTCCTTATAAAATAGTCATGCCACGTAAAGGCAGAGACAGGGAGAGCAGCATGCGATGAGGTAGGCAGATTGGAGTTGGCAGCTGCAAGCCAAGGAACACCAGAGATCCCAGGCAAACCACCAGAAGCAAGAAGTGGTCAGGAAAGATCCTCCCCGACAGGTTAGGAAGTATGGCCCTGATACCATCTTGATTTGGGATTTTTAGCCTCCTGGGCACCTCTGTTGTTTTAAGCCACTGAGGTTGTGGTACTGTTACAGCAGTCCTAAGAAACTAATACAGCTTCTGAAGTAAGTTCCATATTTTATTAGTGAAAAGCACTCACATAGTACAAGCATACACACTACTAAGCCACCGTAAGACCATGCCAGACCTGGGGATTCCAGAGGCAGAAAGTCCATCGTAGATCCAGAGGTCCCCTCTAGTTTCTTGTCACGTTTCTCAGAACTAAGAACTAAGAACTAAGAGCCAGAAGAAACCCTCTGAACCAGAGAGGAGAACAACCATCAAAAGCCATGTACCAAGTGCTGAGCTGGGCTGGGCAGGTGGGGCAGCCCTTCCGAAGCCGATTCCCAGCCTTACACAGCTCTGTACATTGAGCAGACCTTCCCATGTCCCCATGCTCTGGTCTGCTTCTCTGGAAGTCTACCTTGGAAGAGTCCTGGAGGGAGAGAAATGGCTCTGGGCCTTCCCGCTGGTTCGTGAGCTATGCCACGTGTGAACCAGTACCTAATCTAGGGCCTGCCCCAACTCCTTCAGGCACATTTCTATGCTGTGACCCATCTAAGCTGCGGCTTCTTTCTAGTTACCATAACTAATTGCACCTTGGAATATAAAAGAAACAGAAGGAGGAGGACGTAGTGGGTAGGACTGTGCTGATCTGTACATCCTTTAAAAGAGCAAATTTCACAGTTTGTTCTATAATTTAAATGCCTTTTCAGACTCATTCAGTCAGTCAGTCAGTAGATGGGTTGGGTTGGCACCTTCAGTTTCCTCAGGCTTGTTTCTTATCTTTCTCACTGGCCTTTGCCACAAATCAACCAGTGGAGACTTATACAATAAGAGCTTCCATTTGCCTAGCATTTACACTGGCAAGGACAGTAAATAAATGTTAGTCAAATGAGTGTTCTTAAGAAAACACAGAACATCTTTATGGGCATGGCTCTGTTGACTCAGGGCAGGAAGAAAGAGGGAAAGCCTCTTCCCGTGTTGTACATTAGGATTTTGACACTCAGCCTGACTTGATTTGCTCATCAGTTGTGGAGCTGGGGTTTGAACCCAGATCTTCAGGGTTTATAGAACATTTATATTGTATGAGGGCATCTGACCAAGTTCTGTGGAACAGAAGTCACAGCTCTGCTCTGTGAACGTACTTCAAATATACTCAGATATATAAAGTGATAATGAAAACTAACCATTCAAACAGTATGAGTTCTGTGGAGGAAGGAAGACCTCCATGGGTAGGACTAGGTCGAGTCTTTCAGGTATGCAGGGGGAGTAGGAAGACAGTCCAGGCAGGAGTGACACCATGAGCAGAAATGGGGCACTGGAAGAAGGGCTTCCTTTAGGGAACTGAAGATCAATTTGGAAGAGATGGGTTTAGATCAGAAAGCTCTTAAAGGCCAGGCATTTGTGGCGTATCTTGGAGTTAGTGGAGAGACTTTGAAAATCATAAAGTAGAGGAATGAGATGTGATGAAAGAGTCATTTTCTGAAAATTGGTTAAATTTTTATTTCTGAATTTGTGTTGTGTAAAACAGCACAGTAATAATTAGGAAGCTCATCTGTAAACCAACATCCCCCACCCAGCAGCTGTTCCATCTCCCTACCTACTCTTTTTGGGTAGTTGCTATTTCACTCGGTTGAAACACTGTCTTCTGAGTTGCATCTGTTGGCTCACACAGTTCTGCTTCCTGCTTTCTGTTTCACTGCTCACATTCTGCTCACTGCTACATTGTCTTCATAACACTCCAGGCGTGTGAATGTGCTATCCTGCACATCTTCCTTCCCCTGTGGATGGGCTGGTTCCAGCTTTTCTCATAGTCTAGATAATGATGCAATGATCAGCTTCATGATATAGGGCTTTTTGTTTTCTTCTGAAATTATTTTCTTTGAACAAATTCTTGGGAGTGAAATTATTAGGTGGTCAGAGGGCTGGAGACTCTATAAGCCTTTCTTTAGTGTGGCCATATTACTTTTTAAAAAGCTGAACTATTTACATTGTCAGACAATGAAGTCATCAGCTGCATAAAGAGCAACTCAGATGAGGCCTCCTGAATGAGACACCAGTTACGAGGTGGACGCTGTGGTCCTCATGTGCAGGAATGAAGCCCTGGGGTCAGATAGGGTGCTGAGAATGAAAAGGAATACACAGCTGAAATAGATGCTGTAAAGGAAGAAAGAACCATTGGAATATGGTGAATGATTGGGTAAAAGACTGAAGTAGAGGAAGGAATCAAAACTAAATGCTGCTGAAGTTTTACAGCTGGGCTCCAGGAAGTTTGGAAGGGTTTGATGTGAAGAAGAAAATTGCTGGAGGGAGAAGATTTAGATGGGGTAGACACATGGGAGATGAGTTGTGGAAAGTTTGCTTGGAACACGTTGTCTTTGAACTTCTGTGGCTGTGCTGGGCTCAGGCAGTGGTCATGATAGAACACAGACTGGTGCCCTTGACAGTTTACAGTCAACCAAGCCGATCCCAAAATCCAAAGCCAGCAGGCAACGTGAGGCCAATTCGGACCGATAGGGACGAGATTACAGGGAGACCAGCCTGTACAGGCAGCAGGAGGTCCGGACATGGTGTGAAGTTGGGGTTTAAACACCTTTAGTGCTGGCCCCTGTTGCAGGGGCTGAGGGTCAAGGGCAGCAGACACCCTGAGGAGCCATATGGGCATCATACAGGAGTTCCATGCCAATAGGGCTGGCCTGCCCAGCCAGAAGACCATGTGCAGACCAGGTCCAGAGGGCAGCCCAGCGAGCCCTAGGGAAGGCAGAGGACCTGGCCACGCACACCCTTGGCATCTAATGCAGTCTGGATTTGGGACTGGCGGTTATTATTTAATATGTCCCACTCTTGCCAGTATGGACTGTCTTAGGTCAGGGGCGTGTGTGTGTGTGTGTGTGTGTGTGTGTATGTATGCATGCACCTGTGTGTGTGCTCATACACAAATATGTGAAGGGGATGGGGGTGGTCTCTGTTCTTTCAACAGCCAGGGGCTGGGAAAAAGAAAGAGGAGGTTCCAGCTGCCTGCTAGGCTCCATACACTTGTCATTTTGTTCCGTGCTCACATTGTTCCTATGAGTCCGTCTTCTACCATTCACTGAGGCTGCCATTGCAGATCTATTTGCACGGTTATTGGAATAATTTCTGTTTTCTGTGTGGCTGCAAGCTCCCTGAGGGCTGGAATGTCTGTCTATTCCCTGTTCATCTCTGCTTGCACAGCACTCCCTTCCCCACATCTCCATGGGAGTTACTAAAAATTCTTTGTTGAATGCATACCTGGACCCCTTTTCACCACCTTACAGCTCTCTTGCAAGGATCCTCTGTGGAGGTAGATGGAAGGAGTTGGGGCTGCCGTGTGTCCTTTGTGCAGTGGGACCAACTCTCGGCTGCTTGCATTTACATCATAGCAGCTTTGTTCTTGAGCTTTTCCATGGTGTGGCTTTCAGGCTTAAAGAGTTCTGTGGGCTGTGGAGAATAACACAGGGAAATGACTGCATGGTGGCACTAGCCCTGTCCTGCTTGAAAGGTCTGTGGACTTGCCTTATCAAATACACATAAGGCGCTGCTCAGAAAAGGCCTGGAAGCTGCTATTCCATCTGTCAGTATATGTTGTATTTTGTTATCATGATGGAAGGACACTGTAAATATTTCAACTGAGTATCTGATTAATGTCTCTCCGAAAAGCATGGCAGAGCTGTAAAAAGAGGGTTTATTTATTTCCTTTTCAACATGATGGGTGTCTAATTTTTCCCAAATGTCAGTATATCCAAAGGTGCCAATCCAGACAGAAACAGAAACTGCCTGCAGGGCCAGGCAGTAGCTGCCTCTTCTTCCTCACAGGAGGCTCAGACCTGGCCCCACCATCTGGACCCCCAGCCGGTGGCCCCACTGGTTGGTGGGAATGCCCTGAGGGTTTCCATACTGAAGCTTCTACAGGGAAGTGTTCCCTGGGAATATGGGATCTCTGTCAGGTTTTTTGTTTGTTTGTTTGTTTTTTGTTTGTTCTTCCAACAAACAAAAACATATTTTTTGAGATGGGCTCTTGCTATGTTGCTAAGGTTGGTCTCAAACTCTAGGTTCAAGAGATGTCCCACCTCAGTCTCCCCTGAATAGCTGGGGTTACAGGTGCACACCACAGTACCTGGCTCTATGCCAGGCTTCTTATGCATCCCATCCTTCCCAGGTTCCTGCAAGTCAAGCCAACTCTTGCCAGAGATCCCTTCTATCTCCCTTCTTAGCCTCCCTTCTCCTTTTGCTCACTGTTTCTCACTCTCCCATCTGCTTGGGATGACTCCTACTTCATTCCCTTCAACCGGTCCTTGCCCCTCCCACTGTTGCTTTTAGGAGTCACTCTCCCATCTCTGTCCCAAGAAGCAGGGGGAGATACTCCATTCTTTCCTCCTCACCATTGCCCATCCCCTTCCAGGAAACCTCAAGCATTTCCCGTTGCCTACACACAGGGCGAGACTCCCTGATGCTCGCTGTTGGGACAGGCACACCTGTTCCCCACATACAGAAGAATATTTCTGGTTCTTTTTTCCAGTGTTTTTCTCATAGGCTCAGCCAGAATAGGGTGCCAGTTATGACTTTGCTTCTTGTCCTTTCCTCAACTAAACCATTAATTTCTCTAGGGCACACATCAATTTATATGCATTGTTATAGCCCCAACATGTGTTATTCCCTTGGTCTTTACAACAATACAAAGAAGAAAGGAGATGAAATATCATTAGATGTGTAACATAATTAGATTCTTAAAGATACTTTATTGATATCATATAGGATATACCATCTCGGATTCTTGTTGTAGCTAAAGAGACTGAAGCTTGGAGTGATTAAGTTATAGTAATAGCAATACTGCATGTTCCAGTGTTTTATTTCACTCAGCCTCACATTCTCCCCCCTTAATCCTGGCTGCTAGTTAGCACTAGACCCATCCTGAAGTTGAGGGGTGCAGACGGAGAGAGAAATGGAGAGAGACACAGGGAGGGCGGAGGGACAGGGGAGGTTGTATGACACGAGCAAAGTCATATCTCTTCTAGGTAGTGAAGATGGGACTTGCAATCTGGTCTGCCCACACCAGCACTCTCTCTACCCTGTATGTTCCCTTCCCGGCGATCTCCCCTTGGGCACTGAGTATGTGCTCCCAGAGGGTGGTGGGCATGGGTCCCGGAGTCGTGTCCTCTGCAGGAATCCCCAGATCTGACAGCACCCCATGCACTTCCAGCTGGGTTGGTCCCCATGCCACTGTTTGAGAGCAGAAGTGATGGTAAATATTTAATTGTGCTTCCACCATAACTTTCTGCCAGAACTCTCAATATGCTTTATAAATGCAAATGAGCACGCTCTTCCTCTCCAGGGAGATGTAAACCTGCTCAAATCACTTTTATTCAGCCCCCACCAGAGTGTAGTGCCATCATCAGGAGCTCTCTGTGCCAGAAAAGAAACTGCCCTTAATCATATCGAGTGGATGGTTTATGGTTTTGTGGTCTTCTGTCTCCACAATGGGCAGATATAAAGAAATGGATTTCTCTTGCTGCAAGTTCTGTCCCACAGAGTGTGTGGAAAACATTATTTAGAAGCAGATTTAATTACAGCCCTAGAGCAGGTGATCATGACTAATATGAAGTCCTGGCTGTATTTATGGGGTTAACAAAACAAATGAGTCCTTGGATGACAAAGAAGTAAAGTTGATTCTTTTATTTGCTTCTGGACTGTTTTCCTCGCCACCATCTTCTGCCTGCTCCCTGCTCCTCCAACATGATCTTGCTGTTGGGTTGGGGGATGCATTATTCTGGGAGCTTTTGTGGCTTCTTGGCTTTATGAGTGAGGATCCCACTGCTGCCCAACCCCAGAGCTTCTTCAGAGCCCTTCAAAAGCCCAAGTCGGCCTTGTGGTCCATGTGCTGAGATTTCAGGCTGTTGGTGTCAGGGTGGGAAACTGTGTGACTTGGCAGAAAGCACTGCAGCTTTCTGTACCCCAATTCCCAGCTCTGCCGCAGGGACTCAGTTGCCCCTGTTTCAGGCCCTCCTGGCAGAGACATTTTAATAATCATGGAGATGAGTTTCTACAGAGCTTCATGGAGTGTCTTCTGAGAAGTGTATTATGTAAATTTGGTGTGTCATGATGATCATTATTAGTGCTGCGAAGTGGAGATGGGAGGAGGGAGGGAGAGCTGCTCCAAGCAGAGACCAGCCTCCCCAGCTGTCAGAAGAACTGGAGACGAAAACAAACTTAAGAAACCTGCTCCAGTGCTTATGTTCCTTCAAATGTGCATGGGGCACGACTCAATCCGAACACAAACTCACATGGGTAGGAAAATGCAGCTTTCTTTATTTCATTTTATGCCTGTTCATTTCCAGTTTGAGCCCCTGTTTCGCTGGGGTAGCAGAAGTGCTATCTGGGTTACAAGTAGGCCCATCGTGTTAAGCTTTGGAGGAAGGCGCTCCCTGGCTCTGTTGGCTCCTGTCCACACAGGCACTTGCTGAGATACCCTGTACCCCACCTGAACCCTGCTCATATCCCATGCAGGTCACCACTGGATGCCCCCAGGTCCCCCTCATTAGACCCACTCAGGCCCTTCAGCCCCCCTGCTGTCCCTGAGTGCCATGTTAGTCTGGCGGGGCCATTGGCCACTCCCTCACCTCCCTAGGATGCTGAATATCCAAGCCCGTGTCCTGGACAGGCTCTCAGCGTTTCTCCTGTGGAGTGGGTAGCTCTTTGGGATTGAATGAGCAATGAGAGCATAGGAAGACCCTTTCTTCCACACAGCTCCCCATTTATCACTTCTGTTTTAATTCCCTTAGTCCTGCCCCTTAGGGTGGGTTTCTCTGCAAACTTTTGGTTTATGACAGGGTTCTTCTATTTCATAATGGGCCCAAGATTTTGTGACTCTGCATTGACATCTCCTCCCTGATGCGGTAAGCAAGGAGTAGCTGTTCTCATGGTGATGGGAAGGAGAGGCAGTGGGAAGGACAAGAGGAGAAAAAAACCCCAAACGATGCATCATTTATATTGTACCCTTCCCTGTTTGTTGAGTAGCTATGCAGCTGGGAGGCGCTGTGTCTGTTCCCTTGATACATATCCTGGGAACGCAGGTGGCTAGGACACCATCACCTGCCCATATAGCACCATTGTGTAAATTTTTAAAAGTGCCCCTCTGCAACAATTGGATATCCACATCAAGAAAAAAGTGCATTGATCCTATACCTTCCACCTTATGCAAAAATTAACTTGAATCATAGACCTAGGTAAGAGAAAAAAATATTTGCGACCTTGGGTTAGGCAAAGATTTTTCAGACACAGCACTAAAGTGTAAAAGAAAACAAAATGATAAATTGTACTTCATCAAAATTAAAAACTTCTGATTTTTGAAAGACACTGTTACGAAAATGAAAACATAAGCCACAGACCGGGAGAAAATATTTGCAAAGCATGTATCTGAAAAAGGAGTTGTATTCAGAATATATAAAGACCTCTCAAACTCAATAATAAGAAAATAATCCATTTAAAAAGGAGAAAAAGATTTGAATAGACACTTCAAAGAAGATTTATGGATGACAAATAAGTATGTGACAAGATGTTTAATACCATTCGCCAGCAAGGAAATGAACATTAGGACCATAATGATATAGCACTACACACTGATTAAAATGGCTAAAGTTAAAAACAAATGACCATGCCAAGTGTCAATGAAAATATGGAGGAACTGGAATTCCCATAGACTCTCACAATAATAACCCCAAACTGAGAACAACAGGTGAATGAATAAACAAATGGTGGCACATCACACAAGAGAGTATTACTCAACGATAAAAAGAAATTAGCTATTGGTATACACAACAATATGAATAAGTCTTAAAATAATTATGCTGAGTGAGAGAAGCCAGATTTGTAAAAAATGGCGTATACTATATGGTTCCATTTATATGAAATGTGAGAAAATGCCATTTAATCTACAGTGACAGAAAGCATATGAGTCATTGCCTGGGACAGGGACATGGTGGGTTAGGAGTAGGAGGAAGGAAAGTATTACAAAGGGACTAAAGAAACTTTTGGGTATGATGAATATGTTTATTAATTTGTAGTGATGGTTTCACTGGTGTACATATATATCAAAATGTGTCAAATGATACATTTCAAATATGTGCAGTTTATCCCTGATGGCTCCTAGGAGCTCACAGCAGCATCCAGCTGTCTGTCTTTCCTTTCCTGTGGCCAGAGGAAGGAAGGTAACCATCTGGCTGCTGTGGCCACCCTTGCAACTTCATCACCTGCATGGTAGGCTGCTGGGATGTGAGATGTGTGTTTGTGTTCTATGTGAAACCTTTGCCAAAGCTATGTGAGCCCTTTGGAGTTGATGGGAAGTCACCCAAGGGTGTCAATATAGATACCTGATGGGGAGGCAGAGGAGAATGTGTGGAGAGGAAGGAGGGCAGACAGATGAGGCCAGAGAAGCCTCACAATGGGGAGGAAGAAGGCAGAAAGAGGTGGCCTAGAAAGGCCCGAGGAAGGAATTAAATTTGGCTACTTGGTCAACACGGCCCTGGTAGAATCTCTGGGAAGAAGCTAGGTCTTGGGGGTAAAGTGGTGGGTGCACAGATGACTTCATCCAACACAGGAGCCTTGGGGTCACTGGGGAGACAGCACTGGACTTAGCGTCAGACCTGAGGTCTGTATCAAACTTTGCCATAAGCTGCATAATCTTAGCAGGCTTCTTTTGCTATCTGAGCCTTGGGCTTCACAGAGGGGCCTGGGCTTGAAAGTGCACAAAGCTCCTTGTACTACTGTCATTTACTATCACAAACAACTTCATGATCTTGAGGGCCACTGCATAGCAATCCTTCTGACTCATGGTTTTTTTGTTTATTCTTTTTTCTTTTCAATCTACAGAAACGTTAATGGACACCAGAACGGCTACTGCAGAGCTGGGCTGGACGGCCAATCCTGCATCAGGGGTGAGTATCACACCATTCGTCTTTCAGTCCTGCTGTGAGTTCCTGGACCCATACGATATCTAGGAGAGTAGAGACTACCCAGAGCAGTACCTGTGGGGAATGGAATACAGGTGTGAATGGGTGTGTCCACTGCCCATCCATGTAAAGACAGCACTGGGGGTCTCAGGCCTGAGCTGCTGCCTTGTGTGGTGATGTAGACCATCTCTTGACACAGTCGTTTCTGAAAGCTGATACCTAGACAACTGGGGCCATGGCTGTGTGGGGATGGGGGCAGGGTGGTGACACTGAGGCAGATCAGAGATCTGTGATGCCCAAAGGGCTGCAGCAAAGGCAAAGACATGAGGGAGGAGGTAGAGTTCAGAATGGCCAAGGCTCTCTTTCACCTAGACCTTGCCTTGGAGAGACAGTCATGATTTATTTGTATAGTGTTCATGTACCTGGTCAACTACAAAGATAGATTATCCTTGAGGAGCTCATGGCCTCTTGTGGGAACCAGTGTGTGACAGTGGAGATCAACAGGCAGGTGTGGGCACAGAGTTGGGAATGAGAAGCCATGAGGTTAGACAAGAAGCCTTTATAGACAAGGTACAAGCAAGCTGGGTTTTAGAGCATGGGTAGGAGATTGACAGATGTTGTACCGAGAGCCTGGAAAGATGTTCTAAGTAGGAGGAATACTGGTTGAAAGGGATGATGAGATTATGAAAACACATAAGAGGGAAGAGTCTGTGTGTATGGAACACAGCATGGTGTCAGTGCTGCTGAGATGGGGCTGGAGGGTAAGTTGGAACCTGGAATGGTGGTGATGGACTGTGACTGCCATGCTGAGCAGGGAACTTGGATTTTATCCCATAGGTAATGGCGAGATCCTGAGCAGGAGAAGGAAATGGTCACATTTGTTGACAGAATTGTAGAGAACAGTTAAGAGAAAAGCATTTAAGAGGCTCTTTAAGCAGTCTTGGATGTGACAAAAGAATCAAGTTAAAACAGGATATGCAGAGGCTAGTTTGAGAAAAGTTAAGGAGGACGAATTGGCAATGGATGGACTATGGCAGGAAGGAGAGAAAGATAGGGGAGGTGGAGATGATGTTCATGTCCCTGGCTTGGGCAGTTGGCTAATTTCAGAGCTTAATCATGAAGGGAGAAGGCAAGAGGAGGTGAGAGTGGGCTCTTCATCCCAGCCAGTGGGTGATGTCTGGCTGGGACAGGGTGGCCCTAGGCCTCCTCATCTGTCCCAGACCTTCTCTCTGCATCCTGTCCCTGTAATCTCTATACCCCATGAAGGATCTCCAGCATAGCACTTCATCACCATGCCCTGGTTCTGCTGCAGGGATGGTTCTATTTGGGACACTCGGGTCACAGGGCAGACAGTTATCTCACCTGTGCATTCTCCACTGGGTTCTCACGGTTACCCTATCCCAGCATTTGAAGAACTGCATTGCTCGAGGCATAAGCATCATGCCTTGGAACAGGGAAGCAACGTCCAGAATGAACTGGCATTCCCTAAAGCGGGGAGCGGGCACAGGGGCAGAGCCTGACCACACTGAACAAGTCCAAATCATGCCAGAAACACTGTGGGCAACCAGGAAAACCTTCCCACTTTTACTTGGGACTTTATGTAAAGCTGATGAGGCAGCAGTTTTTCCATATCACCTGGATATTAGGAACTTGCCGTCTTTTACAAATTATGTTATTGTTTGAAGGCTTGTGTGTTTTTACAAGGCCCTGACATGATTTATGGTTAATTTTTCCCTTGGTTTTTATACACAACACCTGTTTTCTTTATACTTCTGATATCCTTTCCCAAGGAAGATTCTCCTTGAGGGAAACATTCAAAGGCAAGGCATGCCCTTTAGAGACAGCAGCTGCCTGGGCTCTCCCTGTTTGCCCTCCCCACTTGCTACCAGCATGCTCAGCTGCCTTTCCCCAGCACTCATTGTGAGGCAACACACAGCCAGGTCGTTCTTCTCCTGGTGCCCCGAGTAGCTTCTGAGTTTGTCTAGTTTACAGCAACTGGGGGAGGGTCAACGTGGCCCTTGGTCTGGGTGGAAAAGGAGGACTCAAGGACTATGCTTCCATCCCAGGCCTGCTTGTCTGTTTCCTCCGTGCTCTTCCGGGACAGTACCCTCCAATTCTGTGAACACACCAGTATCTGGCTCAGACTCACATGTCTAACTGCCACTTCTTTCACTGGATGCTCATGGGCATATCAGTCTCACTTCTTTCACTGGATGCTCATGGGCATATCAGTCTCAACGTGGCCCAAGCAGATCTCACCCCCTTTTCCTTTCCCCACCCACACATGTGCATTCTCTATCCAAATCTTAGCACATTTATAAAGGCCAGAAACCAGAAGTGATTCTTGACTTCTCCTTTTATCATCTTCAGATCTCTGCTCGTGTCCATCCTCAGGGACATGCTCTCTGCATCCCAGTCATGTTAGAGTCCCCATCACAGGTCTTCTCAGTGCCAGGGAGCTTTACCGATAGCACAACACACAGTCCCAAAGTTTACATCTCTCTGTGTTAGAATTTGATTCACTTCTAGTCCCCCTTCAGCCATATTATAACCTCCAGGGTGGCCAGGACTCTGTGCATTTGTTCATCATTGGCAGCTTACACCTAGTTCACTACCTAACTCAATGTTTCACTGTTGAAAGTTTCTGACTTGAGCAAGTGGGTGGATGATGGTGCCATTCTTGAAGTCAGAGGACACAGGAGGAGGAGTATGCTTGGGTGGGAAGAGGATGAGTCAATCTGGGACCTGTCAAGCTTGAAGCGTCTCTGAGGCACCCACGGGAAGGTGTGCCGTCAGTATTTGACTTTGGGGCAATGGAATCAGAAGGCGGCCACATGTCAGTGAGATGGGAGCCTGGGGCGTGGCTGCAGTCTCCCAGGGGAGTGTCCACAGGGGAAAGAGTTGAGAGCTTTGGATGGATAACCTGCACTGAAGTGCCAAATAGAACCTGACATGCAGACTGGGAAAGAGTGGGCTAGGAGCAGGAGAAAACCAAGAGGAGGTCCAGTTTTAGAAGCCAGGAGAAGAGTGTGTCAGGGAGGAGGGCACAAAAGTGGCAAATGCCTCTGGGTGTTAAACATTTCCACTGGGTTTAGCTGCCAGAAACCCTGAGGTTAAGTATACAGATGGTTTCAGAGGGGCCCAGGGCGGGAAGCCAGAAAGCAGAGAGGTGAAGAGTCAGTAGGAGGTGGGGCAGTAGAGACAGCAATTGGTAAGGGGAGGGAGGACAGAGCTTGGTAGATGGAGGGAACAAGGGGCTGTGGGCACATTTGCCTTTCCCAGGGAAACGGCTCTTTTCCTGTTGAAATAGTAAGACACAGATAAAGGCGCCTACGGAGAGCTGAGAGTGCTCAGTTTTGACATGACAGAGCCATGAAATAGAAAATTCCTCTCAGCTTCGTATCTTCTCTCTGGGTTGGAAGTGAGGTTTGGAGGGTGAGGCATGTGGAGTCTGGGTAGCAGGTGTTGAGAGGGCACAAAAGGAACTGCTACTGAGAGCTGCAGAGAGGCTGGCCGTGTTTTGGAGGAATATAGCCAGGAGTAAGAGCTGGATTGTGGCTGACAACTGTGCACACATGAGGATCCTGATCTACAGGCCTCCTTCAGCTGCCTGACTGCCTGGAAGAGCTGTGGTAGTGGGATCATCAGAGTTCTGGTTGCACAGGAAAAAATGGCGGGACTGAAGGGGCCAGGGACTGAGGACGCTGGCACCTTATTTCATGACATCTATCCCACAGGAAGGAGAGTGAGGCCAGGAGGACTGGTGTGACCAGCCCAGAGGCCCCAGATGTAGGTCTCAATGAGGCTAAAGAACAGATGTGATGGCATGGCTGGGACTGGAGGAAGACCTGGCACCTTGACATCAGATTTAAGACACACAGAGCTCTTCCGGGTGATGAAGAGGCTCTGAGTGGATCACCGTGTGAGCTGCTGGAGCAGAGGAGGATGAACTTCATGGCACTGAGGAGCTCAGGTGTTTGAGAAGCCAGGAGGCTTGGGAGAGCAGGAGTTCACCTTTTTCTGAGACCTAGTGTGGAGAAGATTGGGGAGGGAGATGGACTGTCAGCCCAAACAGGAGGGAATGTCCTCAGATTGTTTCTCTGCAGTCAGGACACCACGTGTGGATGCTTAAGGTGGAGATGGTGGGTGGCATTGTTCTGGAGGCCTCAAAGGAACTGGGTTTGCCTCATCCAGAGGAGTCACACAATGCTGCCAGGGGCCCAGCTGGCATTGCAATGGGCCCCATCCACAGTGCATAGCCTGTGTGGCAGGCTTCCCAGACCCAGACAGAGGCCAAGGGACTCTTCCTTTTATGGGGCTTTGTGTGTGCCTTTGCTGCTGTACTTGAGAACTACTAGATATAAGAAGGGGTTGGACCACTCACCTACACAAAGCCCACAGATCATTCCCAGTTTTATTGTTGGAAAGCAATATTACATGGCAAAACCAGAAAGTGTTCCCAGATTAAAATTGCTGCTTTATAATCTATTGCAGCACCCTGCCTTTCATTGAAGGCCTTTAGGTTTAATCTAAATCAGGGGCTACCTGGTGAACAGAGGAAAAAGGTAACAAACACATTTACAAAGTAACAAATGCCAGGGAGAGGCTGAGCTCCCACTAACGAGCTATCCCAGGGACTGTCACCACAACCCCTGGTGACCCTTTTTGGGATGGCTTCTAGCCCTGCCCTGAAAGATTCCCTAACCTTTCCATTTCTGGACCTCTAGGCAGTGGGGAGTTCAGAGAGGTCCCGTGGATAAACACTCAGTGCCGTGCCCAGCCATGGGTAGTGCTTTGTAAACAGCAGTCTTTCTGGTTGCACCTCCAGTTCTGCTGCAGTTCCTGGATGCTCCCTGGCCTCCCTACTCTGTTCCTTCTCCCCGACACTCTCTCTCTCAGGTGTCAACTTTGTTCTCAGCCCCTCTGGGATGCTCCTGGATGCTCCTCCCACCATGGCTGGGGTGGGTCCCCCGTTTATTTAAGCCTGGGGGTCTTGGTACCAACCTCTAACATACTGTCCTTCACTCTGTAAGTTAAATATCTGTTGATGTGTCAGTCTTTTGCACTGGTCAGAGAATGAGTGAGCTCCCTCTCTGTGTCCCTGGTGCCCAGCACCAGCCTGCCATAGGACAGGATCAGATTAATGTTTTGTTGACTGACTGAATAAATGAATAACGATCATTCTTGATACTTGTCTGTATCTCCAACCCAGACCCCTGAACTTAGGAGACACTCAGTTTAGGTGTACTGTAACCCAAATACACTGTAACATGTTTGTCGTAGGCCTCGTAACACCCAATTGGTGGTCAATATCTTTTTAAAGAGCATAATTATTGATGCACATGGAGCCACTTCTCCTGAGATAAACATGATAAAGGGGACCAGGACAGGCAGAAGAAAGTCCCCGTTGCTTTCAGCCCCCGGCTGTGATGGATTAGAAAGGTAAACCTAGTCCCTCTGATCAACAGGCTTATTTAACTTGCTTGTTGGAAATCTCAGTCCAGAGTTCTTTTACTTTTGAAGTGGTTGGCCAGGGCTCACTGGCCATTTGTACCTGGGCCGCCATTGGCCTCTGTGTGTGTAAGTTTCTGTGTTGGTGAGATGTGTGGCTTATGTGTAAACATCTACCTGAGTTCTTACTTTCCAAAAAGTGCCGTGAGGGCTTCCAGTCTCCACCTCCTTCTGTGCTGTGCTGTGGAACCACCTTCAGGGCCCATGGCGTGCTCTGTTGACTACTGTAACACTGGCAGATCTTCACCATAGGAAGGGGGATGTGATAGAGGAAAAACAGGAAGGAAGTCCAAAGCCAAGCCTCGTGAACCTTCAGGATGAGTGAGCTGGGCTCATGTGTGCTCCGTGTATGTGTGTGTGCATATATATATCTGTAGAAATGTAAGTATGTGTGTGTGCATGTATATATGTGTGTATATATATTTGTGTGTATATGTATACATGTGTCTATATGTATATGTGTCTATATATGTTTGTATATATGTATATATGTGCTATGTGTCTGCATGTATGTATACATATACATGTGTATATAGTGTGTATATATGTGTATCTGTATATATGTGTATGAATGTATATATGTATGTGTATATATGTGTGTGTCTGTGTACATATGCTTGTGTGTGTGTGTGTGTTTGTATATATGTATGAAGTTAAATTAGCTGATCTCACCCTGTGCTTCTGTAAGCAGTTCTAGAGTTCTGGAAACACTTTCAATAATGGGAGGATTATTAGACTGAATGGAGAGCTTCAGAGCAGGCTACTGTGAAGGGAACAACATGTATTTGAATGTCTGTGTTTGGTAATTAACTCCTGATACGAAATGCATGCCCATGAGTACCGGCGCGCAGGCCGAATGCACAGCTGCTGCTTGGTTGTTTATGTGTGCGCTGTCTAGGCCATTTGGCAGTCCCTGGCTGTCTCCTCAGTCCCTGTCAGATCCCCCACCAGCTGCCCACCTCAAGTGACTCAGGAAAGCACACTCTGAAGAGAAACTCACTCTAATAACACCTCATCCATTCCAAGGCCAAGCAAAATCAATTACAATTTATCTGGTCTGATGGGTAAGACCTTTATGGAGAAGCAGTTAAGGCCTCAGGTCCTGGCATCAAATAAACTGGCTATTTTTCTGGGTCTGCACTCCCTGCCTGTGTGATCTTGGGCCTGTTATTTAGACTCCTTCGGTCTCAGGTTTCACTTCTGCTCAATGGGGTAAGGATGATAACTCTGTCATATATGAAACAATATCAGTAAAAAGTTTTCCTTGATAAACACTTAGGAAATGTTAGCACATCACTAACCCTCTGGAGGGCTGAATTTTCTCTTTTCTTCCTCTAATGATTCAATCATGCTTATTAAGACAGAAAAGCCTGAGCTAGATTAGAAAAATCCAAGAGAAATTTAGCTCTGGGCAAAATGGTTTTGTGAATGGAAGTTCACCACATTTGAATTTCAGGACATGCCAGAGGCAGAAGGTCAAAAGAAGGTAGTGGGGCTGGCCATGATTTCTCAGACAGGCACCACTGAATGGGGACCTGGGAGCTTTGGACCTGAGTGCTGATTGCTGGAAGCTATTCTCATTCTATGCTTTAGTATCTGTCAGGGCTTTTTGATGGCCAATGACAGAAAAGCAAAGCTCAGTCTCGAAGGATAGGTTGGCTCATGAAACTGAATGGTCCAGGGGCTGGTGTGGCTTCAAGTTTGGGTGGTCATCAATTGATCCCTCCTCCCCACCCTCTTGTTTTCTCTCTTTTCTCTCTGTCTTCCCATTCTTTTTTCTCCTCCTTCTACTCCCACAGTGTAAGTTCCATACTGGAGTTCTTCTTGGTCATAAGATGTCTGCCTGCAGTAGCTCTAGCCCTTATAGCCTCTTTCATCTGTATGCCCTGGAGAAGAGCAGACATCCCGTCCTGGGTCCCCCAGCAAAAGCGCTGGAATTAGCTCTGAGTGGGCCTGGCTGGCTTGGCGTGAATCCTTCTCATGCTCACTCTGGACCATCCCCTGGGGAGGAAATTGACACTGAGGTCCTGTGTCCATTCCTGTGTTGTGGAGAGCCTACTGGAAGGCCAGGGAGAAAGGCAGGAGAGAGTAACAGAGGGAATCAGGATATAGGTAACAGAAAGATGGACTAGGTAGGAAAAAAAAAATCTATTACTGTATGACAGACCCTAAGTGCCTTATAGCCAGGCACACATTAATCCTCACAATAGCCGCATTTTACAGATGAGGAAACTAAAGCACGGAGCAGCTTGTAAATTGCCTAAGGTCTCATGGTGAAAAAGTGCCAATGCTGACCTTTAACTTCCTGGAGGCTGGCTCTCCTGCCAACAATTATGCTCCACTGTCTTTCCCAATGAAATGCTACCCACCGTGGTATCTTCAGAGGCTGAGTTCCAGAAGGAACTCCCAGACTGAGCCTCCTTAAATTTAGGCTCAGTCAGTTTGCAAAAGGTTTTTTTTTTTTTTTTTCTTCTCACAGTAAGATACATGGGTGGTATTCTTTCTCTGAGCTGTTCCCTGGGAATTAGAACCACTTTCTCAACAGAGAGGCCCAGCCTCCCCTGCTGTTGGGCCTCTGACCTCCCTGTTCCCTCCCTCATTCCCTCCCCTCCTATTCCCTCTTCAGGTAAACCACTGAGATAAGTCGGAGCTCCCCACCCTAGGCCTCCCACCCACTCTTTATCTTTTTCTCTCTCTACCAAAAGGCCTGTAATTAGGAAACATTAGCAGGCTCAAAACAGCTTTCATACCTGAAACATCCTCCATAATTGCACTCAGCAGAGCTCTTCCCTGGCTATTAATGTCACTTCTATGAAGCAATGAGGAACAAAACACCCGAGGCACTTAAAACATTTTTTATATAATATGCATCTTTTAGGAATGGAAGTTTAAAATCACCTGCCTGACAGAGACAGTGATAGACAAAGGCTTGAGGGGCTCGGGTGAGAGCCAGGAAGCAGGTCCTCCTCCAGGAGACGGAAGGCGGCGGCCACGAGATTCAGATGCTGCTCTGGGAAGAGACTCCAGGGCCGTGCATGGGTGGACCTACCTCAATGGATCCCCAGGGGAGGAGAATTGGGCCAGATGAACAGTGAGGCCACTATTCTGCCTGGCTTCATCGCTTGTGGTTGCCCTCATGGGGCTTTCCTATGAGACTGTTTTTGTGGACATGTGTATGCATTTAACAGAAAGGTGAATAGGATGCCACAGATGACCCGTGTTGTAGAGTAGAATGTCAATCATTATACCGATTGCAGAAATATATTGGATATGACTTTGTGTGTGTGTGGTATGGGTGGGGGGAGGGGAGTGGACGGGGTGGGGGAGAGAGAGAGAGAGAGAGAGACAGAAGCTTCTCTAGCTTGCTGTATTAAACAACTTTGGGAGTTGTGGTGGTTCACCAGAACCTTACTGTCTGGCAGATTTATTTTCTTGCTCTTGGAAATGGCTCATAGACTCATTCATCAACACAGCAGAGACATTTCTGTCCACAGACTGTGGGAGGGAATTCCAGAGGTTACCCAAGCCCACCTTCCCCCTCTTGGAGGAATGCTTAACCCTTGTTGGTCCAGACAGGTGTCTTTCCACTTCTCTAAAACCTTCCCCAAGAGGACAGTTGCCCCACTACGCCCTTTGTCCCAATCTTGGAAACCTTTATGCAACTAGCATGTGAGCCTGAGGACTGACCCTTTGATGACAGCACTTATCAAATTGAAGGACAAGTGGCTCTCCAGGGCAGGAGAGGACACAGGGCTCCTGACGCAGGCACTGGGTTGGAACTGAGGAGGGTCAGCATTGCCCTGACAGCCTGAACTCACAGCACTCCCACTGGTGACCTTGGTGAAGGAAAGAAACGTATTATTGGGAAAGACAAAGCATTAGAAGGAGAGTGAGGATAAGACGAACAGGAGGAAAACAGGTGAAGAAGGGAGGATCAGGGTTGTCAGAAGATGAGCCTGGTTCCCAGAAGGAGGAACTTATAGCCTCTGCAGGAACAGGGCAGCCTTGGGATGTTGGCTTTGGCCTTACTTCCAGTTATGTGCAAAAGCGTTAGAATAAGTTGGCCAAAATCCCACTATACTTTCAGTAGTATGAAGGATCATGTCCAGGATTTGGGATCTGATGTCCTGGACTTATTTGCATTTTCTGTTAAGTTCTTCAACCTCTTTAAGTCCATATGCTGCCTTTATAACATGGGTAATATAAGATCTTATCTATAGCGTGATTGGGATTACATTGTGTTTACCTTTGTTTGTAAACTGTAAGGCTCAGTGCAGTACCACTTACCCTGACTAGTACTAGTGGTAACAACGGACTCTTGTTCGAAAGACCTAACTTGCATGGGATGAGGGTGGGAAGTGATGAAGGAGGGCCCCTGGAGACACAAGATCAGCATGGTAGGTTGTGATTCTCACATGAACAATGTCAGAGAGCACACCCTGTTATTAATATCAGTGTTATTATTAATAATGATAACTATTACACTAATCGTCACCATTAATTATATACCAACGGTGTGCCAAGCATTAAGCTTTACTTGTATGACCTCACTTCTCACCGGGACACTGCAAGGAAGGAAGGTGGCATCTCTCCCATTTCCAAAGTTCTGTTTCCAAAGAGCCATTATCCAAAGTTCCAGGACTGGGTGGGGGTGCCTCTGAGACTGACCCTAGGCTTGTCTGACCACAAAGCTCACTTTTGTATCTTTGCCCCTCAAGGAGTGTGAGGAGACGAACTCAGACTCACAGACTGTTGAGAAACCAGAGAATGGAGCTGCGGTGGGGAGGAGTGGGAATGAGGAGGGGCAAATGTTCAAAAAGAAAAAGTGTAGCTTTTTAAAGTAGCAAACCAGTGAGTTGTGCATGTGATAAGCACCTGATAAATCATTTTTTAAAGTAAGCTCTATGGGGGGAGGTAGAGGAGGTGGTTTGGGGAAGTGTGGGGTTGGGGGACCAAACAGCAGCAAGTCCAAGAGGAACCTGGAGCAGGTGAGCCCTGGCCAGGGATCCTCAAGAGGATACAGGTGGTCCATGTGTATGTCCGGGTCCAGGCAGTGACAGAGGAGCCCAAGAGGATTCCCTCCCACCCCCTAGGTCCTGACAAGTGTTCAGGAAGTGAGAATTGCTGGGAAGGGAAGGGAGAGCTGTGAGGGGCTCCAGAGATCTCCTTTGTCTCATCCATTGTCCTCAGTGCCAGTGGGGCTGAATGCACCCCTCCACCATTTGAGACGCTGCTCTGCCAATAGAATGGGGCTGGGGTCCCATCGTGGCACATCCTCATCTCCATGCATGCTGTCCCACTTGTTGCTCTTTCTAGTGGAGATAGGCATGTCCAATACATTTCCCAGTGTCGCGAAGGACAGCCTACATGACAAATGTAGGAGTCAAGATTCTGACTTATTTGCTGATCAAGAGCTTTGCCTTTAAACCAATGTGGCAAATGGTAATGGTCCACGTTTGCATTTAGGTGCAAGCAGTTCATTATGTAACAAGGCAGGGGTGACCCAGGTGAGTGGTACCTCAAGTGATGGGCACCTGTGTATGGTTGGCCATATCTTCACAGGGCTGACTGTGGGATGCAAATGCAGGGAAGGCCAGACTGATCTCTGCCATTTGGAACAGTCCTGGTCCCAGATGAAAGTAATGGTGGCCCCACTGTGTGCATTGCTGGCCTGAGCATAGCTGTCATGAGAGGCTTAATATGGGAGCTGAATTTTAAAGGACACATTGGAAAAATCAGAGTGTTTCTATTGGGGTTAACCAGGGGTTGTGTCATTTGAAGAATATTCTTGCACCTGGGAAACCAAGTCCAGGAGGCAAAGGAGTGGAATACTTTTTCTCAATGGAGGCAGAGTTCTCTGCAGGCTTCTTAGGGCCAAGCTTCAGCATCTAAAGTCCCAGGAAAAAGCAGTCCCTGTAAGTGGATCACACATGGTGGCCACATTCCCACCCAATTGGGAGAACACACAGGATGTGGTGGGGGTGTCCTCTCTTGAGGCCAGATGTGGCTTTTTTTCACCCAGAGGCTGGGAATTGCCTCCATCCTGAGAATGGGAATGAAGCCAAGAGCTCCTGCCAGAGGCCCCGCCCCTTCCTTCTCCCATGGCTGGCTCTCTTGTCTCCAAGGCAGCTTTGGCTGGCCCCAGCCAGCATGGCTCATGCTCAGTCAAAACTTCCCGAGCTCATGGAATGAGGAGCCCATTTCCTTAGCCTGTAACCCGGCATGATGGGCCAGCTTGAGGCTGGCCTCTGCTATATGTTCTGAGTAGAAATCCCTCCAAGCTGAAGGGAAATGCCATCAGTCTCTCCCAGGAGTGACTCTCTGCTCCTCTATCAATGGAGTCCAGGCCTGGGCATAGCAGTATTAAGCAGCTGGGGCCTGGGGCCTCCAGCTCCCACCCCTGCCTTGTTCTACAAGGCCGTGTTGGGCAGCAGTGAGAACCACATTCAATCGACAGCTTAAGATAATCACATGTGTGAGGCACTGCAATAATGGCAGCTGAATACCCTGCCGCCGTTGCCATAGTGACCAGCCAAGCACTGGTTCCCTCCTTTTTTTTTTTTCCTTTCTTGTTTTCTGGACCTCCTTGTTATAGGGCTGGCTGGTGGGGTGGGTGATGAGTTGGGGAAATGGGAAAGGAGGAAAGGGGGAGGAGAGACCCAGGAGGGGCAGCCCATTATACTCTCTTTAAATACCCCAGCTGGAGGTATTTTAAATCTCAACAGAGACAGAGAGAAACAGTGTCTTAATCCCTAGCTCCCTGTGAATTATTTAAAGGGATCTTGTCAGAAGGATGAATTTGTCACTGTTGCAGTGTCAACAGCAGCAGCAGCTGTCATAATGGCTGAGGACCCCACTCCAGGCAGGGCCTGGTACGAAATACTGCTGCCTGCTGGAGGTTACAGTGGCCCAGGGGCCTATAGATAGGGAGCCCCTGCCCAGACCCAAGCCTGCAGTATTTTCCCTAGCATGCTGGTAGAAACCTGGGTGTGAAATATGCCAGAATGTAAAGGGGTGTGCACCCTTCAGACCTCGTGCCCTGCTGGCCTTGCCCTCTAGTAGTGTGGTTCTATAGTCACAGGGTCTTTAAGCAGTGGACGGAGCTGACCAGCGCTCACACAGCTTTCCAATGGTATGCATACCCAAGGGAGGGCCACGGCCAACACCTCAGCTGCCTGCACTTGCACTTGCACACACGTACACACACGCGCGCATATATCAGTGATAGATGCACAGGTGCTGATGGACAGACAGAAGAGTCTTAGATCATACACATCACGGAGGGAGAGAGGACTTCCAAGAAAAAAATAACTGATGTGCACTCAGAGAGAGGCTAAGTGTGTGTCCCCAGAGGGCAGATATTCATGATAACTGGCTCACAAGGGGCTCTCACTGGGGTTTAATTACTTTGCAAGCTTAAGTCACATTTGATCCTCACAATTGCCTTATGAGATAGGTACTATTAGGTACTATCCCTGTATTGCAGAGGAGGAAGTCGAGGCTCAGAGTAATTTAAAGACTTGCCCATGGTCACACAGCTGGGTCTGGTGGACTCCAGATCCTGTGAACTTACCCCCAGCTAAGATGGGGATCCCCATGATTCTGGGTTGGGCAAGGTTAGAGCAGTGCTGTTTTTAAACCCCCATCCCTTTTTTGATCATCACAAAAACCTCCTTCCTAGCAATCTGAATATTCTCTGCTTGGGGACATTTCCTCCTCCTTGACCTTGTTGCAATATTGTCTGCATTTCTCTACCATCCAAGATTCTGTGGAGCTCTGCTCTTAAATATTGCATTGGGAAACAATATGTATATGTTTGTGATGTTACAGTTATGTCCCTCACCCCCATCCCCTTGCTGTGATGCATTTCCAGGAGGTCATCTTTGCTGTGAGTTCACAGTTTAGGGATTTCATTGCTTTGTACTGCTACAACATGGAAGCCCTTCCAAGGCACTGGGCTTTCAAAAGAGTCCCCAACCCTGAGCCGGTCACCTTTCTCAATGGAATGCCACATCAGGCCATGGTAATGAATGGGGGATGGGGGAGGGGAATTCCTGTCCTCTCAGCCCAGCACGTCTGGGAGGTAAATCAAGCATATTGGAAGGTAAGCTGGTGCTCGCAGCCCTCAGGGGAGCCTTTGAGTAAATCCCTGCCTTGGTTGGTTGGTGTACTAAATGGTAGATCCCTCTGGGCTTGTAGGAATTTATGCCCCACGGACCACATTTTACATTTTAATTAGCCCTCTAGCTTGTCTAATATCCAAGCTCTTTCAGGCTTAGTCTACTGTCTACACAGGAGCTTTGTCCTTGGGGTCCAGGCTGATTGGTGGGGAAGATTTGGTAGTGGTGGCTCCAGCCCAGCCCTGAGCATCTGCTGCCCTGAAGAATCTTTGGTCTCCTGTGGGCTCTGTGAAGTTGTGTGCTGCCCGGGCTCCAGGGGACTTCTTGTTCAGATGGGCAGACATCTCCCCAGATTGGGCAATGCCCAGAAAGCTCCATTATGGTCCCACAGGGCACGGTAGCAGCAACTGTTTGCAAAACAGCAGCTTCCCCTAACAGCAGTTTGTACCCAAAAACAGACTGCTGAATGGGACCAGAGCCTGTAAGATGTGTCCAATTTTGTCTCCTTGTGGTCTGAGCTGGTGACTGACAGTGGTCCTGAGATTGCTGGCTTGAGAGAAGAGAGGCTCTGATGAAACAGCTCAGAGGAAGCCCTGGAGATTCCCAGAGGGAAAGGGAAGGGAACTGCTAGTTGTTTCTCTGTGACTGTAAGGAGAGGGAGTTTAGCATTTTAGTTCCTGCATTCTGCTGACCAAAGGGTAGGATTATTTATATAGAATCTAGATGATTTCCACACCCTGGTGACTCAGCTAGAGGTGGATCCTGAGGTTAACATAATCATGATGATGATCGTCATAATAATAATGGCAATAATTGGTACTCAGTGAATGGTAGTTATGTGCAGGCACAGCACTAGATGAGCTCCTTCCGCATCCATGATCTTTCAGTCTTCGTATTACCCTGAAAAGTAAATAGTATTTTGCAGGTGAGGAAACTGAAGCTCAGAAAGTTGTCTGTGATCACAGAGTTGTAACTGGCAGAGGTGGGGTCTGCCTGCCCTGGCAACCTCTACAGCTTCATCTCTTTCAGTGTTTCTCTTGCTGTTTAATCTTCTGTAGCCATGCTGGCATCCTGGCTTTCTCAGCAGTGGGCCAGGCACCTTCTTGCCCTGGGAAACTTGTTCTGGTTGTCCTCTGTGCCTGGGATGCTCCTCCCTCGTGTACCCTCCAGGCTAGCTCCTGTGTTTCATTCAGATCTCAGCTCAAAGGGAGATCTTCCCTGATTACCCCACTGCTAGCTGTCACTCTATTTCCTTTCCTGCTTCTTTGTAGTTGTTAATGCTACCTGACTTTATATTATTCATTTGTTTGTTCATCCTTTGGTTAACTCTATTGGAATATAAGGTCCATGGGGGCAGGGACTTTTTCTCTTATTTACTCCTGTTTCACCAACTCCTAAAATGTTGCTTGGGGCTGCTGTAGTAGATGTTTGACTCTTTATTAAATAAATGAGATAAATGAGTTGGGTTTGAAACAAATCAGAATAGCTGGGATCTTATTAGGCCAACAGAGGCCAAAAAGCCAATTTCAATTATTTCTATTCCTGTCTTAAATAAAGGTGTCCCGAGGAAGTGCCCCTTTCCAGCCAGGCCCTGTAGAATTGGTTTATTCGTGGAGGTTATAATGACGCAGCATCATGATAGTCATAGGGCATTCTTAGAGGGGTGAGCCTGTGTGGGGTGGGGGACATTGCAGCAGTCCAGGGAGGGGCCAGTTATCAAAAATCTTTCCAGAATTGTATGCTTGGAACTGTCTTCAGAGGCACAGAGTGGAATCAGCTCCAATCTCTCACCTTCATTTTATAGTGGCTCTTCATTTTGACCAGTAATATTACTTCTTAATTTGCTTATCCATCTCATTAATCAGATTTGGTTCCAAATGACCTTTGCCTGTTTCTGAAATTCAAATCCACTCTTGGGGCATAAAGAATGTGTCAGAGTTTCTGAAGGTTGTTCTGGAAGGTAGTGTAGATGGACCAATGGGTAGAGCCCCTGACAATGATTTTAAAAGGGGAACAGTTTATACAGATAAATGAGTTTTGATAGCATGCTTTACATATGCACACAGACACACATGCACATGCATGTGCACACACACACACAATCAGACAGACTGCAAATAGTCAATATGCACTGTCCAAATGTCAATAGGCACTCTAGCAATAGATCTGCAAGCTCTGACTTCCAATAAGCAAGCCTAACAAACCTAGATCTTGGAGAGACCCGAAAGTGTCTTACTCATACATCAAAGTCATGGTCTGAAAGCCCGAACAAGTACTTTCTAATGGATGTCATTGTTTCCTTTATTATGCTTATCTCAAGGACAGGTGGTCCATTTGTGTCAATAATAGTGCTCTTTCAAAGGCTGTTAATAATCTGTTGGTTGTGCAAGGTTGATTTGTTTCTTCCTTTCACAAAGACAGGTTAGCCTGGTGGCACCTGCAGTAAAGAAGGGAGAGAAGTTAAAGAACAGGCCAGGGCCCTGCTCATTGCCTCAGTCTTCCAGGATATTTTGAGGGCTTGGCACTGGGAATATGGAGCGATACCCAACACAGTCCCAACCTGTAGGATTGGGTTCATGTGGGAGATGGATTTGTATTTTAGAAAACTCATATGAGCAAGGGAATTAAGGAGAATGACTGGAAGAGTTACTTGGAGAGTAAAGAGAGTTCAATGATGAAACAGAAGGGGAGACTGAATAGAAGAGCTATGAAGGAGATAGGAGACGAATTTGAGGGTTAACCTCCTATGATGAGTTGCAAAACAAAACAAAATGGAGAGGGCAGAGTCTAGGTTGCTTCCTAGGCATCTGGTACTGGGTGATCAAGGTGTCATTCTCAGATGGAGGTGAGACTGCATCAGGGCTGCAAAGGTCAAGGTGGTGCATCCCAGGTATTTATCAGGAGGCATCCAGCAGGCAGCAGAATATACAAGTCTGGGGTGCTGGGGAGAGGTCAAGTTGGTGATGCACTCCGTGGTGGTTGAAGCCTCGTATGTGGATGAGATCACCTAGGATAAAAAGTGAGATGAAAATGAAGTGGATTTCACTGGTGGTCCCAGATGTTACTGAATAAAATAGTGTTCCATAATTCCAGTGTTGTGAAGCTAAATGCATGGAATTATTTTTCTTGTTGAAATGAACTAATAAATAAGTCAAAATTTAATTTCCTGTCCTCAAGGAGCTCACAGCCTGGTAGCAGAAACCAAAGGCACACACATGAAGCAATTAAATAATATTTCAAAACAGTATATTATCAAATGCTAAATTGTGTGGAATAAACTCAATCATACTTTATGCATTCAGAAAAATGGTAGATAAATCTAAGCCAGGGAAAGAATTATGGAGGAAATAAGACCATAGCCACCTTGAAGGAAGGAGCTGCAAAGAGAATCCAGCCCTGCCATGTATCCACCACCTGACTTTGGTCCTGGTATTGAATGTCTCTGGGCCTCACTTTGCCCGTTTGTCAATAAAACATCATGACCAACATGGTCTAGAATGGCTTCCAAGCCACATCTGCCTTTCTCTGGCTTAGTTCAGATGGGATGTGGGTGAGGTAAAAGAAGGACATCAGGGTCAGTCAGAACGTCAGCAACAACATCGAGGGGCAGAAATGGGTATGGGCTCTGTTGTCCAGCTATGAGAAGATATGGCCCTGCTTTGGGCCCTTGACATCTCTTGCCCTGTCTGTTGTCTCCATGTTCTGTCCAGGCCGTGAGGTAATGCCAGCCCTAGTGCATTGGTCATGGGAATGCAAGAGACAGGCCAGGTGGGGAGATATGGATTGTTCTGGAACAAATGGCACATTGTGGTGATGACATGGGTGTGTTGAACTTGGGGAGCACTTTTGGCCTTTTGACTACCCAACTGACCTCCAGGTTGGAAAATCTAGTGGTCCTGGAATGGGGTCCTGAGCCCACGATTCTGATACTGTCTTTGGACCACACCCCGATACTCCCCAGGCCCTCATTATCAGTCATAGGGATGCTTCCTTGGCCACCTAGCCCCTCTAGATGCCACCTTTGCCTCAACTTAGGCATCATTCATACATGTTTGATTGAATGAATGATTGGCACTTGGGATACAGGGATAAAGGGATAAGAAGGTCATCCAAGGTACAGAGGATAGAATGAGCAGGGGCATGAAGTCACCATTAACAAGCTACGTGTGGATAATGGAGACCGTGCCAGCATTGTTGGGATATTGAGGTGGGGGTTGGACCAAATAACAGAGGGGTTTTATTTTAAAGCCATATTAAGGTATTATTTACCTGCAATAAATTCACTCACTTTAAGTGTATTAAAATTTTAATCAATTCAGTAATTTTTTTGTAAACATATAGAATTTGTAACCCATCACCACAATCTCATTTTAGAACATTTTTTATCACTTCTAAAAATATTCTTTATGCCAGTTTGTAGTCACTCCCCATTTCCCTCTCTGGCCCCAGGCAAATGCTAACCTACCTCTCTGTCTGTAGATTTGCCTCTTCTGAACATTTCATGTGTATATAATCACACAGTATGTGGTCTTTTGAGACATACAGTTTTCTTCACTTAACATAATGTTTTAGAGGTTCATCATGTTGCCGTACACACTAGTACTTCATTCCTTTTTATTTTGGAATAGTGTTCCATTATATGGGCACATCAGATTTTGTTTATGCACTCACCACTTGACAGCAAAGGGTCTTAGGTGACATATTGAAGAGTCCAGCTGAGTCCAGTTCAAGAAAGGAGGACAGCAGTCAGATTAGCATGAGGCAAGTATAAAGCTTACTCCTCATATAAAGATGTACGAGAAATGTCCTATACCTTATTTTCTTTTAGTCTAATTATTTCGGATTCTTCTGAGTCCCCTATACCACTGGTTGGTGAGAAGTTCAAGTTCAATTAACGGTTTCTCTTTCCACTAGGACTATGCTCCCACAGGTCTTACTCAGCAAATTCTGGGAAGGCTGCTGTATTGTCCAAAGGCTAGTGGTCCACCTGTAGGTTTTCTGGATGTGAATAAAGTTCTGGAGGTGGCGGTGGCTGCAGTTGATAACTTTGTGTGTACCTAATTTCATGTAGATAAAAGTTTATCTGATAAATTATCCTTGAAGTGGAATTGCTGGGTCAAAGGGTGTATGTAGTCATAATTTTTATAAATAAAACCAAAATTTCCATAGAAGTTGTACAAATTTGCTACTCTTCCATTTGTGTGTCAGAATTCTTATCTTCCATGTCCCCTCCAACACAGTGTGCTATCACATTTTTGTTCTTTGACATCCCCCGAAAAGTATCATAATGTGGCTAATTAACAACTCACACTTTATGAAGAGTGAGATTCAGCATCTTTTCAAATATTTAAGAGCTATATTTGTGTATTTTTTAATGAACAGTTTGTTGATACCCTTTGCACAATTTTCTATCTTGTTATTGACATATAGATTCTCTTTATATATTAGGGGATATTAACACTCTATCTGTGATAAGTGACAAATAATTTTTTTTTCTATCAGGTTTTCTTTCCCCCCCCACTTTTAAATTTGCTTATGGCTATTTCTGTCATGCCAGTTTTTAAAATTGTATAGAGATGAATTTATCAATATGTTTGTTTATGGCTTCTGAGTTTCATATCACAATTAGTATACAAAAATTTTCGCCATGGTTTCTTTTAGTATCTTTGTAGTTTCATTTTTAATGTTTAAATCTTGGATTCACCAGAAATTTATTCTGGAGTAAGGTATAAGTATGGAACAAAAGTTATGTTTTTTTTCCCCCCAGATAGACACCTAATTATCACTACAATTTTTAAAATGATTTACCTTCTTCATATTGATTTCAGTTCTGGCCCACACTTGAAGTACTAAGAGAAGCTGCTGAACTGATTTCTAAAAGATTTCACCAGTTTATACTTTCATCAATAGGCTTGGTCAGTGCCCTTTTTCCCACTTTCTTACCAAGACTTGACATTTTATCTTTTAAATTTTTTGCAAATCTGATAAGCAAATCATGGTGTTTTGCTGTTGTTTTAATGGGAGGAGATAATTACAGGAAGGAATACAAGAAGCAATATGTCAAATGCCTAGAAGTGGAGGCTAAGAAGCAGCCATTGAATGGAGATCTTTAGGAAATTGACTTTGGGGCAGGCAGTGCAAATACATTACCAGAACTAGAACCCACACAGGCTTTGGGTAAAAGAAATTTGGCCCTGAATAGGAAATTGGGCATCTACAGTGTAGTACATGCAAGACTGGTAAATTTCCCCCTTTTTTTAAGTAAAGAGAGAGGGAAGAGGTGAGGAATCATCATTCCTAAGGATCTGGGAAGCCCAAAGCCTGGATGGTGAGGCAGGACTGATGCCTGAGTGTTCAGGGGACACATGGCCCCTTGAGTCTGTGGCTCAGTGAAGGTCTAGGGATTCTCCCCTAAAGCATCTTTCCAGTTTTTGCTGGTGTGTTCCAACCTACCGTCTCTTGCCTGGATACCCACAATGACCTCCAGTTGTCCTGCCCATACACTCAGACTGCCCTTCAAACCAGTCTCTATAGTGCATCAGAGAGAGCTTTTAAAAGCTCAGCTCTGATCGCCTGTGTTTTTTCTCCCTAACTCAGCAGCAACTTCTAGTTACACTCAGGATGAAACTCAAAATTCTCAACTGCATTCATCTTCCTCTCAGTCCTGTTCCTGCCACCCCCAACTTCTTATGGCTGTCTGTCACACAGCCTTCATTCCTCAATGGCACCAGGCCACTTTTCCTACCATGAGGCCTTTGTACCTGCCTTTGCTGGGCCCGGAGGCTCTGCTCCTACTTTGCTCCCAGAAGGTGCACACTTGTCCTGGCTAACTTCTATCTACCTGTCCCTCTCAGCTTGGAGGGTAATGTTGCTTGGATATTTGTTCCCTCCCAATCTCATATTAAAGCATGATCTCCAATGTTGGAGGTGTCGCCTAGCAGGAGGTGTCACCTAGCAGGAGGTGTTTGGATCGTGGTAGGGGATCCCTCATGAATGGCTTGATGCCCTCCTTATGGTAATGAGTGAGTCTCACTCTATTAGTTCACACAGGAGCTGGTGGTTTAAAAGAACCTGGCATCTCTCTTGCTGCCTCTCTCACCATGTGACACGCCTGCTTCTCCTTTACCTTCTTCCATGATTGGAAACTTTCTGAGGCCTCACCAGAAGTAGATCATGGTGCCATGCTTCTTGCACAGGCTGCAGAACTATAAGCCAGATAAACCTCTTTTCGTTATAAATTACCCAGCTTCAGGTATTCCTTTATAGCAACACAAAATGGACTCATACAGAGGGTCTTTCCTGACAATCTTCTGTATATCCGTTGCACCCCCTTGCATGGCTTCCTGTAATTTTCCTTCACAGCAGTTAACACAAATGTAATTATTGGTTATTTTAATAACCATTTTCTAATTTCTGTTTATCTCACTAGATTATAAGCTTCTTATCGTTATATCCCCAGTGGCTAATGGGATGCCTGGCACAAACCTAACATTCAGTAGACATTTTTTTCATTGATGAATGAATGAGGTATAAATATAAAGCAATGAGACTGATTCCAAATGTTGTAAACGAATGATGTTTGTCTCTCTCTGTTGGGAACGGCATTCTACCCTTATCCCCATTAACCAAAATCTCCTCTTTCTTTGATGCCCCCAGTTCTAATTACCACTTGCTGTGGAAAGTATGTGTACCTCCTGAAGCCCACTCTGATCACTTATTTCTTCAACCCCTGCAGAGCTTTCGTTGACAGAAGAAGAATGAAAGAGGCAAAGAAATTAATGGGAAGCCCTATGATGGCCTTTTCCCAACAACAGGGAGTTATCTTCCTTTCTCTCAATTTCTTTCTACTCTTTCCCTTTGAATATGCAGCTGAATTTCCTCTAATTTGCTTTGATCACTCCCTTAGGAGCTATCATGGAATCAATCAGATCTGTAGAATTTTACAACTCGGGGTCATCCAGTATGATTTCTCATTTTACGGATAAGAAAACTGAGGCCCAGAGAGGTTAATGTTTGAAACAATTACTTCTGCTGGGTCGTATAATACCAATCAGTGTCATTTTCTAAGATACATTTTCTCAATATCCCAGCTCCATGAGAGTAGAAATCCTCATGCTGCTTGTTTTGTTTTATTTCTTTTTTTGAGACAAAGTCTTGCTCGGTCACCCAGTCTGGAGTACAGTGGTGCGAGCATGGCTTACTGCAGCCTTGACCTCCTGGGCTCAAGCGATCCTCTCACTTCAGCCTCCTGAATAGCTGGTTCTACAAGCACAAGCCACCAATCTTGGTTAATTTTTTCATTTTTATTTTTGTAGAGATGGGGGTCTCTCTGTGTTGCTGGCCTTGAGTCCTGAGCTCAAGCCATCCTCCCACCTCACCCTTCCAAAGTGCTAGAATTGTAGGCATAAGCCACTGTACCTGGCCTCATTTTGCTTATTTAAATACCTCCTGGTGGTGACTGTCTCAGTGGTAAGGTGAAGCCCATAGGATGGGCTTCCATCCTACTCCCACAGCAGAGCTCCATTAATCTTGGGTGGGTCAAGAACTCTGGCTGTGACCAGACCGCCACTCTAAATGGGGCCACATGCTTCACATTGACAGAGGGGCCCCATGTGTGTACTGAGACCCAATGGGAATAATGGGTCATGAGACCTGTTGTGTTTCAACAATTACAGAAGAGTTAAAAAAAAAAAAAAAAAAAAGAAAAAATTCCTTTCCTCAAAAGTCATGTAGGGTCAACTGAGAAAATGTTGTTTTATAACAGCCATGGAAAGAGAGGGAGGTCTAAAAATTTGATCTGAAACATTGTCAGTGACTTCTCCCTGGCTGAAAAAAAATAGGCAAGCAGAGCATAACTTTAATAAACACATTTGATAGAACAAAACACAGTGTTCAAGAAGACAGAAAAAGTGGTTCTTTTACATCTAGAGAATCAATAACAAATTAAGCAAAGTCCAGGTGAGCCTCAACAGTGTGAATTTATACTCCATGCAGGCCACAAAGGTGAGATCTCTCTTCCAGGTTGGCCACATGGTGGGACCTGGGCACAGGGAGGTCCATGTGCTGGGCACAAGGCAGGCTGTGAAGTAGCTATGTGGACTGTGGATGCACCACTCCAGGGATGCCCTGCAGCCCCCTCAGGTCTCACTGACTCCTGGGGGAGGTAGGTGCACCAGGGTCAGTGTGCACAGGTTCTTACCTGTTGTGTGGAGGATGTACTAATATGCTATAATATGCTATCTAATTCAGCCAGGGGATTTTCCAGAGCTGGAGTAACTCAGGTAAAGAAGAACAAAAAGTCATCCTAGGTAGAAAGCACAGCATAAGAACAGGCTTGGAACTGGGAAACAGATTTGTGAGTTTGGGGATGTTAGTTCTTGGCATTGCAGAAGGTGGAGTGGAGTCGAGGGAGATGCTGGTGGGTTATGAATGGTGTGATTGGAGGTCAAGTGAAAGGTAGAGTGCTGGGTGATATTTGGCCTGGAACTGAGACTATCCAGGGTAGCGAATCATGATGGCCTGTGTGTCCCAGAACTGCTGCAAGGATACTGGCAGGAGCTGATCTGTTGGTGAGGGACTGGCAGGACTTCAAGTTGGTGAGGGAACTGGCACTCTAGGAGTCCTGGGAGAGACTGGGGGCCAGGAGGACCCTGGATTGACTGCAGTTTAGGTGCCTTGGTGGCAGAGGCCCAGACAGCGAGAGCGACCATGAATGAGGTCACTTTACAGACCTGGGCATGCAGGGCCAGCTCTGAACGTGCCCATTTCCCCACCTCTCCACACTATGCCTGTTTTTTGGTTTCCTTCACACAAGTTTAGAGGACAGCCTTGCTTCTATCCACCTGCTATCCACAAGGGGCTTTACTCTTTTCAAGGAGCAATTGCAGTATATTTTCCATGCGCACATAATTGGCTTTTAGCTCCGTTAATGAAGAATTCTAGTCTATATATTTAAAGTCCACCACTGTAAATAATAAGCAATTAGCACAGTATTCAAAGATACTGGTATGATTTGGTTACCTTGATCACCACTGCTAAATAGTCAAGGATCCTAATTCATTTTCACTTTAGAAAGTTTAATTTCTTTTCTCTATTTTTTTTTTATTCTAGGCAAACAGAATATAAGTTTAAATTTATTCCTGGAAATATTCTCAGTTCTTGAGACCAGGATCTGGAGAGCTACCAGATGTGGGCAGCTTCTTCCTTAACTCCTTTTCTCCAAGCACAAGGAAGAAGGAACGATCCAGCAACTCTTCTTTGACCCCTGCCCTAGAGAGCTCAGTTAAGGGAGCCATGCCTTTAAAGACCCCTCCCGACTCCCCTCCAACCCTCACTGCCTGTTATTGAAGTAATCTTCTAGAAGTTCTTAGGTGATTTTATTTGACCATTCAAAGTATTTTCTACTAGCTTCTCTTGTAATTTCTTTTAGCCATATAAGTATGGGTGAGTTGCATGATGTCTTTTCATCTGTAAATTGGGGATAATAATACCTAGTTCTGAAAGTTGTTGGGAATAGTGAAAGACATCACTTAACACATGTGTTGTTCTTCTCTTTTATTCCAATCTACAAGGCTGTTATAAATGGGAGCTCACTTTTCTAATGTGAATCATGATTGTCTTTCCCTTAAGAAAGTTTCATTATTCACTAAAGTAACACCCTCCAACACTTTCCTCCATCATAGCCTTCCTTGAAATTTGCACACAATAGAGCTTCATTTGCTACATTAGGGGTTCTTCTTAGCAGCCTTCACTTTTACCAGTTTTATAGTCTAGGTCTTTGTGTTAGTCCACTCTTGCATTGCTGTAAAGAAACACCTGAGCTGAGTAATTTATAAAGAAAAGAGGTTTAACTTGTTCATAGTTCTGCAGACTGAACATGAAACATAGTGCCAGCATCTACTTCTGCTGAGGGCCTCAGGAAGCTTCCACTCATGGCAGGCCAGGGGAGCCAGCATGTCACATGGTGAGAGATGAAGCAAGAGAGAGAGAAGGGGGAGCTCCCAGATTCTTTTAAACAGCCAGATGTCACTCATCACCAAAGGGATGGTGCTAAACCATTCATGAGGGATCTGCCTCCATGATCAAATCACCTCCCACCAGGCCCCACCTCCAACATTGGGAATCACATTTCACATGAGATTTGGAGGGGAGAAACATCCAAACCATATCAGTCTTTCAGAGATAGATGTTATTGAAAAAAAGTTTATGAGAATCTAAGTTTGTTGAGAAACCCTGAAAAGCTTTAAATTCATGTGCTTTACAGAGACATAAAGGAATCTCACCACAATAAAGAAATTAGGTTCAAAGATGGGGATTTCCAAAGTGTGGGTGTCAAGTAATTGGACCTCTAATCCACAGATTGGCTTTCAGAGCAGGGACTGTGGAAGTGAGGAAGAAAGTCCCTGCCACCACATGGGCTGAAAGCTGCATGTTGTCCCCATGGATGTAATAAGCCAGTCACAGAATGAGCATTATGGGTTAGGCAAGGGACAGCTTTCTTGAATGAAGTGTGTTATATTTTGGGATGGGCTGCAAAGAAATATGAAGTTTTCTTATAAGATTTTTAAAATCAAGTTGCGCTTAGATGTCTTCATTTCTCAAGTCAATGTGCTGAACTGGTGAGCTCTTAAGGCCCCTTAGCCCCAGGATTCTCCTCTGCTATGCCTATTTTTGTATTCTCACTCTCTATTTTGTGTTTTTGCATGTGTGTACCTGTGGCCTGCTATGTACAGTGGGAAGAAGTCAGTGGCTATGATGAAAACCTGAACACCATCCGCACCTACCAGGTGTGCAATGTCTTTGAGCCCAACCAGAACAATTGGCTGCTCACCACCTTCATCAACCGGCGGGGGGCCCATCGCATCTACACAGAGATGCGCTTCACTGTGAGAGACTGCAGCAGCCTCCCTAATGTCCCAGGATCCTGCAAGGAGACCTTCAACTTGTATTACTATGAGACTGACTCTGTCATTGCCACCAAGAAGTCGGCCTTCTGGTCTGAGGCCCCCTACCTCAAAGTAGACACCATTGCTGCAGATGAGAGCTTCTCCCAGGTGGACTTTGGGGGAAGGCTGATGAAGGTAAACACAGAAGTCAGGAGCTTTGGGCCTCTTACTCGGAATGGTTTTTACCTCGCTTTTCAGGATTATGGAGCCTGTATGTCTCTTCTTTCTGTCCGTGTCTTCTTCAAAAAGTGTCCCAGCATTGTGCAAAATTTTGCAGTGTTTCCAGAGACCATGACGGGGGCAGAGAGCACATCTCTGGTGATTGCTCGGGGCACATGCATCCCCAACGCAGAGGAAGTGGACGTGCCCATCAAACTCTACTGCAACGGGGATGGGGAATGGATGGTGCCCATTGGGCGATGCACCTGCAAGCCTGGCTATGAGCCTGAGAACAGCGTGGCATGCAAGGGTAAGCTCTGGAGCCTCTGCTTCCTGCCCACTTATGGCAGGGCCAGATCTGCAAGGTTTCTCCACTAATAATTCTGGGTCATACAGGAACAGAAAAGAGTCTAATGGCTTATTATAAAGCTCTGAGGACTCCTATTCCTAGTGCTAGGCCTGATGATTTTCCAATCATGTCCAACCAGATTGTCCATATTTATTATTCATGGTGAGAGGAAGAGATGGGGAGAATTTCAAACAGTGGAAAATAACTTAATAACCAGTGCATAATATTTAGTGTTGAAGTGTTGAATTTATATATCTCTCTCCTCTCTCTCTCTGTCTCTCTCTCTCTCTCTCTCTCACACACACACACACACACACACACACACCCCTATATCCTGCATCCAACCCTAAGCTCTGTGGCTGGAGACTTTGGAATTTGGGTTGCCATGGACAATTCACTCAAGGGTAATTGAGAAGTGACTGAATTTGGAAAATATTTTAGTTCATTTCAGTCCAGCTCCCACAGCACTCAACTTGGTACTGAACCCATGTAGCTCATTAACTCAAAGCCCTCTGGCTTGGCTGTCTTTCTCTAGGGGCTCATTGCCAGGCCCTGGAAGGAGATGAAACTATTGGAATGGGAGTGGGGCTGTATCATGTATTGTATTAACTTTTGCTTCTAAATGACACAGAGTGATGCAAACTTTGCAGTTTGAGAGTGTCAGGATACTATGTGCTCATATTAGCCATCACTAGCACTAACCCTAGAAAGCCCATGTTCAACATATGGCAATAAATGTGCTGAACTGGCTGCAGGCTCAGTCTGCTCTGGGAGTGAATAGAAGGATCTGGAGGCCCCACAGCTTATGCATTGTCTAAGTGCATGGAAGCTGAACGTGGGGGGAATCCAGGGTTGGGGAAGAGAAGACTGCTTTCCCTTATTAAATTTTGCTTGGAACCTTCAAAGGTCCTGATTCTTTTACAAGGAAGCCTTCCTATATGGACCTCAGAAATGACCACCTTAACCTTAATGAACCCCCAAGGTTGCCCTTAGTCCTTTGGGGCTTGGAGGCTGCATTAGCAACTTATTCTCTATTGTGAGCCTCCTGCCCGCTTCCCTCTCTGATGTCACCGCCACCCTGCCTGAGCACCAGACCAGCCTATGCCAGTTTACTTCCCCTCTTACCTTGCTTCCCAGACACCTGTGGGTGCAGTGCCAAGCACAGGCTTGTTAGTACCATCAGCTCTGCAATCCTTTGGACTCAGCTAATTGCCTGGGCCAGAACACTCACACAGCCTTTCTGAGGCCTGCTGAGAGTAGGGAGCTGCACCTTTGTGTCTTTATTGGATTTCTTGGTCCTGGTACCCATGATGGATGGTGTGGAAACAGAGGAGAGAGAGTGCCAGATCCCAGATCCAGTGATGAATCAACGTTGACAGTTTTAAAACCATCCCAGCCTGGTCCCACAGTCCTCCTCTTTGTGCCATTGGTTGGGATGGGTCACTATCTTTGCCATTTGTCTGGATCTAAGTGGGGACCAAGGCACCAGGCTGAGTTATTAAAGGCACAGGTGCAGCAGCTATCTGGCATGCTTGCAGCAGTGCATGGTGGGTGATTTCTCTGGTTTTCAGAGGGCTGCCACACCACACTTGCTGGCTGGGGCACTCTCATTTTTCTCATTACATCCTGAGCAGAATGGCAGGAACCAGAGCTAGCATTATTGGTTCTGATTTAATTGGGTCTCTGGGAACAGGCTTTCATTTCTTTGGGCTAATTGGAACTTTTCTTTTTTAGAGGGTTCTGCTGTCCATGTAGCTTGTCAGCTACCTCCTGTAGCTGTCCTGAGAGGGCCTGTGAGGACAAATATGTAAATCCAAATTGTTTCTTTCCATTTCTGCTTCCCAGTCTCAATCCCCTCCTGAGTTTTGTTGGACATTTCTAATCTCTAGCTATTGTGAACATGGCTTGACTTTACAAACTACTTATTGCAAACTCATTGGAGGGTAGAGGAAATGGGGAACCCATGGCACCATCACTTGGCCACTTCAGAGGCACAGGAAGCCACATTTCTGAGAGTGGAGAGTGGCATCATGGGTCTTGTGGCCCAGCATCCTGGCCAAGGTCAGTGCCCTGGAAGGGAAGAGAAGGGCCTCTTACCCTTGTCTCAAGAACTTTCAGTTGAATCCTCTGAAATCTTTGCCCTTAACTCTGCTGGTAACTGGACTCTGACGGCTGGCAAGGGGACCTTCAGTCAAAAATGGTGATCTTAGGAAGACTCTGTACTCTTTGGTGGGGGTTGGGAAGTACATGTGGGTAGTGAAGTACTTGTTACTGGTCTCCATGGTGTGTCTTCAGGGAAAGGCTTTCCACTCATTTTTGGTGCTCACGGAGTGCTGCCAGATGGACACGGTGGCCATTCACAATGGTTTTGGTGTAGCCCACTTAGCACAATCATCATGAGGGCAGAAGCAGGCAGAATGGTGGATAACAGAGAATTGCAATTGAGACACAGTGAGCCTTCAACAGCTAGTTCTCTCCCAACACAGCCCTGAGAATTGGTGTCCTCTGAGCCTGGCTGGGCCAAATGCTGATGGTTCTATGATTCATACAGCTGTGCTGATTTGATACATCTTTTCTGCGTATGTGAAACTGGGACTTTGTAGGGTGGCAGAAAGAATAATCCGTCTGCTTCTGGTTCCATGCTATTTTTCCTGGAAGAACAGACTTTCATTATGGCCAGGGAACCGTATTTTCTTGGCTTTCACTTTGCTACTGCGAAACCGTCGCCTGTCAAAATCATGGTGACCAGTCGCTTGGCTGTGCAGAGGCACCTGGAGACCAATTAGACAGCACAGCCAGCAAAGAGTGGTCCTGGCCTAGAGCTGTTTCTGTTGTGAAGAGTGTGGGTGGTGAGAAGAGAACAGGTGAGAGGGGAGTAGAGGAAGCCATGGGGAGAACTTGTGCATTAGAATGTATGGCAAGCGGCTCATGCATTTTCCAGAGGGCTCCTTGGCCTAAGGCCTGTTCCTGACATCCTTTCTGTACACACAGGCTGGTCCCATCAGGCAGAGTCACATCGGCCTTTTGACCTCATCTCACTAGTGACTCTGACCTCATCGTGCATTTGTCTTTATAAAATTGTTAATTACTAGGAAAATGGCCCATCTACCCCAATTTCAAGTTGTGCTCATAGTGTAGCGGATTAATGAGAAATCATAGCTTTGTCTTCACTTCTCCCCTCTTCCCTGCTGACGTTGGTGGCTAAGTCTGTTCTCTGTGTAGGTCCCATGCAGCCTGGTCCTTCCTGTGCCAGGGAGGCCGAGTTGGCTCTCAGCGGACCCCCTCTCTCTCTCTGTGCTGTGTAGCCTAAAATATTGCCTTAGCTGAAGTTGGACTGCAGGGAGGATGGGGAGGAGACTGGGGCTGTTAGAAGGAACCTGGCAGGGGCAGGCTCCTTATCTATGTGCTAGAAGCTTGGGACCTGCAGTATCCCATAAGGATGTCCATGGAGGTGTCTCAGAAATAAGGCAGAGAAGATATGACTGTTATATCTTCTGTGACAGCCCCTGAGTGGCCAGATCCCAGCTGGAGCACTGTGCCTGTGTGCCCATGGATCTGTTCTTCCCCTGAGTGCTGCCTGAGGGCTTGGCTTTCCTTCCCAGGGCATAGTCCTTGGAGTTTCCAGAAGAAGCTGCTTCATTAGGCTGCCTCTTTAGCCACACTGGGGACTCAGAAAATGACAATGCTATGCATAATTCTCCCTGCCATCCTCTCTTGCCTCTGCCCCTGCCCCAGGTTGACCTTAACTTGCTATTACAGAGGGCACACGCTAACTTATGGTGCCTAGGCCTTCATTGTCTGGGGCTGTCATGCACAGGAGGTGCAGGTGAATGAAAGAGGAAGGGGGTATGCTTGAGTGGAAGAGACCTAACCTAGAGATAGGGGCTGGTTTTAGTCTTGGCTCTGCCGAGAACTTGCTGTGTGGTTTTAGGTAAGTCCCTTTCCATTGACAGTCATATCTTCTCTGCCTATTTCTCAGAGTGTGCGAAAACGGATATGAGAATATTTTCTAAGCCGTGCCATGCTACATATTGCTAGGTGTCATTGTGCTTAAGCTCTGAATCATCCTTATTAAGAAAATAAGATTCTGGGATGAAGATGGCATGGGACTCCCCCGTCCAGAGACACAGGTCAGCAGGAATCCTGAATTCCTAGTCATCACCTTCCTGCACCTGCCCAGGCCCAGCTCCATGACCGCCAAGCAGTGACAAGTGAAAACAGCAAAAAGCAATAAGCCACTGTTCCTCAACTGATCAAAGGGCCAGTTAACACATGTTTGAATGCTGTGGCTCACATGGCCTGCCGTGAGGCAGGTGGTCTAGGCAAGTGGTCTTTGTGAAATGAAGGACCAAGTGGAGAGAGAAGACTCTCCAAGCCCAGGAGAGCCATGGTCTTCAGAACCAGCAGTTTTTGACCCCAGGGCAGGCAAGAGAACCCTCAGAAAGGTTTTACAAAGTGGCATCCCCAGTTGCCTCCTTCTGAGATGGTGATAAGTCTTGTATATGGCCCAAACATGGGAATTTAAAAAAATCCAAGAACCCCAGCTCTAAGCAGCAGACAGTACCATCTATGTGGCTAGTGCCCAGAAGAAAGGGACCCCAGGGTAGGTCACTGAAGATATTCTTGGGTTTCTGGGATTTGTAGACAGGATGAACCTGGGTGCCTGAGGGGATGAAGAAGGAGTCTGGGAGAGAGGACTGCAGGAGCAGGCTGACAGCTGGGTAAACCAAGAGCAAGCCTACAGGCCACCAGGAGGAGGGTATCCAGAGCATCACTACCCCTTAAGTAAAGGCTGGAGGCTGGGGAAAGCCATACAGGGCAGCCCTGAACAACCCAGAGTATCAACATGATGGCACAGCTAATAAAGCCCAAAAGGGGCTCTTGGCAGGGAAAAGAGGGGCAGATGCTGAGGACTGACTGTCTGGGTGTTACAGAAACAAACTTCCCTGCAGCTAGCCAGCACCAGCTGGGTCCCTAGGTACTGTCTTAAGAATGCCAGGGGTTGGCCGGGCGCGGTGGCTCAAGCCTGTAATCCCAGCACTTTGGGAGGCCGAGACGGGCGGATCACGAGGTCAGGAGATCGAGACCATCCTGGCTAACACGGTGAAACCCCGTCTCTACTAAAAAATACAAAAAAATAGCCGGGCGCGGTGGCGGGCGCCTGTAGTCCCAACTACTCGGGAGGCTGAGGCAGGAGAATGGCGTGAACCCGGGAGGCGGAGCTTGCAGTGAGCTGAGATCCGGCCACTGCACTCCAGCCTGGGCGGCAGAGCGAGACTCCGTCTCAAAAAAAAAAAAAAAAAAAAAAAAGAATGCCAGGGGTGCCACCACTGGTCCCAGCAGCATAGTCAAACCTGCAGGACTCCTATTTTCTGCTCAGTCCTACAGATTAGGGCTGGCAATGAGGATGCGTGACTTCAACTTGGAATCTGTGTGGGTTTTCTAGAGGGCTCTCAGATCGCCTATGACCATTCTGACTCTGGACATTGGTGGGGCCTTTACAACTCTAACAGAAGAACAGAACAGCTCTCGATGTGCCTGTCTTCCCATTTAGTGTCTCTCTGCAAGTTATGGCTGGTGATCCCACCTGCACTGCCTTAGGTTCTCCTCTTGTCAGACACTCGCTTGCCCTCTCCCTGAAGGTCTCCCCTCCTTCCTAGCTGCTGCTTCGCTCCTCCCCCCAATCTAGGGGGGACTTTTTTCTTTAGTAAAAAAACCTACATGTAAATTCCTTCATGCCTGGAAACCCAAGGGACGTTTTGAACCTTTCAACAGTTTCTGCACCTTTGTCAGCTTGAGCAGCTGAGATGAGCCACTTTATAAGCCTGGGGGAGTTAAGATGAAAAATTTGCAGGATTTGAAAGTGGAAAAAATACATCTAATTTAGCTCTTCTTGGAAAAAGAGGTTTTCAGGGCCTGCTTCCATCTCCCTTAGGGTTGCTGATCCCAGCTCCGGGCTCCCTCTGCCTCCTAATGCTGAGCTGCTGAAAGAGAAGGTGAAGAACACGAAGGAGTGTGTGTGTGTGGGGGGGGGGGGGGGGGGGGGGGTATGTGTGAGGCCTCAGTGCTGGAAGCCACATTCGAGGGCACCTCTGCTCTCTCGGTCTCATCAGCGGTTGGCTGGTGAGTGAGGGGGAAACCACAGCCCAGACAGCCTCCTCTCAAGCCCCAGGGAGACTGGCTCTGTTCAGGGCCAGGGGAGGCCAGGGTCATTAACACCGCAGCCCTGTAACATGAGCTTCATAATAGGATTTCCCAACAGGCTATTTCATTTAGAAACCTCTCGGGCCTCCTCTGCTCCCCATGGTGGCCTTACCCAGCGACCCCTAGAGAGGAATCAGATGTAACTGGCTGTCTGTAATCGACTGTGACACCGGCATGAGCAACAGCACAGGGAGCTGGAAGGATGCCCCTCTGCAGCATGGACTCCAGGATGCCAGGTTCTGGAGATGGCAGAGGATGGCAAGCGGGAGTTTCAGTTCCAAACCCCCTTGTACTCTGTAGCGTCAGCCTTTCTGCCTTTGAGACACAGGGCTAGAAGCATCCAAATTCCACTGGTGTTGAGCAAATAATCGTGAATCTTCCAGGCCATTGTTAGAGCTCCTGATCACGATTTGGCAGCGTCCCATGCATGAGAGCTGCCCTAGGTGGATTTTGTTTGAACTTGGTCATCCACGACTTAATATTTATGTATTATCAAAGATGATGACAGAGACATCATATGGTTATTACTGAGGTGGGGTGGGTAGTGGGAACATCGCCACATCAGGAGTCCAATAGGGGCCCTAATGCCACCATTTTCATCACCAACATCTGCCCGTGAAGACCTCTGGGGTCTGAAACTGCTGGAGTGAGTTGTGTGGGGATGCTGAGAGACTGCCTCATTTATCCACAGAGAGGGGTCTGCCAGGGAGCATTTTTGGGCACCAGTCTAGAGAGCCATGGCTAGTTAATGTTAGCATTGGGATTAGAACTCAGGTCTAGGGAGGCCACTGTCTGTCTCCACTTCTGAGACTAGATTTTGCTAAAAATAGCCATCCTTTAAAGCACACCATGTATTTTCATGAATATCTAACTTCTCTCAACTGTCTCTCACAAATGACTCTCTCTCTTGTGTTTTTATACCTTATTTCTTCTGGGAATTCTGGTGGTTCTGCGGTTACACATTTCTGCACTGTCCCTCTGCACAGGACTCCATGTCCACTGTCACCATCTTCTTTTTAATCCCACTAGGGGCAGCTCCGTCTCTTCAGAGAGCTCTGACATGTTAAGCTGCTTATGAACCATCTAGATAGTATACAGCCCCTCAGAGGGCGATCTCAGGCTCACCAGGGAAGAAAAGACTCTGAGGTTTTGTGCTTACAGGAAAGGGCAGAGGGAAGGAAGGGAGCTGCGGACTGAGGGATTGTGTGTCTCTTATTTGTATCAAGGACCCGGCATGGGCCTGTGAGGGCTGTATCCTAGCTCAGTCAGGGCTGTTGTCAGACTTATCCTTTGCTTTTGGTCCCCATCTCTCGCTGTGGCTAGACAGTCCCTTTCTGCAGAATTTGAGCACAAGCATCTGCACAATTTTTTCTTTTTTTTTTTGCATGGATGGAGACTCACCACTTTTCAGTTTGAAACATGGAGATGAAAAATTATACTGAATCCAAGCCTGCCTGCAGTGTAGTCTTTTGGTTCTGGGCCCTTAGGAGCTCTGGGAGTCTGAGTTCTGTTTCCACTGCTTTTGGCCATTGATGAGTTGCGTTGACAGGGCCTTAAGACCTGGGTCTCCCTCCGTGCAGTAGGGTGAAGAAGACTGGAAAGAGCCACTTCAGGGTTGTTGCAAATGGAGAAGGAATGCACCTCAAACACTGACAAACCACCCAGGAACAAGCCTTATTTTGCCAACAGGGCTTTGACAGGCATGTTGAGAGAGGTACAACCTTGCCTTTCCTTAGGAGAAGGGTCTCTGGCTGTAAATGTTCAGTCTAAACAAAGAGCTTGAGTGCTCTGGCAAGGCTGTTGAGCCCCCATTTTTGTTTCAAGGGCCAGTTAATAATACTGAGCAGGCAAAGTCTGGGGAGTTGTGGTTTAATCCAGAAGAGTATGACTGGGTCTGTTTTGGGTCCCATAAGCCATCCATGAGGCAGAGAGTATGTCATCTTCCTATGTACCCACCTAGCCTGCTGCAGGATGAGTCTGTGAAGCTGCAGGTACGTTGGACTCATCCTCTTGTGTCTGCATGTCCAGGGAGGCCAGGAAGAAATGAGCTTAGCTACAATAGGGCCCTGGAGAGGTTGGTGAGAAGGAGGCATTGTTGAGAGCCTCAGGAAGCCTCCTGGAATCACTGGGCGTACATTTGGGCCAGCAAGGCCAAACCCAGCCCTAATGAGTCTTTTCACTGAGAGTAGGACCTAGTTCATTAGAAAGGCTGCAGAAGGAAACAGGCATTTTGGTTTCTGGCTTTTCCCTGGCCTCTATCTGGAGTAGCCTACTCACCTTCAGGGTCCCTGCATCAGCCCACATTCCTGGTCAGAGCTGGAGTCACTGGGTCTTAGGGTGTGGTCCTTGGGGCCCACTCTGATCATCTCCTTGCAGACCTCAGCAGTTCTGACCTTCTCCTTCCTCATTCAAATTGGATTCCACTCTTTAGGTCCTGCGGGTTGGATGGTCCCATGTCTTTTCTTTCTTCAGCTACTTATTGGGCACCAACTGGTACTGGGCCCTGTATGCTTGTACATGAGATTCAGCAGTTTTTCTTCCAGGAATGTGTTGCATTCTTAGCTCTTAGAAAGTGTTTGCAACGTCCAGAGGATGCTGGGGCTGCAAGTGGTGCTGTTGCCCTGGAGAACCTGATGAAGCATGGCTACATCTGGCTAGATAAAGCCTCGAAGGACAGTGAGTCAAGCACATCCCATGACACTTAACTTTGCTCTTCGACAGTGGTCCTCAGCCTAATTTTAGACACTTCTAGGGATGGAGCACCCACACTTCCCAAGGAAGCCTGGTTAATTTCTGAACCTTTCTTCCTTGGAGTGGAACTTTTATACAAATCTCCACTCATGCAATTTATCTTTTTTTGTCGTTACTAAAAACATTTTGAATAGGTAATATATGTGAAAGGTCAGTTTCCCTCCACTGTGGTTGTCACCAGGCTCTCTCATTGTCAGTTTCTAATATTCTCTTGCAGAGAGTCGATGGATTTTGCAACTTTTCCCCCTTGTGTAGGGGCACACTACAGAGGACTTTGCACCTAGTTTCCCCACATCTCTTCTCAGTTAACACTGAAGTTTAACAGTAGTTTGGTTGTATTACATATAGATCTGCCTCATTCTTTCCAATGAGTGTTATTATTTCATTACATGAATATATTTTACTTAATTGGTCATTTATATACATTTAGATTGTTTTCTCTCTTTTGCTATTTCTGAACAATTTTGCAACAGAGATCCTTGTGCATTAATCTTTGCACCTACATGTGAGTATATCTGTGAGAAAAATTAATTTATTCAATGAATATTTATTGAGGATTTTCTATGTGCCAAGCACTTTCCTAAGCGCTAAGAATGCAGTAAATTCTCAGAAGTAAAACTGCTGAATAAGAGTATATAAATTTTTAATTTTGATAGATATTCCCAAACTGTCCTACCCCAAAAGATATTTTCTACCAATTTTTGTTCACACCAGCAGTGTTTGAGAATTCCTGTTCCCTATACCTTTGCCAAGATAATAAAATATCAATCATTTTTATCTTTGCCGATCTGAGAGGTGAAAAATGGCATCCCATTGTTGTTTCCATTTGCATTTGACTTTGCAAAGTTCCATAAAATGCCCTGTTCAAGAACTGAGACTCAAGCATTCCAACAGAATACATTAAGTTGGGTGTGTTTGTGTGCTGCAGGCAGTTTGGGGCCTGGTCTGCCGTTCACTCTCTTCTGTCGCATTCCCTCCAACCCTGCATCATCTTCTGTATGTACTCTTTGTCCATCTCTAGTATCAGGACATTTTGACACATGCCTCCCACCGATTTTGGCACTTCCCAAGCTGTGGTAGGTGAAATGTCTGCAGATGGGACAGGACAAGTGCAGGTGCTTGAGGCTGGAAGACCACCCCATTCTCATAGTCCAGTCTCAGGAAGGCTGACTCTTCCTGGTCTGCTAAGAAATACACCTTGCTTTTCCCATCTGTCTTCTCCTGCCCCTGGGCCTGTTTCAGGGCTTCCTGCCCTGCCCCATGCATCTCTCAGCTCTCACCTTTTGGCCCTTCACCCCACATCCTTTCCTTTAACTTTCCCAGCTTACCTCTGGGGCCTCTAGCCTCAGCTCACCATGTTGATACCTCCATGGCCATGCCTTCCTAGATCACCAGCCCTCAGCCCTTCCCTCCTCCCGCCTCCTCTTCATTTCTTCAGCCTTCACCAGACCTGCCGTCCCTTCCCCAGCAGCCCCAAATCAGTCTCATCCCCTTCCCTGATCAGGTGTCTACCCTCTACTGGAGCATACACCTTCCCACTCTGCTACTCTGCTGAAGCCCAGGCCTTGTCTCTGCCAGGGGTGTTGGCTCAGCTCTGGGCTGTTGCTTGCTGCAGCTATGTGTATGTCTGTTTGGTTTTTGTCCCCCTGCTCTGTGGCAGCTCTTTCTGTCTGGGGCCATGCACTCCCTACCTCTCTTACTTACCTCAGTTTCCCTTTCCCCTCCCTTCCCCTCCTTTCCCTTCTTAGACCTTCTCTTGCTCCTTCCTTCCTTCCTTCCTTCTTCAGTACTTTTCTTCTAAAATAAATATATTCACGTTAAAAAGTGAGTTAATTTAAAGAAAAATAATAAATAATAATAATACATTTAAAACTTGCTACATATAAGTATGGCAAAAAGGAATAAAGATAATAGGCAAACGACTGATATTTGAAAAGAATGTTGATGCCCAGTTTACCTGGGCTAGGAGAGCAGCTTATGCACTCTTTAGTGTAGCCCCACATTCCACTGCCACACCCTAGTGATGGTTGTATGATAGTTATGACCCGGATGTGGAGCACACTTCTGGATTGGCTTCCATCTTGTGTCGAAATGCTGATACCATGTGGCTGTCATTTATAAAGCACTGACTGTGTGCTAGATGCTCTGCCAAATTCTTGTTCTGCCTTATCTCTTAAATCCTCACAGAGCTTTATGAGGTACATGTGATTATTAGCCTCATTTTTCCATTGAAGATACCGAGGCACAGAGAAGCTAAGTAATTTTCTCAAGATCATACGACACAGGACTCTGAGGCCCTGCTGGTAACCACTATTCTCTATGCCTCCCAAGCTAAAGAAGAGCCAAGATTCACTTAGGGGTAGATTTCTGATTTTTGATGGGAGTTGGCATCAGTGTTCCATTTGGACTAAGGTGTAAGCCTTTACTAACATGCACAAAGAAAAGTCATCAGAGTTTGATCTACATTTGGGGACTTCATGGATAGTGTTCATTTCCCATTGGTAAGGAATGAACCGGGAAGTTCATGGAGTGATCATATTCACTGGTGAGAGTGAACTGAAGTCACTGTCACTGCACGTGTCACCTGCATCATCATGCCCAGCTCACATTCCCATTCCTCTTCTCCCTAAGCTTCTCAGGGGCAGTGGCCATGCCTGATGCATCTCTGAATTCCTGCTTGCTCTGTGCCATCTGTTAAATGAAAACAGAACACAACACATTGAAAACAAAATTTGTGGAAGGAGAATGCTAGCTGAGAAGGGAGAGTCTTTGCATTAGGATGTGTAAGAAAACATCCCAGCAGCATTGAGTAGAGGGAGCTCCAAAGAAACCGGGGAGGAATCAGGCACAAGGCTTGCACTTGTGGAGGTGATGATGGCAGAACCAGATGGAGGCAGTAACCAGTGATGGCAGGGGCCTTGTCTGTCTGTTGTCCAATATAGTGACACATTGTGCACAAACATACAGAACAAAAACAACAGAATGGTCGCAAGCCCATACGTTATGAAACTCTTTCACTAAAAGTTGGTGATAATGTCTCAGTTTGACAGAGGACATAAGGTCAGTGCAACGTGTGTATTTCAAGTGGAAAATGACAATCTGCTCTTTGCACAAGATGGATAGAGCTTCTCATTGAAATTGTATGGAATATGCAAGATCTCTGCCAAATCATGAACTTGGCAAAAATGTGCCTGTTCTGGGAATTAGGCGATTTCAGGGCTTCCATTTGGTTTCTGGGTCTGTCACACACATGCCCACATGGATCTGAATGTGGAGGCCCTTGTGACTTCAGGCTTTGCTTTGCTTTTTCTCACTGGCTCTGTTTGTCTTTTCCCTCTGCATCTTTGGTCAAATTTGTCTACTCTGTTTTCTCTTCTTTTCCTCCATTTATTCTGTTCTCTTGTCTGTCTTCTCTTTAGACTTGATTCGAAAAGAGGGAAAAGAAACATGTGTTTCTTTGGTAGACTCTTCATAAGTGAATGGCTATTTCCATTCATTGTTTTTATTTTGTCTCTAGCAATTTTAAAAATGAACTCTTTTAATAGTAAAATACAGGAAACCAATGATTATCATTGAATCGATAGCAAATATCACAAGTGATTTTGTCATCAAAATAATTAATAATCACATTTGGACAATAAGATCATTAATTAAAAAGAACAGTAGCTTTAAAAAATTTTAAAGTGTCTTTGTAGGATGCCTTCCTTCTTCTCATTATTTTTCTGAAGCATTCTTTGCTTTCTTCACCTTCTTCAGCCCCATTCTTGATTACTTTTGGCTTATGAGAATTGTTTCAAGCTCCCTTTTCTTCTAAAATAGTTTGAATCTTTCATTCCAGATACTCATTAAGAACCAGTAGCCAAAGCTGTTCATTGTTGAATTTTATATACCCGATGAGAGTGACTGCTTCCACCTTGCAGGATGACATTGCTCCTTCCCCTGCTCTACTTACCCTGCCTATCTCTGCCTACCTACCCTGCCCACTTCTCTAAGAATTCCCTCTAGGGCCAGGCGAGGTGGCTCATGCCTGTAGTTCTAGCACTTTGGGAGGCCGTGGTAGGAGGACTGCGGGCTGAAGTGAGATATGGTAGTGCCACTGCACTCCCGCCTGGGTGACAGAGTGAGACCCTGTCTCTAAAAAAAAAAAAAAGAGAATTTCCTCTAATAAAGACAATTATTTTGGAGAGTGTTTTATCTGTGGAGGTTGCTTTTCTCAGTCATTTTTCTCTGCCTGCCTGTAGAGAGAGCCTAAATTTGAGTTAACCATGTCTAAGCAGTGCAACAGCCCTCCCACCACCACCTCCACGTTGAGCACTTTCTGCAGCCCTGGGGGCTACCGATTGACTACTCAGAGAGCTGATAGCCTCAGTGCACAAGTCACACTGACTTGGACATCCACACAACCACTTCTTTGGGAGGCAGAAGTGTCTGCACCTGTGCATCCCAGAGGTTGGTGGCCTTGACTCTCTGATCTGCTTCCCCAGTGGCCATGCCTCTTCAGGTCTTTTCCCATCTCCTGCCTTCCCTGCCTATAGCTGTTCACTGGCCCTTCCTTTCGGGCCACAAAGGGCTCTGTAGACAGAAGCTGTGTGCTGTTTGCCAACACCGCGCTGGGTACACAGAGGGGCGAGGGAGAGGCCATCTGCTCGCTCCTTTCACACAGACCTTTGCTTTCTCCTTTTCACTCTCCTCCTTCTCTCTGTCTTTGAATGAGAATACAAAAATTTTTTAAAAGCAGTTGCTAATTAGAGCAAGAGAATGAGAGTGAGCCTGAAAGAGAGACGCAACAGAGAGGCCAGCCCCCGTGCAAATCAGCCGGCTTTTAAGAGCCAGTGAGGAAAGAGACAAGGAGGGGGCCTTGACAGGGCTTGGGAAGGATATTTTGACAAAATAAGCAACAAAGCTTCTTCAGAATGGCAAAGAGGGCTTTGTCTTAACCTCCTATCATAAAAGGGGAGGAAACAAGAAATGACAGAGAGTTTCTTGTGAACTCCCACTGCCAGCCTCCACCTACCCTGGCTCTTCTTGTCTTTTTCACTCCCTCAATAGCCCAGTAAACAATAGTCTCTATTTAGGGACATTTAAGTGTATCCTTTTATTGATAATTTTTGTTCTGGCTGATAGAGAGTGAGCAATTGGTGGCTTCTCTTCCCAGGCAGGCCTGGCTTCCCCAGGCAGGGAGCTTGCCCTTGCAGGAATTGCTAAGTCACCAGGAAGTCCCAGATTGGAAAATATGTCCCAACAAGTCAAAACTTTCTTTCAGGATTTTGTCCCCATCACTCTACCCTATTCTTGGTTCACCTAGTGATTTCTTTTCCCGTCTGCATTCCTGCCATTCTGTTTGCCCAGAGCAGCCCTGATATTTGGTGCTGAAGTGCCTGCCCAGTGCAAGGCCGGGGGAATGGAAGTCAGTGTTAGAACAGGGCCCCACTCTGGCCCTGAGTTCTGAAAACCCACTCATGCTCAAGAAGGTTCTGGCCACCACAGCAACCAGGGATGGGGGCACCTGCATGGCAGCTCTGCCATGGCTTAGAATAGAGCCGCCTTGTCCTTTATTCAGCCAGCCTCACTCTAAAGGCTGGGAGGTCCCAGAAGGACCAACTTCAGAGAGTTGTGAGGCAGAGGGAGGGACACATGGTGACAAGACTCCTCTAGAGATGCATTTTCTCCAGGCATGAGATGAATGGACTGATGGCCCAGATATATAAAGACTTTTAAGTAAGTGATATGCACATTGAAAAACTTAGGTCATTTTCTGATTTCATGTGAGTGTAAAAAAATGAAAATGAGAGTGGTGGAAACCTCATCACAACACACACTGGTACTAACTAGTCAGGGAGGAAGAAAGGAAAAGGAAATGGAACCTGGGAAGACACGTGCTATGGTTTGAATGTGTCCCCCAAAAGTTTGTGGGTTAGAAACTTGGTACACAATGCAGCAGTGTTGAGAGGTAGGACCTTTGCAAGGTGATTGGATAATGAGAACTCAGCACTCATGAATGAATTAATCCATTCATGGATGAATGAGTTATCAAGGGAGTGGGTTAGTTATTACTAGAGTGGATCCTATAATAACTATATTACAATGGTTATATTGTTACCATTTTGGCCATCTCTCATGAGTCCCTCACCATGTGATGCCCTGCACCACTTCAGGGCTTTGCAGAGTCCCCACCAGCAAGAAGGCCCTCACCAGAAGCAGCACCTTGACCGTGGACCTCCCAGTCTTCAGAACTGTAAGAAATAAATTCCTTTTTCTTTATTAATTACCTAGTCTCTGGTTTTTAGATGTAACAACAGACTTTGTCTTTAGTCCTAAGACAAAAGGATGATAATTGATTTATCCTCTTTCATTGGTGACTTTTTAAGGTGATGGATGCATTAGAAGAATATCCCACTGGAGTCTGTTGGAAAAAATCTGCTCATTCTGAGATGAGGTCTCAAAGTGGACTTTTCAGGAGTCCACACTCAGTGGACCTCTCTCTAACACACAATGTGTCTCCCTGAACCCTCAGTGCAGTCTATCTTGGCCCTGTCCAAGGACCTCTCTAGAAAGCAAGGGCATGAGTCAATGTACCATGCAAATAGCTAGGGGAGAAAAGGCTTTAGAGAAAACAGCCATAGAAGTATAGTTTTTAAGAGCTAGTAGCTTGAGTTGTTGAATCCTGGATCTGTGTTTATTAATGGAGTGACTTGTCTGAGCCTCAGTATATTAAATGATGACATAACAGCACTGAGCTCATGTTTGCTGTGAAGATTTTATGAGAATCTGCATGTGTAGAGCTGAACAAAAATCTTGACACCTTGCAAAGGTTTAAAAATGGATGTTGATGTCAACATTTTTATTATTAAACAAGCCAGGAGGTAATTTTCTGTCTATCTTTGGTTGAACCATATATGAACTGTGGGAAGAACGTAGAAAATTTAAAGAGATCCAGTAAATATCAAGAAGGCTTAGGCAACATGATCTGGTTCATAGATATATAAAATGTTTTAAAGTAGAGCCCCTGAAGATAGTGGAAGCCATCCATCTAGTCATAAATGCTACGGGTTGTCCAGTTTGTTACTGCAAGATTAACTTGTTTTTTTGTTAATGTTTTTAAATTTTTGTGACTCTAAATTCTATTTTTAAAAGTTATAATACAGAAAATTTGACTTCTTGACTTAAGTAGACAGTTTTATGAATTTTGATACATGCATAGATTTGTGTAACCAGTCTCACAATTGGGATACCAAGAGCTCCTTTCTGCTACCCCTTTATAGTCGCCTCTTTTTCCATCCTCCACCCCCAGGGCAACCAGTGATTTGTTTTTCATCATGATTGTATTGTCTTTTTAAATGAAATGATGCATTATGGCAACCTTTTGAGACTGGCTTCTTTCACTCAGCATAATGCCTGTGAGACTCATTTAAATTGTATCATGTAGTAATAGTTTGTTGCTTTTAATTGCTGAGTAGTATTTCATTGTATGAATGTACCATAATTTGTGTATCCATTTGCTTGTCAAAGAGAGTGTGGATTGTTTCCAATTTTTGATTATAACTAGAGGACATACATTTTCATTTCTTTAGGGCAAATACCCAGGCAAGGACTTATTGGGTCATATGGAAATTGTATATTTAACTGCTAGATCATTTTTCAGGGTGCCTATACCATTTTCCATTACCATTAGCGTCAGTGTGAGAGTTTCAGTTGTTCTGCCTCCTTGGTAGCACTTGGTATTATCAGTATTTTTTAATCTTAGCCATTCTACTATGTGCATCATGGTATCTCATGGTGATATTAATTTGCATTTCTCTAGTAAATCATGCTGTTGATGATCTTTCATGTGCTTGTTGCCATCTGTTTATGTTTATCCTCTTTTATGAAGTGTCTGTTCTAGGTTTTTGCCCAAGTTTCAATTAGGTTGTTTGCGTTGGTGTGTTTCTTTCAAGTTTCAAGAGTTCCTCATATATTTTGGATATAAGTCCTTTTATTGAATATGTGATTTGCAAATATTTTCTTTCAGTCTGTAACTTATCTCTTTATTCTCTTAATAATGTCTTTCACAAAGCAAACATTTTAAAGTTTGATGAAGTCCAGTTAATCCATATGTTCAAGTTTATCTAACCAATTATTTTTCACCTGAGCCAGATCAAATTCAATAATTCTTTGCCTAACCTTGGCACAAAGATTTTCTTCTCTGCTGTCTTCTAAAGTTTTAGTTTTATGTTTTACATTTAGGTCTATAATCAATTTGAGTTAATTTTTGTTGAAGGTATACAGTTCATTTTATCATCATTTTGCCTATGATGTCCAGTTATTTCAACATGGAGAGAGCTGTATAAGTGGCTCTTTCACTTTTTCCAAGCCTTTACTTGAATATTATGTTCTCAGGAGCCCTCCCCTGACCACTACTCCCAGTGTGAATCACCTTCAGCAGCCTCCCGTCTCCCTCCATGGCTTTGTCTTACTTCATGGCACTTACTATCATGTAAGCTTTACTGATTTATGATGTGTATTATCTGTCTGTCCTCACTAGTATGTAGGCTTTACGAGGGCAGGGGTATTTCAGTGTGTATGTGTGTGTGTATGTAGGGAAGGGGTCTGCTTGTTAACTGATGTTAACTGAGTGATTAGCACGCATTTGAAGAATGAAGAGGCTGGAGTCCCCTAGGCCATACAGTTTCCGAGATCCACAGTGTAGGGACAGTTGCTGAGGCTCCAAGGCCAGCAGCAGCTATCAGATGCAAGCTGGACTCTGTCTCACATGTTCATCAGGCGAAACAGGTTTGTCACAGTTAATACTCTGAAGCTCTTCTCTCACCCACCCGCCTACCATATTGAATGAGGCTAATAAGAACATAAACAGTTAAACCATTTTCCTCCTCAGTCTTAAATTATTTGTTCCTTGAAATATAAGCTTTATCCTTTTCTCACCCCGATACCTCTTGAAAGAAAGGAAGTGCTCTAATGCCCTGGGAAAATAATCTTAAATTCTAATCAGCCCTCAATCCTGGGTGTTAGAAGTGACTCATAGATGAGGTGGTGGGCAGGATGGAGGGGAGAGCTGTTTAGGAGGCAAAGTTGGCTAGAATGGAAGCTTTCAACTGGCTAACAGTGCTTCAACTCCAACAGTGAGGCTTAACTTATCAAGTGTGGGGCCCAGGGAATCTGAGATGCAAACAGCACAAAGATACAGAGAGACCAGAAGAAAATAGGCAAATTAAATGAACTGGGAGTGGGCTTAGTGGATTCTTGTTCCCTGCAAATGGAGCTCCTCCTCTTCATTCTGACCCTACCCTGAGTTCCAATTTACATTCCTCACCAGTGGCATCATTTTGCCCTTGGTCTTTCCAGTAGTAGGTAGAGTGGATGTGTGACATGCCGTCTCCCTGTGGTCTGCTCTGGAATTTGTAGGAGGAGCTTAGGGACAACAGTCTGGATGGAAGGGTGGATGGAGCAAGGGCAGCTGGTCTGCCTCTGCACAGCAAGCACACTGTTCTTAATGTCAATGTTTATTTGTAGTGCAGGGGGCACTGATGGGAATAGGATGAGAGGCAGGCCCTGACTGGTGAGGGCTGGTGTGAAGCATTTGCAGAGGTTGCTGGTCCTTCTCCTTCCTCAATGCAGGGACACTAGTCCCTTTAGATACCATCCCATCTCCCACCCCAGCATGATGCCCTGCAGGTTCAGCAGATCCTGTCAAACAGCCCTATTCTTTGATTATCTCTGAACAGCTAAGGCTCCTGGTCTGTTTGAAATTGGGTCACATACTATGTTTGTTCTCAGAAAAGCAAACTCATGTTATCTTCTGTTTCCATCTCATTTTCAGCACTGGATTGACCAAGTTGGCTAATATTCTTTTTTGATAAATTTGTTTCAGTTCAATGGGAGGAGCTGCTGATTTTTAGTCATCAGACCTATGAGGGTGAGAGGAACTTAACTTGTAATATTTCTTAAATGATACTTTAATGAAGACTCCCATTAACACTTACAATAATTCACAGAAAAGAAGCCCAAGCAGAGCTGGCTGAAATGTCTTCCTTAAATGAAGGTCTTAATTACAGATCAGAAACAGAAACTAGCGTGTCTGCGAGTTGCCTCTCCCCTGTGTGGACCAGTCCTCATGGCCACACCTGCCTCCCAGGGCTCCCCTAAGAGAAGAGGCAGTCTCTCTTCACCTGTCCTTTTCCCTTCCTTCCCCTTCTTTTCCTTCTCCTTCAGAGCATCCTTGCTATGAGTCAGTGCTGCATGTGGGGCTTCTTAACTGTACAAAGAGCATCTGGATCTTGGGGTCTTTCTCTAAGAGTGTGTGTGTGTGTATATATATATAAATATATATCATATATGTGTTTATAAAAATTTGTATATAAATATATAAGTATATTATATATCTTTTATATAACATATATTAAAGAGGTAATATATATTATATATGTATTATGAATATAAAATATATGTTAAATGTATATAATATATATTAAAGAGGTAATGTCAAAGCAGGGTTGCAAAAATTGCAGTAGTATTTGTATTCAACAAACAAATACTTTTAACACAAAAATCGCAATACTGTGTGTTATACTGCAAGAAGAGACTTGCCAGATGTATAAAATGTATACATGCACATGGCCCAAGAGGCAGGCTGGTTGGATAATGGGACACAGGTTGAAGTTGTGGATGGACTTCTCATTTCAGTCCTGTGAGTGTATTTCACTCAGTGTGAATTTGAGGCCTTTCTTGAATGGGAGCAGGTCAAGTGGCCTTCCTGCCTTGTTTTGACAACCCTATTTGGCCCCAGAGTCTGGGTGGGTGGGCAGCTCTGACAGAAGTATGTCCGTTGTGCTCCTGCACACCCCAGGTTGGGCCTCAGCTGCCCATCTCTGGCCTAAGGGGTTTGACCTGGCTTCCCTTTTTGCTCCCTCCACAGCCTGAATAGGTGTTGAGCAATAAGGCATTGGAGTCTGGTTCAGACCATAGATAAATCTGGCACAGTTACTTACCTTTCTTGGGTGTGGGGAATGTGTCCTCCTGCAGGAGCTCCAGCTGTGGCACACCGTGTAGCCTCAAGTCTTCAGCCCTTTCCAAGGGCAGACACACAACAACAGGATTGCTTTCTCTGGCTATATTCACTGGCTCCCTTGCCTTCTTCAGGGATGTGGACAGTAGGAACCTGATAGTGAAGGGCAGGGTTGACCAACAAGGTCCAAAGCAAGTTTCTGGCTCAACCTGGAAGAGATGCCCCCTGCTTCTTTATTATGGCAACCAGTGGTAGGTCTGGCAGTGGGAGAGGAGCTGAGCGGAAGCGCTCCTTGTCTGTCTTCTAGTCTTTGTTGTCGTTGTTGTTGGAGATGAAGTCTCACTCCTGTCGCTCAGGCTGGAGTGCAGTGGCACGATCTTGGCTCACTGCAACTTCCACCTCCTGGGTTCAAGCGATTCTTTCTCCTTAGCCTCTTAAGTAGCAGGAATTACAGGCATGCACCACCATGCCTGGCCAATTTTTGTATTTTTAGCAGAGACGGGGTTTCGCCATGCTGGCCAGGCTAGTCTTGAACTCCTGACCTCAGGTGATCCACCTGCCTTGGCCTCCAAAAGTGCTAGGATTACAGGCGTGAGCCACCGCGCTTGGCCTGTCTTCTAGTATTAAAAAATAAATTATGTGAGCAGAATTAAAATGCCCAGGGTTGGTAGGAGTGGGATAGGGTAAGGCTTGTCAAAAAGCCTTGGGAGAAAGCATTTCTGGAATACTCAATCCTAGAGAAAACCTCTGCAGCTGCAGGATTCAAGGCCTGGCCTGGAGAGTGTACCTTATTCCTTTAGGGAAATGCTGAGAAGTTTTGTCTGACCTGGAAAAACAAGAGGAGCATGTATGCAGGAGAGATGACCCAAAGGCCAGCAGGAAGTTGGTGATTTGCCTGGAAGGCAAGTCTTCAGAGAGTGCTGTGGAGTGATATAGAGCTGCATCTGGGCTGGGGGAATATCCCATTCCTCTGCCTTTAGCCTTTATCCAGTCACAGTGGTCTCTAACCACACCCTGTAACCACAGATACATCTTCCTGAATCCAAGACTGAGTAACAGGTAAGCATTCAAGGATGCACGCGTGCGTGCGTGCACACACACACACACACACACACACAGGCCCCAAACCCAGTTTGTTTAAGAGTGTAGACTCTGGAGCCAGACAGCCTGAGTTGGAACTCTGGTGCTGCCACTTACTGGCTGTATGACCTTGGGTAAGTTACTTTACCTCTCTGTGCGTTGGTTTCCTTGTTGTAAAATGGGAATGATAGTAATCTACTTCTAGGGTGGTATGGGAATTGAGTGAATTAATGCTTGTAAGGTGCCTAAAACACTGCTGGCCCTCAGAGAGCATTCAGTATGTATTAGCTGTTATTATTTTCCATCTTGCATGCATAGCGTGCTGTGTCCCCACCTCCGCCCCACCTCTTCAACGCCAGCAGTTTAAATTGTGAATCTCATCAAACCTTCCTCAAGCCTTGCCTAAACTCTACCTCTTCTGTGAAGAGTTTTTGATTTCCTACTCCAGTGCCAGCTGACATCCTAATGGCCTCTTGTTGGCACCTGCCTCGGCATATTGCCTGTTTCTTTCCTCTTTGCCCTTTTGTTTCCCAAGTCCTTGAGTCAGACTGTGAGCTCCCTGAAGCAGTCCGCAGTCCCATGACTTCATCTCTGATCCCTGGCAGCGTTTCCCTGTTTCCTGCAGGGGCGGGGCTCTCAGCACACCCTTCCTGCTTGAGCTGCTCCTGTGCCTTGCACCTCCGTGTCCTTCTTCCTTCTCCTCTCCCCTCCCTGCCACCACCCATCCTCCCTGTGTCTCTCTTTGTTCCTCCCCTCTCTCCATCTCTTCCCTGTTGATTCTCCTTGCTTCTCTGACCTCCCCCACCTCTCTCTTAATGAGAACTTTCACACATCATATTGATTTGGAGTTTTAAAAAGCCGGCATTGATTTTTCTGGGGGACTTTTCATGATCTTATTTTTAAATGTAGGAAGAAGGCTGTTTCCAAAGCTGTTGACTTCGTTCTATTGAGTTAGGGAGTCGATGTTGGAAACTCTTTTCTGGGGAGTCAGAGAGCTCAGGGACCTGAGATGCCATATCTAATGAGCTGGGATCAGGGTTGCCATCCCTTTTGCAGGCCTGGGTTTGGTGGCAGAGAGCCTTGGGCAGGTTGGGGGATGCAGAACTGGGGTGGATTTCTGGGTAAGGCTAAAGAGCATGCACAGAGAGTGGGCAAAGTCAGAACAGAAATGCTAAAGGCTGTTCGGGAGTGAAGGGCAGGCTTGCGGGGAAGAATAGTGGTGGGAATTTGCTGCGGGGGGCCACAGCTCCTGATACTCTGCTACTCTGGCATCAGAGACAGCCTCCCAGGCCTGTCTCCCCTAGCCCCTCATGCAGCACATACTGACCCAACACCCGACACCAATGTACTGCCTGGTCCTGTACTGACGACTTGCTTACATGATCTCATTTAATCTTACCAATAACCTCAGGAGGCAGGTCACATGATTTACATCTCACTTTATGGATGGGAAGTCATTATAGGAATAGGTTAAAGCTAGTGAAGGACAGTGGTTTTTTTTTTTTTAACTCTTCATAAAGATAGAATAATAGAAAGATTTAAGAGAGCAGAGTGGGGGCGAGAAAGACAACATTTTGCTTCCAAAAGGGCGTGTGCAGATGCATACATGTGCACACATGTTGGCCACATTAAATCTTCTGGAGATGGGGCCAGACATGTAAAAACAAAAGAACAGAATCAAGCCACTAGATGAGGATATTGGATGAAAGGGAAATAAAGACAGAGAAATAAGATGATATGTGGCTGCAGGTCCTGACACCCATAGCCAGAGGTGGGTGGATTAACAGAATGCAAGATGGAACAGGCACTTAGGGGGAGTCTGCCATGGCCTGGGCCCTGAATGGAGTATTTCAGGCCCTCTGTATGGGTTAGTTAGTTGTCACCAGGTCAGATCCACACACACACCTCTGCTCTTGCCAGGTTCTGCAGCCATTAACTGGGACTGCCATTCCCCTATATGAATTCAAAGATCTATGGGAGCAGCTAGGAGAGGAGCAGGCACAGATGTCATCTGAAAGATTCCAGGGCAAGAGCAGAGAGGAGGGGCCAAGGGCAGGATGGGATGGATGCAATAGCTCCTTTGCACTGCAGCCTGGCAGCCCCCTGGCAAATGCAGGAGAACAGCTCCTCACCTGACTCTGTACGGGCAGCACCAGGCAGGGTCAGTTCACCGGGAAGTTGAAAGGTGATCAAACCAAACTGAGATGACAGGAAACCTTTGGCCTGCTTGCTAACTTTCTAATATCATCAAAGATAAATCTAATTTTGTTGCAGCACAGTTTGTCTTGTTTGGTTTGAAACCTTCTTGCTCCCCTTTTTATCTAGCAAACTTCTCTGGTGTTGCATCTCAGCTTTTGCATCTCAGCTTAGGGCTCACTTTCTCCAGGCGTTGCCCCATCTCCTCCTTTGTGCATCTATAACATCCATCATGGCCCAAACGTTTCTTCTGTAATGCCACATATACTTCCATAAACAACCTTGTATGCAAAACTGCACTCCAAATAGCAGTGCTTATGGGGTTAAAGAAATAAAAAAGGTTAGGGCTTGTCCTTCAACACCTGCAGAACTCTGTATCAAAAGCCCTAAGAAAAACGACCATCCTAATAGAAACAGCAGCTCAGATAAATCTCTTGCACCTAGCCTCCCAGTAGGTGGAGACTTTGTGGCCTTGAACTTTGGGGTTCTGCCTTCTCCTTGGAAATGTAGGTGCTAGAGGGCATTCATTTCTACTTGAAACCCAGTTCATCATTCAAACTCTGACAATTTTTATTTGACAATTTTACCTCAATAAAGCTGAGGAAAAATTCTGGAACTTCCTTGAGGATGTTTTTACACAGGAGGAATGTCTTTGTAGCTTCTCCATCTGCATTTTCACCTTCACAGCTTAGCAGAATGGAGGAGTAGAGGTGCTTGAAGCCTCCAAACCAGCCACAACACACACTAGAGGAGGCACTTGTGTGGACTTCCAGCTTGTGCTTCACACTTCGCAAGGCGCCACCACTGTCGCGAGTGGCCTGGGATGTGAAGGAGAATGCCTTGGAAAATCTAGCTCCAGGCCTGTGGCCTTTCAGCAAAAGTGTGCTCTAGGAGGGGTGGATGGACCTGCAGAAAATCCATCTTCACCAAGAATGGACTCCTGCATCCTGCACTCCTTTGATTCTCCCTCTAGAGCCCATGCCATGGCAGACTGCCCCCAAATACCTGTTCCTTCATTTACACACCTTCAGTTCAAGAAAAATAGAAAGGCCAAGAATGTATCTGGCACACTTTCCTTTAGTGGCCAGGACATCCTCGTTTGTCCCTTTTTCTCCACATCCCCTGCCTCCATTTCTCCTGCCATGCTGACCACATTCAGTCTTCTCCAGGGCCAAGTGTCACCTGGGCCCCCTGACTTGCTCCTGGTGAAGCGCCTGCTTTGGTTTTCCATCTGTGTGTAGAGGGTGCTCCTTTGTTTTCTGTGACTTTCCTTCAGCGTCCTCCCCTCTGCCTTCTCAGCTTCTTCTCCCGCCCCCTCCGTCATTGGGAGGATGGATTCTTCTATTCCCCTAAAACACCCCTAGAGCCCACGGGTTGCTCCACAGAGGGATAGAAGTAGAGGCCTGAGCCCAGGAGATGTTGGAAACCACCTTAAGCCCTGTAACAGAGCTGACACCAGAGCCTCCTGCCACCCCAGCCCTGGTTCTACCTGTGAAGGAGAGAATGGAAGGAGGCATTTGCCTGATGCCATACATTCTGTTTTTCTTTCCACAGCGTCCAGGCCTTTTTGGAGGATCCTTAGACAGCAGGATTGACATTGGAGGATCCTGGCATTTCTGCCACACTCACACAGCCTCCTCTGCATCCATCCCCTCTGAGGAAGCAGGTGACTTGCTTGTGGAGCCTCAAAAATTGGAGATCCAAGTTTTCCCTTTCTTCCCTCAGAAGCCCTCCACTCCTGCAAGCCATTGAGTTACCAAGTCCTATTCATTCCACTGTAGAAGAGCTCAACCTTCCCTTTCTCTCTGTTGCCCCTACCCTAAGCCACTGTAGTTGGGCCCTCTCTGGTCTTTCTGGATCCTGCCCTGGCTCCTCAGAGCATCTTCCACATGGTTGCTCCAGGGATTTTCCCAAAAAGTAAAGCTGGTCCTGTCCACCTACGGGAGACTCTTCTTTAGACATCTTCATTTCTCCCATTAGAAAGTCTGAAAACCCTGCCTTAGCACCAGGGCATTTAGCAATCTGCCCCCACCCCTCCTCTCTAGCTTCATCTCCTGCAGCCCCACTTTAAGTGTCTGGCCACTCAGTGCTAAGGGGTTCCCAGAACTGAGTCTGGTCTTTCATGCTCCAATGTCACCTACACACTCTTTCCTCTTCCTGGATTTCCCTTCTCTTTCCTTTCAGTTGGCACAACTCCGGGTCTGCTGAAACAGTTCAGCCTTACTAAGCCTTCCCTGTCTTCCACTCTCAACAGCATGCAGTAGCTCTTGCTTCAGTGTCTTCAGTGCTTTTTGAGCATCTGACTTCAGTGTCATTGGTTGCATTGGACAGGCAGAGTACTCTTGCCTGGTCCTCCCACGAGACTGTGAGCTGTGGCAGGACGGCCTCCAGGTTGCTCCTGTGGCTCTGGCCCCTAGCATGGTGGGGCTATTATGAGAAACTCACCACAGGTGTGTGGAATGAATGAGAGAACATTGTGGGACCTACCCAGTAAGGTGAGAGGTGGCAACACTACTGCCATCTGGCTTCAGAGGAGTAAAATAGGACCAGCTTTCTTGGGTTTTCTCCTCCATGATGTTGTCCTCATGGAGGGTGGGGCCAGGGGCCTTGGGGTCTGGCATCCCAAAACCAGGCAAACACTTAGGATTTCTGACCTTATAATGTGGCTTATAAAAGCTTCCAAGGAGACAAAATCAAGATGTTGGAAGATTTTTCTTTGGGGAAGGAATTACTCTCACCTTATATTTAGAATGGTACAGTGTCTTCTACCTTGTGATTTGACTGACAGAGAAGTGTACTTGAACTATTTTTAACTTGGAATATTAAGAAGAAGAAATCGAGTGATTAGATCTTTGGAAGCTATTGTGTAATTCTTAAACTTTGGTAAAGGAGCATGTTCAAAGCGGGGAAGAAAAGGCCAACCAGATTGGTACGTTTCAGTTCTTTCTGTAACTTTAGATTTTTATTCCAAAGGAATCCGTCGTCTTTAGAAAAGCAGCCAAGGATGTGCCTGTGTATGTGTTTGAAAGTCATTCCATTCCCCATAAATAGCTTCAGAGTATGGTCTTCACTTCAAGAAGGCATTTTAGAAAGGGCTTCTTTCACTCTATTGACAGCAACAGTGAGCGTTTGTACAGGGCTAAGCAAGTTGCGTATTCCCATTTGCTTTTAAAACAATCTTATAAGGGAGTTACCACAGATGGCCTCCAACTTACAGTGGTTCAACTTACGATTTTTCAATTTTATAATGGCGGAAAAGTAATATGTATTTCAGTAGAAACCATATAGACTAAACTATGATGTTAGGTGTATTAAATGCATTTTCAGCTTATAATGGGTTGATCAGGAGCAACCCATTGTAAGCCGAGGAGCATCTGTACTCTGATGATGATTTTCTTTGTTTTGTAGAAGGAAAGAAAATGGAAACAAGAGTGCTTGAATGACCAACCCATGACCATCTAGTCAGTACATGGTTATAGGTGGTATTTGTGTCTAGACCCTCTCTCCCTTAATCATATTTTTGTTGTTGTTGTTGTTACTTTGAGGCCAAAATGCAAAAGTTATTTGGGTTATCCCACATTGCACTGCTGGAGACCTTAACTGGAAAGATTGTGTTTTTATTACCAATTGCTGCATAGTAAAACACCTCAGTGGTAGTTTTTGACAGGCATGACAGGAATGAGTTATCTCTGCTTCATTATATCTAGGGCCTCAGCTGCAAAATTTGAATGGCCGGGAGATGGAATCATCCAGAGACTTATCACATGCATGGTACCTGGACTGAGATGACCAGAAGGCAGAACTCAGCTGAGACTGTTGACTGGAGCTCTCACATATGCCCTCTCCATGTGACTTGGGCTTCCTCATAGCATGGTGGTCTCAGTGCAATTGGATTTCTTATGCAGTGCTCCAGGATTCTAAAGGAGACTGTTCCAGTGAAGAAGGAAAAAGCCTTATGGCTTTTATGACTTAGTCTCAGAAGTCACATATGATCACTTCTGCCATACCCCATTGGTTAAAGAAGTCACAAGCCCAGCCAGATTCAAAAGGAAGAGACAGATACCACTTCCCAATGGGAAGGGTGTCAATAATTTGAAGCCTTTTCTTACACTCACAAGAGACTGTTTCTCTTCGGACTAGATTGCTATATGTACAGTGCTATCTAGAAGAAAGGAAACGAGCAAGGTAATCTCTAGAGATCTAGAGAGCCGTGCTAGCAATGGGCTCTAGATTTCTCCATCCACATGAGAAGAGAGGCCTGACAGATTGTTCCATTTAGTTCTCCTTGGCATACCAGGTTAGAGAAGAGGTGACTCTTGCCATCCTTTGCTGGGGATAAATACTCAATGCTTGTGTGTCTTCATGTAAGATGAGTTACCTGGCACCAGGCTACGCTAGGGACTTAAGTATTATAAGGCTTGAGGATTCTCTGTCTGCTGCTCATGAGTCATAACATTGTATCACCTTGGAGGGACAATATTTCATCTGCCATAATCCTTCAGAATAAAGGCGCTAAGAACCTCTGTGAGTGAGGAGAAGCCAAAGAAACAGATTCCTGGGAATTCAAGGCACTTTATCCATGAGCTCAGCAAGTTCCTCTCCTTCAAGCCTTAATCAGGGGAGATAAGCACAGGGCAAGCAGAGTATCAGACCTTACAAGGTCATATTTGTTGTACCAAACCATTGCTAACACACTGGGGTCTCCTGAAACACAGATTCCCACCTGCTTTATTCTTGGTAGACAAAGGTGGCCCCAAATAACCTTTTATACCTCATTTCCCACATGGTACTCCTCTTACCAGCACTCTGGCCATGCTAGATTTTGTCATTAGATCATCATGATTCACGGTACCTGTACTGGTCAGCGGGGGCTAGGTTGTGTTGCAATAACAAACACTCCCCAACTCTTAATGCCTTAAAACAGCACAAATTTACCTCTCCCTCATCTTGCATGTTCATCAAGGGTAGGCAGGTGTCATTCCATGTCACTGGTAGTCATTTGGCAGAAGGAAAGGGAGCACTAGAGGGTCTTGGATTGGCATTAAATGTCCTGGTTCAGGAGTGACACATACTACTTCTATTTACAACTCACTGTCCAGAGCTAAACTTATGGTCTAATCCCACCTCAAAATGGCCAGAAAGTACAGTTTTACCATATACCTGGAATACAGCTAGAAAAAAATGGCAAATTGCATTGAGTACCACATGACAACCACAAGCTGTCATTCTTTTTTTCTTCTCCACATTTTTATCCCTGCATCCATGCCTGCATGCATCTATGCACACACCCACCCACTTATCAAATGTTTAGTGAGTACCCACCCTGTGCCCAGGTATGGCTTTAGGTGCTAAGCATATGGAGATAGAAATGTTCTTTGGAGAACTTAATAATTTTGCTGAAGTCGTTCAAAATCTGTCCAGTTTTTCCAGGCTATAGCTGGACTCTCCATGAAGACAGCCAGTATTAATGGATTCTTCCTTGACAACATGTCCTTGATGCTGGAGCATAATCATTATTAATATTTAGTTATTATTGAGCTCTTACAATAAGCCAGATAATTTTCTAAGTCTAATTTAACCCACACTGCAGCTTTGAGTGGTAGGCTATATTATGCCATTTACAAATGAGTAAGTTTAACCTCACAGGGGTTAAGTTGCTTGTTCAATATCATAGAGCTACAAGGTGGCAGAATTGACATTTAAATTTGGACTTTCCGAGTCCAAGTCCTTACTCTTCAATGGCTACATTACACTTATCTTTAATGCTCACACAATTTTTTTCTCTAAATCATAGACCTGGAAACAACAAACAGACAAAGATTATCCTCTGCAGTTGTACTGTGAGGGCTTAGAAGGCAGAAATCATCCAGTGATTTCTGATCATTGGATTCTTTTTTGATGAATGAATAAGGGAGGGAGAGAAGGAGAGAGGGAAAGAAGAAAGGGAGAATAGAGAAAAGCAAAGAAGGAAAAAGAAGGAGGAGTGAAGGAGGAGGAGAGAGGAGCTGATTCTTTTCACATGGAATACAAATCTTGCCAGTGAGGTGGTGTGTCCCTGCACGAGAAGGCAGGCAAATGCTCGTATCCTGAAGAAAGGTGTTATGCAAATCGTTGGCATTGCTCTCGTAACCTGATCATCAGTTTTGTCCCTCAGTCTACCAGTTCTGTGCCTCAGCACGTCTCATTACCGCTGAAGAGGTTCTTCAGTCTACCACGTCTGAACCAACTACAATTAAATACACAGATGTATTCCTCCTCACTCGGCTGCTAAAAAGGAAATATTTTTGAAAAATATGACAAGTCAGTATCACAGCTCGAAGAAACTGGAGGAAGGAAGAAAGGGCTACAAAGGAGGCATTAAACAGAGTTTTTAAAGGTCACTCTCTGATTTTGTGTGTTACTTTCCAAAGAGATATTTTCAGATTAAAAAAAAAATAACTGTGAATACAGCAATTATGGCTAGCCTCTGTCCTGTGCAGTTAAATAATGGTTTACATCGGGGATCAACAACAGTCAGTGAGGCCTGAAAGCACTGGCTTTTTCTGCAACCTGACCCTGCGTGCCCAGGTTCAATTTGTTTTCCACGATTACTCTGTCCTTATCAAAAGAACAATCTGCAATCCCATGCTGTTCTTATCTGGTGCCGGAGCCTTAGACTGTGTCCTATATATCGATATAAGGCTTGGAGTAACCTGGATTCATGTAATAACGCAGCTGCTAAACGTCTTAATAAAGAGGCCTCCCTTAGTGTCTTTCAGTCTCCAGCCTCACAGGTCGAATTGCTTTGTCTGCGTTCACTCCTTCATCGGGGAGTGTGTTTGTACCCCTGTATATGCATGTATGTATATGTCTATGTGTGCATGATCATGCATATGCTAGTGACTACTGTGTTGGCAACTTTCATCCTGGAGATAATGTGTAAGTGCTTAATTGCATTTGCTATTTAGCAATTAACCACTTGCAGGTGCAACTAGTTGTGAGCACAGTTCTGCATGTGTGACTAATTACAGGTGTAAAATATTCACCTCTTCAGTTCCCTTCTTGGCTCAGTGGGGCTCAATGCTAATTCTCTCTTGCCATCTGGGTTCAGACTCATCCACTGGCCAGAGGATCTCCTCAGGAGAGGGGCCTTGTTGGGGAGGCAGGAGTGCTGTTTTAGAGCAAGAAGGGAAATGGAGGTGAAGGGGAGCAGGACAGAGTGCCCGAGAGACTGCAGGGAGTCAGAAGCTTAGCTATGAGCATCTTCCCCACCCTGCTGCATGTGCAAAGCAGAGGACTAGCCATGTTTTTGGGCCTCCATATCAGGACCTGGGATCTCATTGGTTGGGGCCCCTGTGAGGGGTGTTGGCTTTCTTTCTTTCTTTTTTTTTTTTTATTATACTTTAAGTTCTAGGGTACATGTGTATAACGTGCAGGTTTGTTACATATGTATACTTGTGCCATGTTGCTGTGCTGCACCCATCAACTCGTCAGCACCCATCAACTCGTCATTTACATCAGGTATAACTCCCAGTGCAATCCCTCCCCCCTCCCCATGATAGGCCCCGGTGTGTGATGTTCCCCTTCCCGAGTCCAAGTGATCTCATTGTTCAGTTCCCACTTATGAGTGAGAACATGCGGTGTTTGGTTTTCTGTTCTTGCAATAGTTTGCTGAGAATGATGGTTTCCAGCTGCATCCATGTCCCTACAAAGGACACAAACTCATCCTTTTTTATGGCTGCATAGTATTCCATGGTGTATATGTGCCACATTTTCTTAATCCAGTCTGTCACTGATGGACATTTGGGTTGATTCCAAGTCTTTGCTATTGTGAATAGTGCTGCAATAAACATACGTGTGCATGTGTCTTTATAGCAGCATGATTTGCAATCCGGGTGTTGGCTTTCTGAAGGATCTGCAGAGGGCATCTGTGTCTCTCCTTAGACGCTTTGCATAGGCAGTGACCCAAAACCTCATAGACAGGTGGTTGATGGAAGTCTGGACAAGTTTTTAGAAAGTGTTTACTCTCTCAGCAATGTTGCCACCTGCTGTGTGATGGCTGCACCTTTCGTCCCCGCAATTCATCTGCAAAGTAGGGGTGGCACCCTCCTCCACCTTCCTGGTGGGACTCCAGGGTTCCTCAAGGGTTAGGTGAATGTGGACTTGCCTAGTGAAGATCAAATGCTCTGTCCTGCAAGGGATCAGGGTGACTCTTGGGTGGTCATAGGGCGTTTCTCCCTTGTAATATTTTCATGGTAAAACTCACTAAAGGGATAAAGAGGATGAAGAAGTAGGAACTAGAGTAGAACTCCTGACCCTGAGTTTCATTCACTGTGTCTGTGCCTCTCCGCATTGCCAGTGGAAAACAGAGGTCTGAGAACAGCCTTGGATGATCCTCTTCTGGGTGAGGATCATCCTCTTGGTGGCCCCACAGCTGCGGGCTCCACTGCAGCTCGGCTGTCTTCCCCTCCCCGCTGATCCCACCACCCATGTGAACAGTGACTCTGAGAGTAGCCTTCTGAGAGCCCGTCTCCGCAGCTTGAAGTCTGGATGGGATGGGGCTTCAGAGAAGGGAGGAGTGGAAGCAGGCAGGGTCCAAAGGAAGAATAAAAGCCAGGATGTGTCTGAGACAACGTTGGAACAAATAGAATATTTAAAACTCTCCAAGAAGCCTTTCTGGAAGGTCTGGGGTCGGGGAATCAGCTACTCTTCCGGGCCTTAGAGAGGGAAGGGCCCTCACCTGGGCCCCAAGGAGGTCAGAACTGAGCCAGCCTTGCCACATTAGAGGGATCACAGCAGATCCAGGTGTGTGCCTCCAGTGTGTGTGTGGTCAGGGGAATAATGGGGAGGGGGCGGGGAACCTTGAAGAGGCCTAGTGAACTGAGTGCGGGGGCTGGGGGTGAGGGGAGAGCATGCTGTAAGAAGCCACAGAGGAGGGTGTGAGGATGTGGCCCCAGGCAAAAGGAAAAACAAGGTAGCAGAGGTAGAGTAGTTATGTCACAGTCTGCTTTATGGCTGGAGTTAGATAGCTTCATGGCATCAAAAAAGAGCTGTGGAGGAGTGGGAGCAGCTGGACCAGTGTGGACCAGCACCCTGATGTAATGTTTTCTGTTGAGTACTTTTTATTGCACCATGGAACTTGGCTTCCCAGTTCCTGACTCTTGGTTTCTGACTCTTGACCACTTTCAGTAGACTACCCTACAAGACTTGGTTTATTCCCTGGGACCTTGGTGTGTTTTGTTTTGTTTTGTTTTTTGAGTCAGAGTCTGGCTCTGTTGCCCAGGCTGCAGTCCAGTGGCGTGATCTCAGCTCATTGCAACCTCCACCTCCTGGTTTCATGCGATTCTCCTGCCTCAGTCTCCCGAGTAGCTGGGACTACAGGTGTGTACCACCATGCCTGGCTAATTTTTGTATTTTTAGTAGGGATGGGGTTTCACCGTGTTGGCTAAGCTGGTTTGAACTCCTGAACTCAAGTGATCTGCCCACCTCAGCCTCCCAAAGTGCTGGGATTACAGGTGGGAGCCACCACGCCCAGCCGGTGGGCTTTAATGGACTGCAGCAGAGCAATTAAAGATGGTTTTCTTTTGGAATCATTGTGAGCTGGTCCTTTATACTTTATTTCACCAGAGATTCAAAAGCAAGAAGGATGTTTCTGTATCTACCACTGGCTACTTGTGCCTCAGTGTCCTCATCTCTAAAATGAGATCATAATAGAACCTATTTCCTAGGGCTGTAGTGAGGACTAAATGAGATGAGTTACACACCCAGCATATTTGATGGACAGAGAAAACCCTCACTAAATATTAGCTACTCAAGTTACTCCTGTTTTGTTCTTTTAGTTCCCTGAGGCTCCTTTCTTCCAAAAACATCTGCCTCCACCTAGGTTGATTTGAGAGGGGGTGTCAGTGTTATCTGTTGGCTTTAGATAGCAGAAGCCCATAATACTGAGATTAGTACAGTTTAAGCCTGAATCACTGGCTTATTCATAACAGCAAATGACTTTGGGGCCTGCTGGGAAACCCCTGGTCAGGAGTCACACATGCAGAATTACAGCTGAGCAGAAAACATGTTTGCCTAAGATAGTGGCTGTCAGACACAGATTTCACTCCCAATAACTTGGGAATGAGACACAAATAAGGAAGTCTGTATTTCGCATGTCGCCTTAGATTATAAATTCAGGCTTAACACATTAGGTCAGGATGTGATGGCTCAGATGCCAGCTCTTCAGCTTTATTCCACAAGCACAGGGAGTGACTCTTTTCCAGATGATTAAAGAATGTGAGTGCTGGAAGAATCCCTCATGATTATTCCGTGAAACCATCTTTTTCACTTGGGAAATGTGGTGACAGGGTGTTCAGTGAATTTATCAAGGGTGGGCCAAGTAGGGGTGCTTTATCTCTGAGATGGTTCCTTTTAAGTCATTCCTGTCAAATGCAGTGTGGCATAGACAAGGCTTTCTTAATTGCCATTTCTCACAAATGAGCATGTGCATTGACATATGTCTTGTCTGTGTGCATGGCATGGAGCATCCCAGCCAATGTGCTTCTGATTCCAGATGTTAGCTTGAGGGGCCGACTCAAGTTCAGCATCAGCCAAAGCACTTGGAAACACCCAAGTAGTGACATGATCCCACTTACGCATCTGGAGGATGGAGGCCTGGGACATAAAACTCTTATTTTCCAGTCCATATTGGACCTTAGTCTAGCCTGTGTTCTTCAGACTTTGCAGCCAAAAATGTTCTCTAAAATGTCGGGTTGCTATTATAAACTTTTGATTTAAGAATGTTAACACACACACACACACGCATCCGGAACAAAAACAAGATAACTATTTTCCATCACTGGTGCATCATTCATTAAAGGAAGGTCAGCTTAACACCAACAAAAATTTTTTAAGTATAATCTCAGAATTTAAACATTTAAGGATTCAATATTTATGAAAATTATTGCAAAAATTCAATCTTTGTGAAAATCTCACCACATTGCATTTAGCCCTCTTGTGTTCATACAGTCTTCTCACCTTTGTCAGATCTGAGTGTGAAAACAGCTGGACTAACCTGAATTTATTAATAGAATGAAGGCCATTCCCTTTCTTACCTTACACAACCCATCAATATACTTATGCAGGGGGGACTTGGACCATGAAATACTGGGCACTCACTATTCCTCAAATGTTAGCCTATCATGCCTCAATAATAATAATAACAGTAACAACGACAATAATAACAATTACTAACATTTATTAAGCATATAATATGTACAGGCATTGTCCTAAGTATATTACTTGCATTAATTTATCTAATCATCACAGCTGTCATAGACTGAATTATGTTCCCTTAAAATTCCTGTGTTGAGGCCCTAATGCCCTATAGGGCCTAATGTCCTAATGTCCTCTGATGGCATTTGGTTATAAAACCTTTAAGGAGATAATTAAGGTTAAATGAGATCATAAAGGTGGGACCTTAAACCAGTGTCTTTATAAAAAGAGGCACCAGAGTGCTGTTTCTGTACATGCACACAGAAAAGACCATGTGAGGCCAGGCACAGTGGCTCATGCCTGTAATCCCAGCACTTTGGGAGGCTGAGGCCAGCGGCTCACGAGGTCAGGAGATCAAGACCATCCTGGCTAAGACGATGAAACCCCATCTCTACTAAAAAAAAAAAGAAAAAAAAAAATCGGCTGGGTGTGGTGGCACATGCCTGTAGTCCCAGCTACTCTGGAGGCTGAGGCAGGAGAACTGCTTGAACCCAGGAGGCGGAGGTTGCAGTGAGCCAAGATCGCATCACTGTGCTCCAGCCTGAGTGACAGTGCGAGACTCTGTCTCAAAAAAAAAAAACCCAAAAAAACGAAAAACCATGTGAGGACATAGCAAGAGGGTGGCATCTGCAAACCAAGGACGGAGGCTTCACCAGAAAACAGCCCTGCTGATACCTTGATCTTGGACTTCCAGCCTCCAGAACTGTAAGACAATGAATTCTGTTGTTTGAGCTACCCAGACTGGTATTTTTTTAATGGCAGCCCAAGCTGACTATACAACAGCCTTATGAGTATGTACTTTTATCAGCTCCATTATGCTAAAGAGGACCTTGAATCCCAGAGTTGTGACTAGCATGAACAAGGTCAAATAGAAATTATGGAGCTCGGTCTTGTTCAATTCTCAGTTGGCATCCATTAAGAAGCAGGCTTTATGTTAAGATGGGAGGAAGGCCCAAGTCCTTGATCTCCAGTCTAAGCCAGTAGCTCTGTCCTTTTGAGCCACTATACAAGACTCTGTTGTGGAATAACTGCCATGCCAGAGGGGCTGTTCTTACAGAAAGGAAAGAATAGAAAGTCCTGAACTCAGGGCTGGGCACAAAGGAGGGAGCTCAAGAGATGCGAATGGAATCTGCTGAACAAATTAACGAGCAGTATCGTCATTGGCATTCCCTTGTCTTCAACTTCATGTGTGTGGTCACAGTCCTAAAGAGACTGTATTTTTTTTCTCAAAAAAGAGCAGTTAGCCTAATCAAATGAGTAAACATAAGCAGAACTAATGACTGTCGGGTTCTATAAATTGTGTCTTGAAATGCTAACTGCCCTAATAAGAGCATCCACAGTAAATGAATGCACCATTAGGCTGAAAACAGGATCATCAATACCAGAATATGCCCACTCCTCCTCCTTCCCCATTTATTAGAGTTGGCTGCCCATGACAGATATATGGTACAAGTATTCAGGTAACCCTATCACGCGGTTTTTACTTGTATTACTCACAGTGATTTGTATGTATAGTAGTCCTTCCCCAACCACAGATTCTCTTTTTATGAAATTCTGGTATCCTTGGATTTATTTCTGTATACGTGGAGAATTTCTGTTCTAGGATATTCAGGTTTTTGAGTCACTGCTGTTGGGCATAATTTAGAAATAGAGAAACTGGTGGGTGGTAGGAGAAAAGAGTGAGTAGAAGGCAGAACAGGAGACGTTTCACAATGCAGCCTTGGCGGAAGACCTGGGAGTGCCTTCCCCTGTTCACATCTGCTCTGGGAAGGGAATTGAGATGTGCTGACCTGAGCTCAGAACTCTAGGCCAGGGGCTGAAGAGCTCTGCTATCTATCATGCCATGTTTTTAAGGGAGCTGAGAATTGGACCCTTACAGAGCTCTTCTGAGTAAGTTACATAAAGATTCCTGCAGGTGTTTCAAACATCCCGATTACTGTGTGTCTCTGGCACCACAGTGGAAGTGGTGAAGCAGGATCACAGATGACATAAATCAGAAAGTCTCTGAATATTTGATTGGAGGACAAGATAGGGAGGAAAGTGAATTTACTGCACCAAAGGGGGAACGTTACAAATGCCTTATTGAAATTGTGGAGAGGGAGATTCTGAAAATTTTTGCATTCAAGGCTAGCAAATGGGAATTAACTAACATGGAAATCATTATTACTATAACTTATACAAAATGTTGATATTCTACTTATATGTGTATCATGTTTTTATATTAGAAAAGACTTTGTTTTTATTAAAGTTACACATTTCTGTTGACATTTCAATACACACACACACACACACACACACACGTATATGAATGACTCAAAATAATCCAGAAACTACTGTTGTTAAATTTGGGTCAACATCACTTTAGATCTGTATCTATAAGCTGTCTTCGCTATAACTAGAAAGATGGAAGGCAAGTCAAAACTAATTTTAGCAAGATGTGATCATGGTAGTCTTTAACACATTAATTGTGTTAAATGTAGAGAAAGAAAAATAAATGAATATAAATGGAAGGAATTGCTACATTTGATAAATGCTTCTTCACCACAAAATATACTATTTCCTGAAAGTTTATTTTAAGATTAAGAAATAATTTTATAGTAACAATGAGATTTAAATCACTATTTTAAATGTCACACTTCAATTTTAAATAGTACCAATTAACCCCTTGCTGTGAAAGATGAGGAAGTTGGTATACTTGACTATTTCTAATATTTCTTCACCTTTCTCCACCTCCCAATTTTTACTACTTTTAATTTATCTTTTTATTTTAAGGTTTATAACTTGCTTTGGTTTTATTTATGTATTTAAAAGAATGTAACAATTCTTGGCTGCTTTATCACAATTTCTCCTTACCGAATTCACTAATTTATCTCTTGGTTGATTGAATTTTGTTATCAAAAAACTGTCCCCTCTAGAAGGACTCTCCCTTCCCTGAGATTCTAGTACATTCAGGAGAACCTCAGCCTATGAATATAGCTATAGAGAAGTCTGAAGCTAACCTATGTTTTCTTTTGAGGTGATTTATTTATTCTATTTGCTGGCTGAGTAATTCTTTCTTTATCTTTGAAATTCAACAATTTCACCAGGCTGTGCCTTTGACCCTGCTGATTCTTCCTTCATTTTAAGAAATTTTTTTATTATAAGCTCTCTGAATATCTTTTTTGTTTGTTAGTTTTTGTTTTTGGTTAGAGCCTCTAACTGAGGGATGCTAGTAATCCTTCATATACTATTGTGAGCTGTTTCTTTGTTCAGAGCTTATTTTCCATGTATTTTCTCCATGTTAATCGTTTAGTTTTAAACTCTATCAATTCTTTAGCCATTTCTACTTTATTTACTAGTTTTACAATGCACTCATCTCTCAGTATCTGCCGAGGATTGGTACCAGGACTCCTGGGGATATTGGGGATCTAAGTCCCTTAGATAAAATGGTATAATCTGTGCTCATTCTCCTGTATATTTTAAATCATCTCTTGACTACTTATGGTACCTAGTATACTTTAAATAGCTGTTATACTGTATTATTTTATTGTTGCATTAAAAAAATGTTTTCGATCCGTGGTATGTTGAATCTGCACGTGTGGAACCCGTGGAAGCAGAGGGCCAACTGTATTGTTACTTTGATCCACAATTTGTTTCCTGAACTTGGCAATCTCCCTTTTATATTTTATTCCATTGTATTTGGCTTTTGAGCTTTTGTATTATTGAATTATTTTGGAAGTTAAATCCTTATGGATAACTTTTTTCTGTTTCTTGAGCTATATTTTCTTCCAGATGGAGTTCTTTTTCTGTCTTTTTCATGCTATGCTGCTATATTTCTTTCTTGTTTTTTCTTATACAATTGATAGTGAATTTGCATATTTGCCCTGCCATTTCCATTTCTTTTCATTTGTGCTCACACTTAAGGGCAGCTCTGTGCAGACCTCTTGTTTGCTCTAATGTGGGCTGGGCTGTTTCTCCTTGACTCTGCCCACTTTGTCTGAGGTTCATTTGTCTTTATACCCACGCCACAGTTTAATTGCCTGGATATTCCTCCCATCCACCTTTCTGTAACTGTGGAGGAGGGCTGGAAAGTTCATTGCATCGGCGTACAGCCTTTGATGCACTATCACTGTCTTCTCTCTCTCTTAGACTTTGTTAAATGCTTGCAACCAGGGCTGGTCTTCCTTGGTTTGAGGTGGTGGTGGGGTAAAGCCTTGGTATTCAAATTGTTTTCCTGCTTCAGAGTAGAGACCTGCAGTTTATGTTTCTATACAGGCATCAGCCCTGAAAAGAAAAATATTTTTAAAAATACCCTCTCAGCACGCTCCTTTCCAGCCCTCCAGATGAAGGAGTCTAGAGGGATTTCTCAGAACTCTAGCTCACTAGTGCAGCTGGCACTGACCCCATAGACCTCACCCCTTGCCCCAGTGCAAACACTGTCCCTTGGCTGAGCACCCCTGCTGAGGGCATGCTTTTTGGTCCTTGCCTGCCCCACATTTTCTTTCAACTTGAGGCCTTTCCAATATTGATGCCTCTGCCTGGATTGCACCTCCCTTTCTTCCCTCCTCATTCCCCAAGTCAGCCTCACCTGAACGTCATGTCCCCAGGGAGTCTTGCTGACCCCTCCAACAAGGCAGAGCCCCTGTTATTTGCATGCACAGCTCTCTGCTCCCTGTGGTAAATATTTTGCTGCTTCTCCAGGTTGTGGCGTGTGGTTACACTTTTCCAGGACTTCCCTTTGATGGGTAAATCTAGAAGCAGGTCCATTTCCGGGGCTGCTTATTTCCATTATCCTTCTCTCCCTGCGACTCCCTCAATCCCCACTTTTTTTTTTTTTTTAACTGCATTTTAGAAACTTTAATCTCGGGTCATCGGTGAGGAAAAACTGGCTTGCCTTTTTAAATTTTTTAAAGGTCACACTCTCAATAAGCTTAATGTTGGCACCAAAAAGACAACACGGGGGCCAGGGAAGCCTGTGATTTATGGCACTGGGACACTGGCCCAGCACTCCATGGGGTGATCCAGGGAACAGGCAGGCTGCTCTTGAAGAAGATGATGGCCTGAAGTCTGTTTTCAGGGTCCTGCTCCGTAGGAGTCTCTCATTTCAAACTGTAGGCTGCGGGGCCTGGGCTTTGCCTCTGGGAGAGCCAACCATGCACAGCTCTCTGCGCGAAGGGCACATGCTGCAAGCTTCACTCTGGTCCCAGGACGACATTGCCAAGCCTCCGGTCAATGTGGCAAAGGCAAGTTTGTTTCAGTTCTTGTTTCCTGAGGAAAAGGGGTTTAAGCAAGACAACCATGCCGCGAATACTGACTGAGCATCTACTGCGTGTCAGGCCCTGTCCCGAGCATTTTGAGCACAAGTACAAGGTGATCTGTGCACAGCAGAAGGGTCTTTCCTCGTGCTTTGGCTTCTAGGGTAAATGGCCTCAAAATCCCTGGGGCCCACAGCCTTGAAGTGCCTGCCTAAAGGAAACAAAGCGTGTAGAATCTGAAAGGGGAAGAGAGGGGCAGCCTTGTGGTCTTGTCTCACCCTCTCCACACTGTGAGTTCCCTGAGGGCAGGGCCTGTGTCATTCACCTCTCCACTCCCAGTGAGGCAGGAAATGGAACAAAATCTCACCCACTTCCTTATTGCCGTATTTGCTTCCCTGGATGCTTGAATTCCATCCTTTCTGACCTAACCCACACTGACCCCACCGTCACAGCCCCTGAATACTGGATTTCTGCCCTTCATTTCCCTCCAGTGTTTGAGGCTGACTGGTGGACTCCCCACTGCCAGCTCTGCCAGCCCTGGCCCATCCTCATGTGTCACCTGCCTTGTGAACCTTTCTGAAAGCTTTTCCTGAGATTGCACTTGCTCCCAACAGGCATCTCAAAGTCCGGAATGATGTCCTGCCTGGTTGGAAGGGGTCCTGTTCCCCAGTAATCCCCCTTAAGTGGTTGCTGGTCTGCAGTTCTTGCTCTGTCTCTTTCTAAGCCAAAACAGCACAGGCAGTTGGCTGCCCTGCTGCCAAAGCACGGCCTGGGAAGCAATCCAGCCTCATCCTGATGTTAGGTGAGTAAGTCCCGGGGAAACAGATAGATCTCATTCTGGCCTCGGAGGAGACAGCTAAATTGTCAAGCAGCACACTAATGGGGGCTGCTGACTGCACAGGTATCTCTGGGTTATAAATGCCCAGCACCAGAGAGCCTCCTAAGTCACTCAGAGGACAACTTTATGATCCAGAAAGTAAAGAACTGGAACAAGATCAGCTTGTGACAGGGAGCAATGGATCGGGGACTGGAGAGAGCTTGGCCTGGGAATTCAGAACTCCATAAAACTTCGGAGCTCGGCACTTCCTTGTCCCCTGCACTGGCCCCAGTATAGGGATCCCAGGAAACTGACTGAGAGCTGTGGAGGGATGTACAGTGTTGGCCTGCAGCACAGATGAGGGCTAGGAAGGAGCTTCCCTGAACTTCCCCAGTTCATTCTGTCACTGCTCTCAGCCCAGTTGATTATGAGCCTCCTTTTTGGAAAAGATTTCAGTGGCTCCCCATCACCCTTAAGAGTCAGACTAGTCTCCTTGGTGTGGCAGTCAGGACTTTGTGAGATCTTAGGTTGATGAGCTTGCCAGCTTCATTTACATCTTACAGGATTTCCACCTCTGTGTTCCAGCCACATTTAAAGTGTTGGGTTTCCCCAGTTGTGATGTAAACTCTCACCTCTGGGCTGTCATACAAGCTGTTGATTCCTTTAGCCTTGAAGGCCATTCTTCCCCACTTTCTATTCATTTGAGTTTCTTTCACCGATGCTTCAGGTTTTAGCCCAGATGCCATCTCCTCCATGAAGCCCTCCAGGGTTAGGTACCCCGTGCATGTGCACATAATACATTCTGTCATGGCCCTTGTCACACAATGTATTTGCATTTTCTGTTTACTTGTCTATCTCCCCAGCAAGATCTTTGTGGGGTGTGGTGGGAAAAGTTGTTTATCATTTTATTTATCGTTTTATTCTTAGGGCATCATGCTGCATCTGACACATGGAGAATATTTATTGAACAAATAAGTGAATGAATGAATAAATAAATGATATGATAAATACATGAAATATCATGACAGTAGGAAAAAAGTTGGACCAGGGTATCCCCTCTCCCTGTCTGTACTGCTTTTGACCCCTGCCTGGCAGGCATCTGACACTCTTAAGATACAGTCATCACCCACTGATGCCACATCCCCATCTTCTGACATCCCATGCCTGGGAATGTTCTTCTTCCTCACAGTACCTCCAGACTCCTCAAGTCATAGCTTCTTCCACGAAGGACCCTGGAATTTCTTGTCTGGCAAAATACCCATCGTGCCTGCCCCACCCTCAAGGCATCTCAGTGTTCCTTGCATAGCTATCTCTTCATTTATTATTTTTTTAGAACTGAGGTCTCACTATGTTGCCCAGCTAGCATTGAACTCCTAGGCTCAAGTGATCCTCCTGCCTCAGCCTCCCATGTAGCTGGAACTTCAGGCATATGCCACTGTTCCCAGCCTATCTAGCTATATCTTAGCACTTTCTTCATTGCATTTTCATTGCATGTTTTAATGTTTCATTGTGGTTTTCTAAAGCTTTTTATTTAGATAATTATATATTCTCGGGAAGTTGTAAGAAATATTAAGAAAGACACATTCACCCTTCATCCAGTTTATCCTAATGGTAACACCTCATGTAACTATAGTACCAAATCATGATCAGGAAATTAACTTTGATACAATTGGTTGACTTGAGTCAGATATCACCAGTTTTCCATACGTGTGTGTGTGTGTGTGTGTGTGTGTGTGTGTATTTAGATCTGTTCAGTTTTATCACATGTAGAGTTGTATGACTACCGCCATAGTCAAGACAGAACAGTTTCATCACAAGCTTCCCTGGTAATACCCTTTTATAGCCATGGCCAGCACCTTTCCTCCTTCTTCTCCCTGATCACTGACAACCAATCTGTTCTTCATCTCTATAATTTTGTCATTTCAAGGTGCTGTATAAAGGGAATCATATAGTATGCAACTTTTAGGGATGGGCTTTTTTCACTCAACATAATTTCAACCTGGGTAGATCTCACTTCCTTGAGATCCACGCAAGTTGTTGTGAATGTTAATGGTCCATTCCTTTTACTGCTGAGTAGCATTCCGTGGTATGGATGTACTACAGATTGCTTAACCATTCATCCATTGAGGGACATTTGGGTTGTTTCCAGTTTTTGGCAATTAAGAATGAAGCTGCTATAACTTTCATGTACGTGTTTTTTTATGTGAACATATATTTTGTTTTCATTTTTCTAGAGATGACCAATAAGCATATGAAAAGAAGTTTAACATCATTAGCCATTAGAAAAGTACAAATTAAGACAAATGCAAATTAAGATCACAATGATATGTCACTACCCCCCAATCAGAATGGCTAAAATAAAAAAAAAGATTACAACAAATGCTGGTGAGAATGTGGAAAAACTGGATTTTATCCATTGCTAGTGGGAATATAAAATGGTACAACCACTTTAAAAAAGAATATTACTGTTTCTTACAAACCTAAACATGTGCATATCATGTGACCCAGCAATTGAACTCTTGAGAATTTTAATTGTATTTTAAAACAAGTTTTTAAAAATGTATACATAATTCATATTCATGGTAGAAGAAGTAGAAATAGAAATAAACATAAAGAAAATATCTCCTGTAACACTGCTATGTAGACATAACTACCGCTAATATTTTGGTATAATGTGCATGTATTATTTTGATAAAAAATTATGCCGTAATGTTTTATGACTTTTTTTTTTACAATATATTATGTCTCTCCTTCTTGTTAATGGATGCCCATACTATCGTGTTAACATTTGCCTTATATTAAATTTAGCAACTTATTTCACTAAACTTAGACATCTAGGTAATTTCAATTTCCTAATAATAATAAACCTAATAAATTAGGTTCCTTATTTACATATTTTTGGTAACTTAATGAATAATATTGTTTTATTTATTTATTTATTTATTTGAAGACAGGATATCACTCTGCCACCCAGGTGGGAGTGCAGTGGTGCAATCATGACTCACTGCAGCCTCATCCTTCCAGGCTCAGGCAATCCTCCAACTTCAGCCTCACAAGTAGCTGGGACTACAGGCACACAACACCACACCCAGCCAATTTTTTGAAGAGACGGGTTTTTGACATGTTGCCAAGGCTAGTCTTGACCACTTGGGCTCAATTGATCTGTCCACTTTAGCTTCCCAAAGTGCTGGGATTTATAGCTGTGCACCACCATGCTGGGCCAGAATGGATAATATTCTTAAGATAAATCCATCATATAGAAGTTTTGTATTAAAGTTTTTCTCATTTTTAAGGCTTTTAATAAAAATTATAAATGGCTGTTTAGAAATGCTATACTGATGAGCCCTTCATATCCCAGTTGCCCATGAGAGTGACTGCTTTTCCCTAGTATTTCCAACAATGATCATTGTAATTCTTTTGATTATTTGTTAGTCTGATAGCTGAAAAATGTTAAATCTTTGGTATGTGAATTTGGATCTTAAAAACTGATTGCCAGTTGGACTAAAAAACTTATTTGTATTTCGTCTATCTTGAATGCCTGTTTATATTCTTTACCTGTTTTTCTATTTAGTTGCATGAATAAACCTTTGTCATGTATATTTCATTTATTTCAAGTTTCATAATTTGTTTTAGACCTGTAGTTTTTTTTTAGCAAAATTTAACATTTTTAATGTAGTTTGGTCTATCAGTCTTTTTCGTTATGTGCTTTTCCCTTTGGTTCCTTCTTTGGAAGTTCCTCCTCACTCTAAAGTTGTATAAATGGTCATCTGTGTTTTATCATACTACTTTTATGGCTCATTTTTTCATTTAAATATTTAATCCAGCAGGGATTCATTTAGGGATTGGGTATAAAGTAGGGATTTAGCTTGTTTCCCAGTAGCTAACTTGTGTCTCAGCCTCATTCCCTGGGAAATTTATCCTTCACCACTGATTGAAATGGTCTCCTTTGTCATTGTCTATGTTTCCTAACTTCTCAGGTCCGCTGTCTCACAGAAATGTCTAAAGCCACCTTATTCAGCTTGTGAATAGCCCACTTTCTCTCTGTGACATTATCTTAATTTTCCACGATGTGTCTGGGGTCTCCTTCTGCTGATCTTTCCTGGTGAGCCCATCTGTCTGTAGGCAGAAACCTTAATCTTTAATTCAGTAACATTTTATTACACTATATCTTTCATTTCTCTTCTTTATTTGTGGTGTGTTCTATTTTAGGAGTCTTTATTGTCTACCTGTGGTCTTCATTATCTCTGTTTTCCAAATCTTTCACCTTCTGCCCAAATGTTTTAATTTCTTTCACATTTGCTTTTGACATTACTGACTTGATGTTCTGAAGCTTCAGTACTACTATTTCCTCCCTGCAAAGTGGCTTTGTTTCTGCTATAACGCTTTTAGTTTCCTTACTATTCTTCCATTTTGGATAAACCGTTCCTTTATCTAAACTTGTTTATTTTCCTCTCTTGTGACTTTCTCTCCCTCTGACTTAGAGGTCATGCCTTCTTGTGTACTCCTGAAAAAGCAAACAGTTTCCTGAATTTTTCTTCTCAATTCTGCAGTATCTCATTTTTAGAGGGGTGCTCTTCCTTTCACACAATAGAATAGTGTTCCCATTCCTGCAGTAGCTGGTATTTTCCCTATTTTATTTTAAGCAAAATGGACTTTGCTGAGACCCAGTGAGGTTTTACAGTCAGGGTTCATAGCTTGTCCTAGGACTCCATTTCTGTTCTCTTTCAGGGTGATTTAATTATCTTCTCAGTTTGCACCAGCTGTGGAGGAGATCAATGTGTGTAGGTCTTAGTTCAATTTCTCATATCTAAAATGCTTTCTCTTGATGTGTCTCTGCTCTGCTCAGGTGGCATGGCAGATCTAAAGCATCTGGTTCTTTAGTTCTTCTGGTCTGATGCAATATGTGAAAAATACAGTTTCCTGCATGCACCACTTCTGGGGCATGACTGTCTTTGCCCCCTCTCACAGAGTGCTTTTCCCCTAGGACCACTTCTAGGTTCTCAGAAGGCATTGCACCATTTCTGGTCCTTGAGTAGCTATGCTATGTATAGATGCTTTCTGGGCAAGGAAAATAACGTAAGTAATGAAGTGAAAACTTTCTTGATTCACAACGTAGCCCATTTCCTCATTGGTAGTAGCCTGGGTCTCTAAGGCAGGGCGGAAGGTGGACTTTATTATCTTTTTCTTCATGCAATCTCTGTTTTAGGCAGTAGAGTTAGGATGAGCAAGTACTAAGCCTGGAGAGCTTTTCTCAAACCATCTGTGATGCAGATACCACCCATTCTGACACTGGGTTATTTGTCAGTATTAAAGAGAGGTTGTTGTGAAGTTTCAACATTTTTCCGACACTATAATAAATTTGCTAAAAATTGTGTGAGTGCTTTGGGGATACCGTTCCCATTTTGAGACAGAAGCTTGTTAATATATTATGTTAAATCATTTATTCATTTAACTGTCTTTTCCATCACCATTTGTCTGTGAGACTTTGAAAGAATTATAATTTACCACTACATCAACAGTGCCTAACACAGTGTCTCATTCATAGTATTTGATAGATTTTAAAAATTTATACTGGGATGAGACTGCCAAGGGAGAGACTGTAGAGATGGAGAAAAGGGATCAAGGATAGGCCCTGGACTATCCTTGACTGACATGAGGGCGACAGGAGGAAGAAGATAAGCCAGGAAGGAAACAAAGAAGTCACAGTCAGAGAAGCAGGAAGAGAGCAGAGCCGGAAGCACAAGGCTGCACAGGCTGACTGGGCTGGGAAGACAGGTCCATGGCATCAGTGTCAGCCAGGTGGCTATGCAAGGTAGTGATTCAGGTAAACCCGATGCCTGGTCAGTCACTGGTGATGGTTAATTTCAGAACCATGATGGAGACAACCCCTTCCCTAGTTGGAAGGCTGAGTGGGTTGAGAAAGTGGAAGCAGTTAGGCACAGATTTAAAAAGAAAAGGGAAAGAAGAAAAGAGAACTTGAGGGAAAATCAGCATGCCAGAAGGTTTTTTGTATGAGTTACTGTTGTTGGAATGGGGAAGATTTGATCAGCTTCATATCCTAAGGGATGGACATTGTGACTAGAAAGAACAATTTGCAAGACAGAGAAAGGATATTTGAAAAAAACATTCTGAGTCTAATCTGAAGAGGATAAAATCAGATATGAGGAGAGAAGGGATGGTCTGAGAGTTCCTTGAGGACAAGGGCTGCTTCTTACCAGAATTGGTGAGGTCCCCAAGTGAGGAAAGTGTAGGTGACTTGGATGCAGAAATACAATGGACTGTGGCAAAAAAATATCTTGGGGTGAGAAGGAAAGACGGTCAGCTGCTCACTCCTCATCTCCTGCATCTTAGTAAAGGAAGAAGAATCATCTTCAGAGGAGAAGAAGGGTAGGGCACAGCCCAGGCCTTATGAAGAAGAAAAAAGAAGGATAAAAAGATTGCCTGGCAGCTCCCAGGCCCAGGGTAGGAGCAGAAGAAGCTTGTAGACATGTTATGGGGTAGTACCACCAGAGAGCCTATAAAGTGTCTTGCCTCAGGTGGCCTTGTGACTCTGTGGTAACATTGACTGGCTTTCTGGGAGGCTAAGGAAAACTTTTAAAAATGGCCTTGATTAAGCCAGGAAGGAAGATCTCCCTTGGACCAAGGTCTGCTCTTTCTCACTTTTCTTGCAGAGTATTGCTCCATAATTCTGTCTCCAAAGATGTTAAGTACATAGGCTACAGGCACACAATGCACTCTGTGGAGGTGCTGCTTGTCCTGGGTCTTCTGGTCCCCAGGCTGGTACTTACCAGACATGGAAAGCAGTTCTCTCACCCCTATGCATCCTGCCCACCTCCTCACTGGAAATTTACTTCTCCAGGAACTAACTTGAATCTTTCAACTAGACTGGCTTAGCACTGCCAGCTGGATAAGAAAGCTGCCTGTGAAAAACCTAGCTTCGAAATAGAAAGATAGCCTTCTGTTGAAAAATGAGGTCTCTCTTAATTAGAGAATTAATCAATTAATAATACAGCATCTTTTGACAGCCTTCTGTGTGTCAGGTATTGACACCATAGAGGTGATGAGGCATCATCTCTGCCCATGAGAAGGGTACATATAGCTCAATACAGGAAACTGACATAAAGACCTTTAAGGGGGAAAAAAAATCATTCAATGGGGAAATAGTCCATTTAAGTGAGAGGCAGAGGGATAGATTAAGTGACCTCTGAAGCCCTGTCCCAAGCAAGTCATTTTGTTATAAAGCAGGACCTGCAAATTGGTTTTTCCTTTTAGTATTCTTCCTCACCTTTTCAAACAAATAATTAATCATGCAAAAATAACGCAACACATTCTAGAACTCAATTCCTAGTACTACTCTCCAGAGTACTTGAACTGTGTCCTGGGGTTGGCATTGTTACAAAAACTCTTGATGAGAATAATGCCTGATATTGTGCAATTGTGTGCAGTTGGCCCTCCTTGCATGGTTCTGTGTATGCACATCAATTACACGCATTTGGTATAATTTGTCTTTTTAAAATCACACCTCCTATTTCACCCCAAGAAGATAAATGGATCCTGCCTCAGTCCCAGTTCCATTGATTTTTTTGTGGTCCTATGGTGAAGCTATTATCAACACTAATCTCAAAGCCTGCCAGGAGCCAGGAAGGCCTTAGAATACAGAACACCAATTTCTGCAACTTCCACCTTAGTTTTCTTTTCATAGGCTTTTGTTCTGACTCCCCTCCTCATCTCATTTTCAAATATGATTTGATTATCATCATGTGAGGTCTGTTCATCTGGCTCAGAGCGGACACCTTTTCCATGTATCTGACCTGGAGGAGGGTGCCACAGGCCTTTCCTGATTGAGCGCTGACCCTCCTTGGGGCAAGGTGTTCTTGCAACTTTGAAGCCTCGCTCCATGGCCTCTCTCTCCAGCAGTGTGAAGCATGAGCAGCCAGGCAGGGGAGCCTGCACCTTTCATCTTGCAGCTCTCCAAATTACTTTTCCAGGGAGGAGAGGAAGAAAAGAAGAAATGGGGGATTGGAATCAAGAGGCTATAAGGCATCTGGGAGGCTGTTAACAGTGAGCTCTGTGTTTGAAGATGGGGCGGCAGTGGTGATGTGTCCAGGGCTTGCAGGGATAAATGTTGGCTGGTCCTCTGCCTCCATCTCCCAGGGCTGTTCTGTAGCCTCGTGGCTGTCAAACACTCCCACCTGCTGCTGGACCCATGACCACGCTCAGGACTTTAAAAGATCATATGCCAATTTAAAGCATTGACAAATTTCGAGAAGGTAAAACTTTCAGTTCATTAAAATATTTCCGAAGGTTAAAGGTTAAATAGCAAAGCCTTCCCTCACGCTAACCCCAGGTCCAATGGCCTCCCAGAGCACCACTCTTTTGTGGAGGCTTCCAGGGACAGCCTAGGTGTTGGGCATGCACTTAGTTCCTCCCTTTGCTGCTGCTGCTGCTGCTTCCTTCTTGCCTCCTTTGCGTCATCCTTCTCTTCCTCCTTCTTTCCTGATAATGTATCTTATAGATGATTCCATACCAAGACTCATAAACCTGCCTCAATATAAAGAGTTGCATAGTATTCTCATGTATGGATGCACCATAACTTATTTAACTAGTCTCCTATTAATAGTTGTGGTTGTTTTCAATCTTTTTGTTATCAAAAAGAATGCTGCCCAAAAGAGCTGAAAGCAGAGACTTGAACGTATCATTTATACAGCAACATTCATAGCAGCATTATTCACAATAGGCAAAAGGTGGGAACAAACCAAGTGTTCATCAAGAGACGAATCGATAAACAAAATGTGGTGTATACATTCAATGGCATACTATCCAGCCATAAAAACGAATGAAATATTGATGTGTGCTGCAATATGGATGGACTTTGAAAACAACATACAGTACTGACATGTTTTGGGTCTATGTCACCACCCAAATCTCATCTCAAATTGTAATCATGTGTCGAGGGAGGGAGGTGATTGGATTATAGGGGCGGTTTCCACCATGCTGTTCTTGTAATGGTGAGTAAGTCCTCACGACATCTGATGGTCTTATAAGCGTCTGGTATTTCTCCTGCTCACTCTTCTTTCTCCTGCCACCCTGTGAAGAAAGTCCTTGCTTCCCCTTCACCTTCCACCATGATTGTAAGTGTCCTGAGGCCTCCCCAGCTGTGCGGAACTGTGAGTCAATTAAACCTCTTTCCTTTATAAATTAACCAGTCTTAGGTGTTTCTGTACAGCAGTGAAAGAATGGACTAATACAAGTACTGAGTGAAATAAGCCAGACACAGAAGGACAAATATTGTATGATTCCACTTACATAGGGAAGAAGGGGCAAATTCGTAGGGACAGAAAGTAGAATATAGGTTACCATGGGCAAATGGGGAGTTATTGTTTAATGAGTACAAAATTTCATGTTGGGGATGATGAAAATGTTCTGAATATAGATAGTAGTGGTGGTTATACAATATTGTGAATGGATTTAATGCAACTAAGTTATATTCTTACAAATGGTTAAAATGGGAAATATTTAGTTACATGTATTTTACACCATAAAAATGACAATAAAAGATAGAAAGGTTTTGCCAAAGCCTAAGAAAGAGAATGATGCACATATCTGTAATCCTAGCTACTTGGGAGGCTGAGAGAGGAGGATTGCTTAACCCCAAGAGTTCAATTCCAGTCTGGGTAACATAGTGAGACCCTGTTTCTAAAAAGAGAGAGAGAGAGAGAGAGAGAGAGAGAGAGAGAGAGAGGAGAATGCTGCAGTGAACATCCTTGTACAATAGAGTGCTCTGTAGGAATCCAAGTATATCTATATGATACATTCCCAGAAATGGGGTTACAAAGTGGGAAAGTGTATGCGTTTTAAATTTTGATATGTGATGTCAAGTTTTTTTTTTTTTCAAAATATTGTGCTGGATAATGCTCGAACCCACGAAGTATGAAGGCCGACCACCAGCTAGTATCAAATATTTTGATCTTTGCCAACCCGACATCTGAAACATAGTACCCTTGTAGATTTAACTTGCATTTCTCTTCTGGGTTTATGCTGTGTGAATGGAGGTGAGACTCAATGGATCAGGAGTCACTTTGGTTCCAGATCAAAGCAGAAGCAGGTCAGGAGAAGCCTAGAGACAAAAGGAAGGCTGGCTGCCTGGGATATGAAAGAAGGACTTCTGGTTTAATCTACCTCCTTTTCAGTTTCCCACTGCCTGCCTCAACTTTATCATGTGATTCGTAGGACCATGGAATAGCACCTTGAAAGAGGACCTGAGGTTCCCAGCTGCCTAACGCAGTAGCGATTCTCTAGACACTCCCTTACCTCCCTTGCAGAGCCTGGGTACACAGCTAATGACAGGAAGTTCACTTTTTTCCTGATTGTTGGAAAGATTATGCTTCATCAAATGCACCTTCTAGTGGTCTCCAGCCCCTAATCTTAGACTTTCTGAAGAACCAGACATTCTTCTTTTAGTAGTTCTTAGGCCAATTACTTGCAAAAATAAAGCCTGAAATAAATAATAGTGAGTGGATTCGTGAATAAATGAATTATGTGCAAACTCCAGTCACTGATGTTCTTATTATCTTTGGCTTCCATAACAATACAGAACTCGTTGGAAGGGATGTCCTTAATTCAGAGGATAGTGAGTGGGCCCTTTCTGGGATTCAGACTCACCCTAGGTCATTGCAGGAAGTGCATATTCACCCGCACACCTCCATCTCCTTCACATATTGTACTGCAAAGCCAAGGCTCCCCGATTTATGATTTACATTTGTCCTGTATAAAGAGCACCTTCTCTTGGCTTCAATCCAGAATTTCAATCCCCATGTGATCAATCTGAATCTTAACTCACTCCCCAGCATTTTAGTCATTCTTCCAGCTTTCTGTCACTTCCTGATTTGATATACATCTCGTTAAATACTTTTCCTCTACTTCATGGATTAAGCTGTTGGTCAGGTCAGGACCAAGGGCAGCGCCAGGTGATGACATCCCATTTCTCCGGGCTGATGGGATACAGTTATGTAACAGAATTATTACTAAGGGGATAGCCGAGACCCCAGCCAGCCTTCACGTCCATGACAAAATCATGAGGGCAGGCTCAAATGCTCTGCTGAAATCAGGACGACCGGGATTGTGGGAGGAGGCAGGGGACAAAACTAGAAAGCTACCATTGCTGCCTGAGCTCTAACTACCAAGGAAGAACTAGCTGGTGAACTAGATGGGGGCACACAGGGCAAAGCATCAGCTTGATACATGGAACTGAAAGAAGAGAGGAGGCTGGTTCCACTCAGACACGTAAGTAGAATTAGGGAATAGTCATAACAAACATATACATAGTGCTTACTATGTGCCCTGTGCACACTTACAATGTGAACTCATTTAATTCCCAAGCACTCTTATAAGGCAAATATCATTATTATCCCCATTTTACAGATGAGGACACTGAAGCACAGAGGAAGGTTAAATAGTTTCCCTGAGTCATGCCACTGGGGTTTGAACCTAAACAGCCTGGCTACAGAGTGTGTTCTTAAGCATTTCACTCTATGGCCTTGAAAAGCTCAACAGAGTCCCGGGGCCATGGGTGGCCTGGAAGAAGAGGAACAGCATAAACCCCCATCCCTCCTTGTCTGACTGGGAGGAATACGGATCCAGGAGCAGATGTGAGGGTAGGGATTTGCAACTCTGGCTGCAATGAAAGCCACCAGGAAAGGTTTGAGGCCCTCTGATGCCCTGGCCCATCTCCAGAGTTGGATTCAGTTCCCTCTGACTCACCTGACAGCAGCTGAAGACGACAGGCCCCAGAGCCATGAGGAGGACAGGGCCTGGGCTTTAATATTTTTACTAACGTTCTCTGGTGATTCTGATAACCATCAAAATTTAAGAACCACTGGTCTGGGGTATGGCTCAGAAAGTCATATATTAAAGGGCCTGGGTGTCTTATTGTGCAGCTCAGCTACTATAGTTTGGGGGCTTTCCTGTATCTGGATATGATGTATCCCGTGTCTTTGAGATGCAGAAAGCAGAAAAGGACAGAGAAAGAAAGGCAGGCCTTGGTGAGCCCAAGTAGGGGCAGAAAATACCAAGCTTCTCCCACTGCCAAAGCTGCAGGCACTGAGCTTGAGGGTCCCCAGGCCCGGGAGAGACAGAGGGTTTGCAACTACCTGAGAAGTTTCCTAACAGAAGGTATTGCTAAGGTTTTCTAACATCCTAATGAAGAAGCAGTGTTTAGTGATGGGGAGCAGATCAGGTTTTAGGCAGCTTATCACCCAGTTTGGCTTCTTTTAACCTAATTTTAATTACCTTTTCCTTTTTTACAGAGTCTAAGTACTGCTTAGAGCATTATTTAAATCTGTTCTGTTATTTAAAATAAAAACATTTCTGATTACATTTTTAAAGAAATTTTTGTGTGAAAATAGTATATGCTATTATTTGCTTTTTAAATCAAGTAATATACAAAAGTACGAATTTTAAAATGACAAAGAAACAATTACTTTAAATTCCACCATCCAGAGGAAATCATTAACATTTGGTGCACAGCTATCTCTCTGATAGAATGATAGCTAATTAGGTAAATTCAAACACATTTATAAAAATAGAAACTTACTGTATATCTTTTTTAAAATTAAAAGCAATATGTTTGATTTGAATTTAATGGATTGAAAAATCAAAATGAAATTGCAAAAATTGCTGAAGTTCAAAAATGTTTTTCTTCATTAGAAGTTATTTCAATTTCTGTAAAGTTTTTTGGGCAGAGTGAAGATGAGATTTATTCACATTTTAAAAATTTCACAGTATCTCTTGATTTCCTACTTCCTCTCCTTCCCTCATTCCCCTACTCTGGATTTCTTATGTTACCACTTTTACATTGATGAGGTGTGTAGCTGTTACATTCTGTTCTCTGCCATAATGCACAGACTGCCATTGCCTGTTCTTCTACTATGGTTTCTTTGTCCTAGAAGAGTGGTTCTTAAGGTTTAAAGAGTATACTAAGTGCTTGGGTATTTTGTTAGAATAAGAATTCTGGTGCAGTGAGCCTGAGGTGGGCCCTGAGGGTCTGTTTTTTTTGTTTTTTTTTTTTTTTTTTACACGGTGTTTCACTCTTGTCACCCAAGCTGCAGTGCAATGGCACGATCTTGGCTCACTGCAACCTCTGACTCCCGGGTTCAAGTGAATCTCCTGCCTCAGCCTCCCAGGTAGCTGGGACCACGCCCAGGTAATTTTTGTATTTTTAGTAGAGATGGGGTTTCACCATCTTGGCCAGGTGAACTTCTGACCTTGTGATCCACCCACCTTGCCCTCCCAAAGTGCTGGGATTACAGACAACCACTGCGCCCGGCCGAGGGTCTGTATTTCTAATGCCTGCCCCCAATCTCCATGATGTCAGTACTGTGGCTGCAAGAGCCACACTTGGATAGACAAGTTCTAACATTTTTGGTTTATGTTACTTTTTGTTTAACCAGATTCCCCGATTCCATTTTCAGGTCATTCACCACCCACCTCCCACCCTCCATAGCTCATTGGTGCTCTGTTCCCTGAAGTTTTGAGAATGCTTGAATTTTCTTGTCTATTCGTGTACAAGGGGTTGTGGGGGCAACCTGCCTGGTTTATATGCATGGGCCACATAAATTCCTTTGCTCAGGATTCATGGACGTTAATTCAGTGTCTTCTGACATTGAATGTGGTCAGCTGAACGTGACATTGCTGTGGTCAGTTTAGGGCAGGCCTCATTTTTACTTCTTTTAGGTCATTTGATTTTTTCTACCTGGATATCCAGAGGATTCCTTCTTTATCCTGGAGATTTAGTAATTTCACCAGGATGTGTCTTGATTTTACCTTAGGATGTATTTTGACTTTTTCAAATGGCAGTTCCAAGACTTTAATTCAAGAAGCCTTTCTTCTGTGTGTCTTTGAATAGTTTTCTGTTATATTTGTTGGTGTTCTCCTCTCCAGAGTACAAATGAAGCTCATGTCGTGGGACGCCCAGGAGTGTGCCTTCTGCTGAGGGTGCTGGGGGTCATGGCTGCTGAGGCTGCTGCTCTGCCTCCTTCACACTCTTTTCTGGAAGTTTCTTTCAGCCAGGAGGCAGCGAAGATGGGAGTGGGGGAAACAGAAACAGAAAGAACACCTTCTGAGCTATCCCACAGGTCCCCAAACTTCCCCTGCATTATGTGGCTCTCTTATTACTGCAGGGCCTCTTAGGATGCAACATTTGCCTTTAGAGAAACCCAAATCTTGGCCAAAGTCTGAGGAGGTGTGAGTCTGCTTTCATTGTTCTTCCAAATTCCACTGCATTTTCTACTAGGTGGTTTGTAATGCCACCGTTTCTTTGTTTTCTTGAAGACTGATTTTTCTTCTCTTTTTTCCTATCCCCTGTTTTGAAGGATGTCAAGAGAACAGGGTATGGAAAAACTGTATCCGGACAATGCAGTCCAGATTTCTTTTTAGTGAATAAAGCAATACTAACTAACTTGATTTTCATATTCTTTCCTTTTAGCTATTCCATGCCAGGGAGAGTCCACCAGAGTCTTCTATATACTTAATGAGGGACCACTTGATCTGGTGGCAGTGATTCAAACCGAAGGTGCCTTGTCCAGAAGGAATCAATCATCTCTGAATAATGCAATGTATAAATTCAGGACCACCAAGCAATGACTGGGCAATCAGGACTGTTGCTGCTCCAGGACAGAGTAGCGCTCAGCTGAGCACTACACCGGGGCACTCTTTGCTCCCAAGGCATCAACATAGCAGCTTGGTTTGTGCTTGGTGTGCATTTGGCTGCCATGTGGCAGTGGGCTGGTGTGTGCTCAGTAAGCACGGCCAGTCCTCAAGGCTGACTTCCTGGAATAGCACATGGTGGCAGTCCGTGAAGCAGCCGCTCACTCATGGCTGGCTTGTATACACACACTTAGAATATCCTCCATCAGTTGCCTTGTTCTGGAATGTTCATGAAGGTGTGTCGCTTATTAAAACAAGAAAAATACCCTTCATTTATACATCTACCTAGAGACATGACAGAGGACATAGAGAGCTTCAGAAAAACTTCATTTTCCCCTACTTTTCTGTCTTGGCCAAGGCCAGATTGTGGTTCAAATTTGTTGGATTTAGTTGTCACATTTCTTCTCTTGTTTCCCCAATTAACATGGCTAATAGAGGGACACATTCCAGGAGGTGCCTGGCTCTCTGTCCCCACTGCCCTGTCTCCTGCAGCTGTAGGAGGTCAGGCCTATGAGGATCCCAAGCCAACTCCCTCAGAGGGGGAATGAACATCAGCTCAAGCTTCTCAGCTTATTCTCTGCAAAGGCCATTTTATTGGCAAATGGTGAACTCGCAGAAACTCTCACTCCACTGAACTCACTGATCCAGATCCTTGAGTAAAAGCCACATACACCCAGCATTTCTATAATACATTTGCATGTCCATATTTTATTGAAAACCAGGGACTTTGCTAGAAGTATTTCAAGGTGACCAAAATCTGCCTTTTCCAGTACATTTTCAAGCTGAGACATCACAATAGATGTGGCACCTGATGATTTCAGAATGAAAGCCTTTCAACCTCCAAAATCATCCCCACCTTTACACTACTTATGAATGGGCCACAAAGGATGGGGAATCATTTCCGTTTGTCAGAAGGAAAACTGACAGCACAGGAATGCAATCGCTCGCCTACCTTGTCTATACCCCAAATGTGAAAGATGACAACAGTCCCACCCTCTCAGGACCTTAGTAACAGCAATGTAGGGATTGAGTGAGTAGCAGAAGTTTGCCCCTGCACCATCATTGTGTGGCCTACCCCTGCAGTGCCAACTCTGCAGTGCTCACACCTCTCATCGGGACAGCTGTAGAATCAGTGCCTGCCTGTCAGGGGGAGCGGGAAATGAGCAGATTGCAAACTCTGGGAGGTAGCAGCCTGACCTGCTGTATCACCACCACATAGTGAGGAATCCATATGTCGGAAGACACATCTGGGAGAGCTGGTGGGTGATTTAGACAGACAATCTTAGGGTGAGAACAGACAGACAGAAAAGGAGGCATCAACCATTGGGTTGAGAATCCTGGGGCCAAGTTGCCTTAGGAAAGGCGACCACTTTCAGTGGTTTATAGTCCATATTGCAACCACTACTTCCCCCACACCCAGCCTGCCCAGCTTGGAACAACTTAGCTCTATAAGGGGGCTAACCTTCTTTCCAAATACGTTCCCAAAGAGAATGTCCACAACCTCCCTTGGTAACCAGAGGCTCAAGTTACAACTGCAACAGTATTTCCTCTTGGCTGTGGATTTTAGCACATTGTAAACACTTGAATATACGACTGACTCAATTGCACATCAAGCAAGAGAGCTTATTTCTGCTTAAATTCAGGTACTTTAAAAAGGCCTGATGGAAAAAGTGATTCTGAAGGTTGAAGATGAGATTCTATGCTGTGATGGCCCTATGTCTAATGGCAGTGGTAGAAACACTACCCAGAATCCAAATGTTCATTCCTGCTTGAGTCAGGAGCCAAGGGGGCTGGGATTCTTGGGGTGGGAAAGGTGGAGGTGGGCTAATGAGAGGGGGAGGTCTGTCCTGTGAGAGTGCCAGGAAATCCAAAGGACCCAGGTGGTCTTCCCTCCTACTTCTGGGAGCTAGGGTGTGGGCATCTGATCTCAAACCAGCTACCTCGATGCTCCTGACTCAGGCTTTGATTGTTAATGGAGGGACTTGAAGATTCAGGGAGAACTGAGACATCTGCATCTGCATCAAGTGTTTGGAGGGTAGGCAGGGGCAGAAGCGCCATCCAGAATGTTCAGCCAGGTCACTCAATCACTGTGGTATGGCCCAGGCTCTGTGGCCCAGCTTGACTTGATTCTGAGAACTGCTTCAAAGTTTCCCAAAAGGGAGCCTTCCTTTTCTGTTTCTTTTACTCACAGTTCATTTCTGTTGCTTACAGTCAGAAATCCTAACTGATACAAGAGTGGCACTGAGCTTTGAGTTATCCAGGTATCTATTTAGTAGGGGAAGACTCCTTTTAGCAGGAAGACCATACATATTGAGTAGACTGATAAATGTTTAATGTTAATGCAGCAAATTGGCTATTGAGTATGTACTGGTGGCTGTGCTAAACATTGGGAAAACGTGTCCTTGTGGGGCTGCAGACCAGTGAAGGAGACATGCCTGCCCAGCTTCCAGGTCACTCTTCCAAATGGATCACATTTTGAAGCCTGCCTTGCCTGATGAGAGCATGTGTCATTCACGAAGCAGGTTCCCTGCAGGCCTTAGTGGAGTCACACAGAGCAAGGCCCTGGCATTCCACAGTGATGGCCCACCTGGAGCTGGCTTTCATGCAGGCATAAATCACCCTCTCTTTATGAGTTGTTACAGTTGTTTCTTCCAGTTTTTGCTTTCTGGTTTTCCTTTCCTTTCTTCTTATTTAATAGACCTCGAGAGGGAGAGAATTTCTGGTCACAGCCAATCACAGATTAACCCCCTGTCTTTAGGAGCAAAAGGACCCTGGGCTGCAAGTGTGTGTGGAGGGGAGGGGGGTGTGTTAGAGATTCCCATGTATGGCACCCCAGCCTCACAGGACCTCACATCCACCTTTGGTCCTGACTTCCCCTGTGCGTGACCATTCTAGCAACTGCCCTCTTGCCTTTTGCTCATGGAGTCTGACCATATCCTTCTGTGGTCCAGACTGCCGCTTTCATCTCCCAGTGTCAGTGCTTTTCTCAGTGCTGTCCAGTTGTCCAGTGCCTGTTTTTCTTTTTGTTCTGTTTTGTTTTGTGTTTTGTTTTGTTTAGATGGAGTTTTGCTCTGTTGCCCAGACTGGAGTGCAGTGGCATGATCTTGGCTCACTACAACCTCCACCTCCTGGGTTCAAGCGATTCTCCTGCCTCAGCCTCCCAAGTAGCTGGGATTACAGTCACATGCCACCACACCCAACTAATTTTTAGTATTCTTAGTAGAGATGGGGTTTCACCATGTTGACCAGGCTTGTCTCCAACTCCTGACCTCAGGTGATCTGCCCACCTCTGCCTCCCAAAGTGCTGGGATTACAGGCGTGAGCCACCGTGCCCAGCTTGTTTTGCCATTCCTAATGTCACTGGGCATCTAGGTCACTGGGAGCCTCAGACTCCTTGGCTGCTTACCAATGACCAAGTGGCTTTTTGCATGTCCCTGAGAGCAGACAGAGATCTGCTGATTATGAAAAGGTGGCACAGATCCAGAAAGTGCTGATCTTTTAACCTGGGTGAACTTGAAAATGGCCGGGGAGGTTTTAAATAAAGATGGGAGAGTGTCTGTGACTGGGACTGCTTTAGCTGGATAGTCTGGGAAGGCCTCTCTGAAGAGGTGACACCTGAACTAAGGCCAGAAAAACGAGGAGCCAACTGCACACAGAGAAGTGGGAAAGGCATACCAGGCAGAGGACCTAGACAGGACAAAGGCCCCGAGGTGGGAAGATCTTGGCGGTGTCAAGGACCAGATAGGACCATGGGCTGGAAGTAGCACAGTGCCAGGAGGAGAGTGGCTGAGATGAGGTCTGGGAAGTAGCCAGGAGCTACTGACAGCAGCATAGACGTTGCTCTCAACTTTCCTTCCTGACAAGTGGAGAAAGCTGGCCCTCCTGGTTGGTGCAATCATAAATGGGTAAAGGTGGGGACGATTGTGGAGACCGAAGGGCCTTCATTCTGAAGTGATCAGCTTCCATGTCTACTTTGATGTCATAGTTTGAGAGAATACTGGAGAAGCAAGGTTTGGGTCACCTTAAAGTACTTCCAGCAACAACCTCTGTTTTCCAATAAAATGCAGATATGCGATAATAGCATATGAAATGATAGGGGTATGTGGTTTCACCTAGGATCTGGGTCAGTGGGATTGATGGTTTCAGATTTTCTCCTGATTCACCATTTGCCAATAATATACTCTTTGCAGAGAAACAAGCTTGGGCTGAAGTTTATTCCCTCTGTAAGTGGGAAGGAAGCTGTTGGAGAGATTGGAGGAGGGGAACAAGTGATCCAACCTAAGTGAAACAATAATTCTAATAACTACAACTACGACCACTCTGGACAATGTGTGCACAGAGCTGGTTGCAGTACAGCCAGTGTGGAAGAGCGGACTTTGAGGGGCTGAGGGCGAGAAATGTCGGTTGCCTCTCCCATGGCCACTCAGTGCATCAGTCATAGGCAGAATCAGGCCTGAAGACCCACCCTGGCCAGGGCCTGGCAGGCCAGGTGAGCCCAGGCTCCCCTACATGGCAGCACCCTCCCTTCTGGGGTACCAGTTCCTTCCTCTTGCCTGGGAAAATTAATAGGATTTTTTCCTTCTTTCATGATCAAAATAAAAATTTCACTGATGTAGCATTGCTTCCATCCCATCCATGTGATGTCTTTTCCTTAAAAGATCCCATCAGGCTCCTTTCTCAGGACTCTGGCCAGGAATGTTTGCCCACTGCAGAGATTCCCAGTGTTCTCCTGCTTATATGGGCTGTAGCTCACCCCAGACAGCTCCCTTCCCTCCTCTGCAGGCATCCCTGAAGCTTGAAGGGAAGAAGGAGGCAGAACCGGAGGACTTCTTCCTTAGGCAGGCTGGGGACATATTGTTCAAATTTAGTCCTTACCCTCCCAGAATGAAAATACGTGATGCTTATGTGAATAAGTATTTGTGATTGAATTAAATGTAAGTACAGGGCACTTCTCCTAATTCACAGCTCTGTGTGCAAGGGCAGGGTCTGCGTCACCAAGCACTGCCTTCACTGTCAGGCTGGTGCTCCTGCATCTCCCACCCTCCCTGCTCATCTGTCTTGTTTGCCTCTCCTGACTTTGTCAAATGTAACGTGAAAGAAAGGGAAATTAAAAGAAAACAAAAGAGAGATTTTCCAAGAGGGGAAATCGGATTTATCCTACCGTAATTAAATGTGTAGGAAACTGAGAACAAAGGATTGCAAATAGTGTGCGTGTGTGAATGAGAGAGAATAAATCATTATTTCACTGGCAGCTGGAGCCCTCCAATGAATCTTAAATTCAGGTGCCTGTGAGGTGGAGTAGGCAGGGGTATCGGACCATGGGTGTGGCTCTGGTGTCCCGGCACCTGCTTCCCGTAGCTCCCACAGCTCTTCTGCTGGTCTTGGGGCTGGGGGACTGGGGTAGGCCCTCCCAGTCATGGTTGGTGGAGCTTCTGTTCACTCCTTTTCTATGCTGGCTCCTATGCTCCCCTCTCTGTGGGACTGGCCATCCCTGTGTTCAGTACTTGGGAGTCTTGACAGGCTCCTGTCGCCCAAGCACCTGGTGGCACTGGGCTTGTCTTTTTCCTTTGTCTCATTACTTAGAGGCTGAGTATGTTGGGGTCAAGGACTGTGTCTTTTCACTGGGGCATGCCCAAGCGTCCATGCAGAGCCTGGACTGCTGTGGTCACTCAGTCTGTGTTTGTTGAATTAATGATGGGGCCGTTATACATTCAGAGACATTGAGGTTGTCCCACTGTGACCTTTCACTGCAGCTGCTGTTGTGGCTGGGGAGGCAGGCACATGCACCGTGCCTGGGCTGTGAGGTGGGGCATGATGAGAGCTCCAGTGAGGGCAGAAGAGGTAGGAGAAGCAGTCAGGTAGGAGATAGTGTTTAACCTGGGCCTCAAAATGTGGACAGGTCTTTGATGTAAAGGGGAAAAACATCTTCTTCTCCAGAAGGTCGATGTGAAGCCCCCAAAATGAGGGGTGCTTGTACTTCCAAGCAAGCCCAGCGATCATCCCATCTTCCCCATGTTCTGACCGACTTAGACCCATTGAGCAGAGGTACTTTGAGATAATGTGCTGACAAGTGGCTAACAAGGCCTTTTGGCTACTAAGATCTGACTTCCTGGCGGCTTCCTAAGTCTACACAGCCCATCTGATGTTCCTCCCACCTCCAGGAATTTGCTGACGCTGTCACTTCATTCTATAATGGCCTTTCTCCCCAACACTGCCCTCCCTTTCTTCAAAGACCAGCTCAGATGTCACCTTCCTCCCTTCCTCAGCCCACTGCAATCCCACTCCTCCTTAAAGCACCCACCGATCTCCTCCATGAAATCTTCCCAGATCCCTACAGCTTCCCAGCAACCTTTGTTGTGAACATATTTATAGATTCTTTTGAACAAATTTAGCAGATACTTTTGAACAAATTTAGCAGATTCTTGAAACCTCTGCTTACACCAGCGACCACAATCCACCCACCTTTTCCTATGACAGACCCATCTGTGGGCCTCGCAGGACACAAACAGCGTCTCATTCTTCTTGGGGGCACGTAGCCTAGCATTGTGGCTGCTGAGTGAATGCCGGCCTCATTTCCTCCGCAGACCAATTTACTAACATGTTTTCAGTGACTACGATGTGACAGGGATCGCACATGGGCTTTGTGTGATGGTCTCATTTACTCCTCAATGCTGAACAGGAATGAGCCTCGCCAGCTGATAGGGACTGAGATAGGAATTCTGAGCTGAGGCTGTGCCCTGGAGAGGGCTGAGGCAGAGAGGACAGGGGACAGAGGGAGCATCAGGGAAGTCTGTCTGTGAGCACCACGTGTTCAGTGGCGTTCCCTACCAGGGATTTAACCATCACAGCCACCAAAGGGAGCTCTGTGTGCCCTACTCCACAATACCTGGAGGCCCCACACCCCACACCTCAGACCCCAAGTCTTTAGCGCCAGCACAGGAGGTGGCTGCCCCCACAGCAGTAGGCTTGTTGGCTGAGCAAGAGTCTTTCCTACCTCTTCCAAAGGCCTGAAATCCCATCATGAGGCACTCTTATCCCCCAGGGATAAGAATGGAACATGTACCTGGAGTCCTTTAGGCTGGTCAAGCAGCGTGGGGCTTTAAAACGGCTTCCACCCCAGGACTCGGGAGGCCAAAGGGGAGTCACGTGTATGCAAAGCAGACACAAGCCTTTAAAGGAATAGCAATGCAGTTATTCATCTCTTCTGTCCAAAGACTTGCCTGTAGATGAATATTTCAGAAAAACGGCATTTTCTTTTCTAATCACAGAAATAAAATATGCCTGTCGTAGAAACATGGAAGATGTGGGAGATACAAAGAAAAAATGAGAATCACTCAGAATGACACCATCTGGATAGTTTCTACCGGCCCTTTGATATATTTTATTTTAGCATTGTGTGTGTATGGGATCACATTGTAAGCATTTTTATATCCTTCGTCCATTGAACATTATATTGTGATCATTTTCCCTATCATTAAATTTATTGGAAAACATTATTTTTAATGGCTTCATAATATTCAATCTTGTGGCTGATCCATAATTTATTTAACCATCTCCTCCTTTTTGAGCATTTAAGTTATTTCTAATTTGTGAATATTAACAATATCCACAAATAATAATGCGGTGAACAACTTCATTCGTAAATCCATAGGCACTTTCGTGCTTATTTCTTTAGAATAGGCTCCTAGAACTGGAATCAAAGGCTGTGTACTTGGCAATGAGTCTGAATACCTACCGCCAAGCTCCTGGTCTCCAGATGCAGGCTTTGCCTCAACAGCTGAGAATGCCCTTGTCCCAGCACCTTCATCCGCATTGAGCATTACTGCTTCTCAAACCTCTGCTAACTTGGTACAGCAAATGGTGTTCATTAATTTATCTGTTCATTGATTTTTTTCCCAGTTTTCCAATGGTGTGTCAGTGTTTTACTTATTATTTTAAGTGTTCCTTATATGTCAAGTTTATTACTATTTCCCCAAACATGTTACAATATTTCTTCCCATTGGTTATTTCCATTAATTTTTTTATAATAGCTGTGTTGAGCTATAATTCACATACCATACAGTTCACCCAATTAAAGTGTACAATCCAGTGGTTTTTAGTATATTCATAGAGTTGTGCAACCATCACCACAATCAATTTTAGAACAGTTTCATCTTCCCAAAAGGAAACCCTTGCCCAGTAGCAGCCCCTCCCCATTTCACTTCAACTCCTCCTTCCCCAGCCCTAGGCATCCACCAATCCACTTGCCGTCTCAATGGATTTGCCTATTGTGGACATTTCACATAAATGGAATCATGCGCTATATGGCCTTTTATAATTGGCTTCTTTTGCCTAGCAAAATGTTTTCAAGTTTGTAGCATGTCTCAATACCTCAATTTGCCATTAGACTTTCTTAGGATTTTTAATAACAGCAGTTTTAAATTTTTATGTATTGAATGTTTCAAGCTTTCCCTTTGTGATCTACCCCTCCTCTTCTCAGAGGTTAGGTGTCCTCCAGTTAAATTTACAACTATATTTTCGGCTAATTTTTTTAAAATTGCTTTGTTAAAACATTAAAATAATTAAATCTCAAGGTAATATATGGATATAGTCTTGTTGTAAGTGACTTTAGTTTTTACATTAATTCTTCAATCTACCTGGAATGTATTTTCGTAAATAGTAATAGGGTGAGAGTCTAATTTAATTTTTTTTCCCAATAGTCAATTGTCCTAGTGCATTTCTACCCCATTTGCTGGTACTTTACTGCTTCCTTCATAATTTATTAAGTTCTTAAATGTACTTGGGTTTATTTCAAGGTCTGTCTGTTACAGTGCCTTGTTTATCTATGATTGTACCAGTGCTGTATTTTCTAATTGTAACAGTTGTAAACTAAGCTACAGCCTGGTTACACAAGTCACCTCTTCTGTTCTTTTTACAGTCTTAATTCCTTTGCCTATTCATTTTACCAGAAGATCTTAGAATTATTTTATCACATCTATCTCTCTTCTTTTTAGCCATGCATTTTCCCCACCAGTAAATAGCTGCCAGTAATTTTATTGGTTGTGTTTTTAAAATAATACATTAATTTGGGAATTGATTGTATTCAGTCTCCCATCTGGTAACATATCTTTCATATTGTCAAATCTTATTTTATATATTATGTTTTTAATTTTTTCTATTTCTGTGCCACAATTTAGGGCCTTCTCGATGTCTTGATTGCTTTTTTTTTTTTTATTGCTATTGTGAATGGATTTTTAAAACTGGTTATTTCTAGTATTAAAGAAATCTATCTCTGCCCCGCCCCCCACCGCCCCCGCTGCCGGTTTACTTTTCTCAACACTCTTTTCTAATTTTAAGATATCTTCCAGTTGTTTCCTTTGCAATTTCTGTGTCTCTAATCATACTGTATGAAGCAATGATTTTTTTTTCTTCCTTTTTAATAGTTACATCTCTAATTTCTGTGTCATTTCTTATTGCCCTGGCCTAATCTTTGAAAAGTGTAAAGCATCAGTGAAGGGAATAAGCTTATTTCTCTCTAATTTTAATGGGACTGCCTTTCCTTGTTTCATCAGTAAAAATTGTGTAGGTTTAAAGTAGAATATTAGGAAGAAAATAACACATATTAACTAGAAAGAATAGTAAAGAAGAATATATGTGTTTGGAAATAAGCGTATTGTTTTCCTTGTTGACCAACGTGAAATTTTGATTACAATTAATGAAAACATATGAAACTTATTTTCGATTTTAGGATCAACCTTAGTCATGCTGAATGTTGTGTTTGTTTTTTGTTTGTTTGTTTGTTTGTTTTAGACAGAGTCTCACTCTGTCGCCCAGGCTGGAGTGCAGCGGCACCATCTTGGCTCACTGCAAGCTGCACCTCCCGGGTTCACGCCATTCTCCTGCCTCAGCCTCCCAAGTAGCTGGGACTACAGGCGCCCGCCACCATGCCCAGCTAATGTTTTGTATTGATGGGGTTTCACCGTGTTAGCCAGGATGGTCTCAATCTCCTGACCTTGTGATCCGCCCGCCTCATCCTTCCAAAGTGCTGGGATTACAGGCATGAGCTACCGCGCCTGGCCTGCTCTGTTTGTTTTACAGTGCTCTTGTTTAATGCTCACATCTGTATTAATATGTAAATTTCTCTCTCTCTCTTTTTTTAGTTACATTGCCACATTTTGGTATAAGATTTTTACTAACTTCATAAAATGAACTAGACAGAATTTTATATTTTTTAATTCATGAGGCAGTTAATATAGCATGGAATTATGTTTCTTAAAAGTTTGAAGAAACCCACTTGTAAAACTACTCGGTCTTGGAATCTTTCTCAGATGTAAACTTTGGTAGTTTGGAAAAATTCTCTCCTCATAATTAACCTCTTAAGTTTTTATTTGTTCTTGTGTCACAATTTGATAATTTACATTTTCCAGAAAAAATATTCAATTTGCTGGGATTTTTCAATTCATGAGCACGGAGCTATATAGAAAGAATTTTAAACAGAAGACAACACTGTCTGTTGTTGTATCCCCTTTCTTATTACTTGTATTATTTATTTTCTCTCATTCTCATTATTTACAACAATAATATAAAGAACTTTGCATTTAAGTGGGTTTTATCACTCACCTCCAGCTTCCTCATTCTCAAATTCTTCATTTGGATTCATTACTCAACAGGGTGGAGTGTGTTTTCAAGTATCATGTTTTTTCTAAAATGATATGTGTTGTAATTTTAGAGTTCATGTGTGTCTTGAAGTGTGTTTGTTGCTCCACATTTAGACAGTGTATTGGTTAAGTATAAAATGTCTGGCCACAATCATCTTCTGCAAAACTCAATATTGTCCAATGTGTTCTGTTCTTGCCCTTGTGAGATGATGGGAGGCTAGTCTTTCATTGGTTATCTGGTTTCTTCTTTTACTTTTTCTCCTGTCTGAATACTTGTTGATTTTTAAAAGTCCTTTTGGATAAATATGAGGGCCTTCAAACATAATGTATTAAGATGTATTAAGTTGTTTCTGTGTGTGTGTTTGTATGTGTGTGTTAACAAGAGTAAGAGATTAATACGTTCAGTATGATGAGAAACAGACGTTCTTACTGCCTTAAAATACATCTTCCATGGAGTACGGCAGTTTTTCTCATCCTCTGCATTACTGAAATTTTGGTCTGAATAATTCTTTGTTGTGGGGAGCTGTCCTGTGCATTGTAGAACATTTAGCAGCATCCTTGGCCTCTGTTCATTAGATGCCAGTAGCACCCCCTCTCCTCGAGTTGTGACAGCCAAAATATCTCCAGAAATTGTTAAATGTTTCCTGGGGTTGGGGGTTGGTGTCAAAATCGTCCCCTGTTGAGAATCACTGCAACAGAAGGTGGCCTGACTTGTACTTTTTTATGTTTAGAACTTAGGGACAGAAATAGATCGTTGCCACTATTTTATTTCAAGTTTGCTCTTTCAGGCAAAAACCCATTTGTGTGCCTCAGTTTATGTTTTTAAATTTCACTTTCATGGCCTAATAATTGATGGAAATCCCTGAAGGTTCTAGGACTGTGTCAATTTGTAGTGTATGCAGGCTTTAAGTTTTTACTTCTAGTTTTTACTGGTATTTTTAGTGGGAATCTGGGAGAAACTGCATCAGGCATTGCTGTCTAGCCACTATTTTATACCATTCTCCTTTTTATGTGAATTTTCTCACCCTGTGCATGTTTATACTTTAAACTCTTTAAAAAATAATTCCTGTTTCTTAGGGGAATTGTTTTGAATATATATTTTGGTGTTTTAGGTGAATCTATCACTGGTTAAGATTATAATTTGTGATGACCAATGAAGTAGTTTATTTTGGGCCAAACTGGAAAGGGGCCCCGCGGCAACTTTAAATACATGTGATCAGCTCTTCCAGACACCACCAACTCTTGGTTCAGGCCACACATGGTAATGATGGCTGAGCTGAGCTATCAGCTTGCAGTTTTTACCTAGTCAATTCTGAAACCAGGCAGTGATGAAAATCCCCTCTAAATGCAAAGAAGTGTGAGACTCAGTTGAGGCATGGTGTGAAAACAGTTTGGCTGCATACCCTTTGCCCAACTTCATCTCAAGAGACTCGGGAAAAATATAGAAACACCTCCTTTCCATATTGTTTATTTTCATGTCACAAACTGTTGGGTGGAATGAAAACAGGGCTCTAGTGTTGCTCTAGTTGTGAAAATACGACTTTTACTTCTTCTGTTTTAATCCCAGAGAGGGAAAGTTCCAACTAATCTGCTAAAGCCACCTTCTTTAAAACCTTTCAACTATGTGGTTTAGAAACACGGATGGACGTCGCCAGAATTTAAAAGTGTGCTAGTTCCCAGCCAGAGCAGAGCACGTGTCTGGGGGCTCCCTCTTCGTCTGGTCTCCCTCCATCCTACACCAGGAGGTTGTCTAGCACCTTTTTCCTTCCTGTGGTAGTGGACCCACTTGCGGAAATGGCAGCTTTTCATTTCTTAAATTAATTTCTATTTTTACTAAAGTAGTGGATTAAACAATTCCATGAGTACTAAACGGAAAAATCAGTCTCCTCTCATCTCCCCTACCCCATTCTTTTCCCTAACACTTTTTACCTGTTTCGTAGATATACTCCCATTTTTTGAATTGTATGCTTAATGTGTTTTATTGATGTCAATTTAGATATTGCCTTTTGACTTCCCTTTATCAATGCTGAGGATTTGGATCTCTTGCCCCTTTCTATATTTTTCCTCTTCTCTTATTTTGCTAATATCTTTCACTCTATGTATTATATATCTGTGTGTTAATTTTATACATATGATTTTTGATATCTACATATATATAATACAGAATGTATATTCATTCACTTTAACATATATTTACAACTTTTAAAAAAAATCTAGCATGTTTAGATTATTATAGCTATAGAACCTTCCTTCGTCCCTTCCTCCCTCCCTCCCTCCCTCCTCCCTCCCTCCCTCCCTGCCTCCCTCCCTCCCTCCCTCCTTCCTTCCTTCCTTCCTTCCTTCCTTCCTTCCTTCCTTCCTTCCTTCTCTCTTTCTTTCTTTTCTTCCTTCTCTCTCTCCCTTTCTCTCTTTCTCTGTTTCTTGATGGGGTCTCACTCTTGCCCTATCTGGACTGCAGTGGCCTAGTCCCAGCTCACTGCAACTTCTGCCTCCTGGACTCAAATAATCCTCCTGCCTCAGCCTCCAGAGTAGCTGGGACTACAGGTGTGCGCCACCATGCCTGGCTAAATTTTGTATTTGTTGTAGAGACAGGGTTTCTCCATGTTGTCCATGCTGGTCTTGAACTCTTGGGCTCAAGTGATCTGACTGCGTGGACTTCCCAAAGTGCTGGGATTATAGGCATGAGCCACTGCATCCAGCTGCAACTATTTTTCAATGCTTAGCCAAGTATCTGAGTTCAAACACTGATATTATTGTTCTTTCTCTTAGGTACTTTTTTCCAACTTCATAAGTACAATCTATTTTATTGATTTGTTATTATAATAACAAATATTATTTTCCAAATGCTCAGATGGTTCAGTTGATCTCCCAGCTCCTTCCTGAAGCCTCTGTTCAAAAGTATGCTTGAAAGGTAAATGTTTTATATCCTCACCTCTCTGAAAATACGATTATTCTACCCTTATCTTTCGTTGATTGGCTGGGTATGATGTCTAAGTTAAAAATCATTTTTCCTCCAAAATTTGAATATATGTGCACTTTGGCCATCTCTTCATATTCTAGTGTCAGTGCATTGATTGGTGATCAGTCAGCTGATATTTCGATTTTCCTTATTTTGTTTTTGGGTTTGGTTTGATTTTCTTCGCTGGAAGCATTTAAGTTCCTCTCATTTTAGTATCCCGAAATTCTTTTCTCAGATGCCGTACAGTTTTTAAGGAGAAGATTTCTCTAATCACTGAATTTTATTTATTCATTTGTTTGGGGCATGCTCCATCCCCTGCTTCCCAGAACTGTGCCTTTGAGGAGTTCCAGTGACAAAGAAGCTCATATAGCCCCTCCAGAGACATGAAAATTGTGGCCATTTCTCAAAGTCAGTGTCTACTCCTCTCTTCGAAAATGTATACAGACCTCTTGTGTGCTGAGTCTTCCTCCCAGTGCTCTTTGTCCAGGGGTAGTTTACACCTTTCCTATTCTTTATTGTCATTGCAATGGGATTCCAAAAAGCAGCAAAGAGAAACATGTTTGAGTCAGAGCTTTGAATGCAGATGACATTAGTGATAAAAGTCTGTCTGCCTGAAGAATGACTAGCACTATGAGCAGTGACCACCACAATAGCTGATGGACTTCAGTGAAGGATTCAGTTTGTGGTGGGATAGAGCAGCATGGGGAAATTCCTTTCCTGCCAATGTGACAGGGTAGATTCTGGAATTGTTTATGGTGGGTTCGCCTTAAAGACAGAGAGACAGTCTCAGAGAGCCCAGGCCATGGCCATCCTGAAGAAAGGGTAGCATGCACCTTGTGTGGAAGGTCAGCTCCTCTTGGGGACCCATGCCTTGCCTTTACAGCTAATAGAGTCTCCAGAATCAACCAGTCAACCCACACCTGTAGGAAGCACATAGGCAACTGTTCTCTCTGATATGTGTATTCACTGGTTCTCAATCCTCCTGGCTCTAAAGCGGGGAAATGTTTCAGCATTCTGGGGCCTGTGGCTGTGAAAAACACAACGTGCACATGCATTTGGAGAGTCTAGGAAAGTTACCACTATTCATCGAGGACCTACTGTGCACAGGCATAGCATTGGGGATTCCACAGAGGTAAATTCTTCATAATGGATTTTGATGCCCTCCTAGGAAGATGGGAGATAACAAGAGCCATCCTTAAGGATATCCAGGGTAGTATCTTAAAAAATGAGAAACTGCAGTTTCTGAATAAATTGTTTGCAAATAGGTTGAGAGACAGAACCAGGAAATGAAGACTAATAAGTTAGCTCTTTCCTATTGCATGGAGAAGGCACCATCCAAGTCCAATGTATCCCTGCCCTGGCCTCTGAAAGCTGAATAATGTGTCACAGATTCAGAGAATTTTGTTGCTGGAAGGGGCCCCAGAGGTTCTAGCAAAATGCCTCCCTTTGTAGATCCTGCTGCAGAGGAGCTATTGTGCTGCACGCTCTCCCTCACACCATTAGTGTCAAACCTTCGTCAATATTTAAACATTCATTATTCAGAATTTCATTTCTCTGCTTCTTTTTTTTTTAAAACTCTGAGAAGGAAAGAAAAACAAGGTTAGCAACTGTATCCTGTATTTCTTCAGGAAAGAAATGAGGCACTTCAAAGCTGAGCTGATTTACTGGATAAATATATATTTAGGCATTTGGGGACTTTAAATGTATATGATTTACCAGAGAAATAGGGGGCATCCTTCAGAATCCACTATGCAAAGATATATTGACACAATTTCGACTGTATGGTTATGTCTCTGATAAATCAGCCTGCCTCCCTCAGACCTTCATGGTCCACTGGAGATAAAATATGCACCTCCCGTTCAGGGAGGGCAAGGGGCAGGCGGACTTCAAAGTATAGCCGAGTCTGCCTGGGAGGATCTCACAGGAAAAGGTCTTGTGCAGCACCAGAGGCGAGATCTGGGAATCACGTGTGAGGGCTGCAGGCTCTTGACTGTGCATCTGTAAACAGTTTCTGACTGCTGTGAGAGGCAGGTGCTGTCTACCTGGGGGAGGATTAGAGGCTAAAAGCCATGCAGGAAACTGGACAGGTGGATTGTGGCGAATTGATAGCTAAATCTTGCACTTTAGTGTCTAGACAAGATTCGGTCTCAAGTCACAGCCGCAGGGACTCTGGACAAGTCCTGCCATTTGGCTCTGCCTGGGGAGCTCTGCCAAGGCAGCTGTCATAGCTCCCAGAGGCAGGCACTTTCTAAGGTTCCCACCTGGGACCCTGTGAATGCTCAAGTAGGTGGGGACCCCAGCCTGTAGCTGACTTGTAAGTGCAGCACTTTATTGCCTGGAAGCCTTTTGAAACCTTTCTGGGTGTAGATCCTACAGGATAGCCTCTGCCTGTAGGACCCAAATAGGATGCACAGCCAGAGGAAGGAGGACAACGGACAAGGAGGCTGTCATCTGGAGCTGAAGAAAGATACAGAGTATGAAAGGCTGAGAAGAAAGCTGAGTGCTCACATGCTACCCAGGCTGGAGAAATCTTCTTGCGGTGCACTCCTTCCTTCTGCCAGCTCATAGCCATTTCTAGGGCCAGCTTCCTCCGTTGCTACATTCCAAACTCATGCTTCTAACTCAGTGGGATTTTGGAGTCACATGGCCTTAGCCTAGGGTTCTGCTGCCCACACGAAGTGGGCATGGGTTGTGCCGAACAACTCCCCTGCTTCCCTCTCCTGTCCTGTATCCATTGCTCCTTAGGGAGGCTGCACCAAAACCTGCCATCACCCCTGCTTAGGGGTCTTGTTTCCCTTGTCTGCAGGGCTTCACCTTCAGCCTTTTTCCACTGAAAGAAACTGGCTTCTACCCACAGAGTTGAGATTTTACTGCCTACTTCCACAGAAGGAGAAGGTAGACTTGCACGGGGGAAAAAAGAACATTCTCTTATTCCAAGCCAGTATTTACAATAATTACATGCAATGGTAAATAGAATTGGGAAAAGTGAATTACCTTTAATTAGGGAGTCTTTTATACTTAAAGTACATCCTAGGGAGCACATCCCTGGGTAATTAGAGGAGGAGGCTGAAATCCAGCGTGTTCTGTTTTGGGGCTTGGAATCCCACCAGGACCCTTCTGCTCATCAGCACAGTCCCTCTCGTACTCATTTGCGTGGGTCTGGCTTCTGTTTCTGGGAAAGGCTGGACAGCTGGAGACCTACTGTCCACTGGCCTTGAGATACTACTCCAGCACCTCCTGCCACTGCACATATCCTTGCATGATGCATTCGTCATAGACCATTCCACAACATATGAGCTTGTGGCAGGGTCAGGTGACTGGCCCATGTGGAGGCCTGTCTGTAACATGCCAGCACTGCTATACCACCAAAAAGACAAGTTTGGTCCCTAGGGTGGTTGGCTGATGGGATTTGCCAAAGTATCTGGTCTAGCCAGGTCCCCAGGTTTGAGGAAAAGAGGGGTGTAAGTGTATGGAAATCCTCTTTGGAGCAAACATTCATTTATCTACCTCTCCATTCATTTTTCCTTCCATCCACTCATCTCTCCATCCTTTCACTATTTCCACATGCATCCACTTAGTACTTTCCAGTGGCTGCCAGGCTTTGGTCTAAATACTGAGGACAGAGAGGTAAGAAGTCGCCTCTGACCCCAGGAGCCTATGGTTGGGTGGGAAGACAGAGGAGGCTGTCCTCTGGTAGCACAGCAAGGCCCGTGAGGTGCTATCTCTGGAGAACTAGAGCCTCAGGCCCATATCGTAACTACTGGGGGAGGGTGATGCCACAGAGGACTGAGGCCAGTGCAACCAAGCAGCTGGGGGCTGCTTGAATTGGACAGGGAGAAAATTAATCAGGGAAGTGGTGGAATTGGCATATACGCATTCAAACTGGTCAGGATGGAGGAGGCAGGTCTGCATGGCCTGTGAGGTCAGCTGACCCCTCACTGTTTTCCCATGCTGTGTTGTCTTCACCATGTGGGTGCTCTGCAGTGTATAGGCTACTATACCCTGAGACTGAGAGAGATGGGTACCTGCAGGCTTGCACAGTTCAAGTGTTGCTGTCTTCTACATTAACTTCACCCTTCAGACCTGTGGCGGGTCCTCCTAACTCAGTCACCATGAAAGCATGACTGATGGGTGTTCTGGCCTTTACCTTCTTCTGAACTGTTGTATAAGCGTGGGATAGGTTCCTTAACCTCTGTGATCAGTCGAGTCCTATGTCTATTTAGGATATTTCTAGAATATCTAGCAGCTAGATCAGCTAGGTCAACAGGCAGCTAGGTCAGGAAACCCAAATGTGGAAGCTGTATCTCAGATCTGTGGATGGTGGCAGTGGACTGATGTGTCTGGGTTCCAGGACTGCAGAGGTTTACAAAAGTGAGCAGTGGGGCTTGACGAGCAGTCCTGATGTGGCTATTAGGACAGCTTTCTGCTCTCCTGATTGATTGATTCAGGCAGCCGAATACCAGGCCAAGTGGGCAGGACCAGAGCAATGGGATGGTAACTAGACTACAGAGAGGATAGATGGATTGTTGTTCTTTAATCAGGCATTCTTTCAAGGCACAGGGAACATCTTGACCTGGGATATCGCCACGCTCACCCCAGGCCCAGTAATGAGAGAATTAGCACATGCTGAGGAGCTAGAGTAACTGCTCAGGCTTGGAAGCAAAATAGAGGGTTTTCTGTGCAGCAAATCACTTTGAAACTGAATCTCCTACTCCAGATGCACACTGAAAATGAAAAGTCTGTTTTTTGTTTCAAATCTCCAAGAGACAGGAAGAATACTGGGATCAGACTCTGGCCTCTGGGGAGGATTTGATAGAATGCTCCCTGGTCTTGGCCTTGAAAACTGGAGGAGGTTCAAATCCTCAGGGAGACATCCCTTGAGGACAAATGCTTTGTACAGGAAAGCACTCGTTAGATATGTACTGGAGAAAATGACTGGTTTTGCATGAATTTAGCTTTTAAAGGTCACTAGCATTAGCTCCCAACATAAAAATGTTGGAAGGGATTTAGAAATCACATAGACCAAGTCCATTTGACAGAAGGGGAGACTGGGGTCCAGAGAGTTTAGGTGACTTGCCTATGACCAGGGACACCATTGATTTACCATCTATCTCCCCACCTCCTATCAGTGATGCTTTCTGTATAATGGTAGAAAAGGAGTAAATGGCATTAGGAGATACCTAATGTAAATGATGAGTTAATGGGTGCAGCACACCAACATGGCACATGTATACATATGTAACAAACCTGCACGTTGTGCACATGTACTCTAGAACTTAAAGTATAATAATAAAAAAAAGTAAATAAATAAATAAAATTTAAAAAAGAAAAGGAGTAAATGAACCAGCTAAAAGTTTGCATTGTATCTTAGATCCACTTTGGATAAAAGTCTTATTACTGAACAAGCCAAGAGGTACAAGATTAAAATGGAGGTTTCATGATTTCTGCGTTGAGTGGGTACTAATTAATCTATGTTCTTTGAGTGGTGAATTTTATTAAACCAGGTTTTCTCTGCCTCCTCAGACATTGATTGGTTAAATGACTTACCAAAGAAACTTGCAGGAAATCTGCAGTTAGTGTTAGAATTGGTGTGCCCCATATTAGGCTCTACCCTTTTCTTATCCCAGTCATTGTTTACCTACCAGATCTCCCACAGGAACGTGTGGGCTTATCACAGAGCTCAGGTGTGACCCCTTCCTGCAAGTTTGCTTCTCCCTATCCTCACTGAAGTAAGGTGTGAGGGACAAGTTAGCCATCTGTAGCTCCAGTGAATAGTGTAAGCTCCACTGGGGTAGCCTCCCTAAGTCCTGCTGATATAACATGTGTGAGTTTACTTTTCACCGGTGGTGGGGTAGGGATGACAGAAAATTGTTTGACACATATCCAAAGGAGAGATGGTGCCCACTTCTCCTCCCTTTGAATCTGGGCTGGCCTGTAATTATTTTGACCAATGGACTGTGGCAAAATAGCACTTTACCAGTTCCAAGTCTTGCCTTTAACAGCATGTGCTGCTTCCTCTTTGGTCAGTTCTTGCCCCGAGTAAACATGTATGTCCTGCTCCTCTGCAAGAGGGGAGTACATAGAGAATCCCTGAAACTTCAGGAAGAGAGAGAGAGGCCCAGTCTGGCAGCTGACCCTGTCAAGGTGCCAGGTTGCTGAGTTGGGCCATTTTGGCTCCTGCAGACCCCCCCCAGCCACCAACTGAGTACATTGAGGGACCCTAGTTCATGCCACATGGAACAGAAGAGTTCCGCTACCAATTACCAACCTCTGTCTGAGTTCCTGACCTGCAAAATCTTTGTAACAGAAATTTTGAGTTTGGAGTCAAGTTTCTTGGGTTTGAATCCAAACTCTGCCACTTACTTGCTGTGTGTTCTCAGGCAAATGCTGTTCATCTCTGAACCTGGGTTCCACCATCCATATCTGGGGTAATACTACTTTCCTTTCAGGAGATTCTAGATGCATACACCATAGTGTGGTATAAAGGGCGTGGCACATGGTAGGTGTGCAATAAGCCCAAGCTGATCTTTGGAATTTTCTCAGCCACCCAGAATTCTGTCAGGCAGGAATAGCTCCCCACATGCAGTGTGCCATCCTCAGAGCAGCCCCTGGCTTGTCCTCTTGGGGACCTGCAGCGTTGGGAAGGATGGGCCATGCAGAGACACAGAGCCCTGGGGTTGGGGGGCATTTGGTAAAACAGGCCCAACCCTGACCTGTAGGAGTGCAGGACTGACACTGGATTTGTAGGCGAGACACACCTGCATCCACATGTGTGTTTGTGTGCCCTTGCACAGACGTGCACACATCAAAGGGAAGGAGAAGGGGCTGCTGTTGAGGATGTTCAGCTCAATAAACATGGCTGTGAGGGGTCCTGAAGCCAGGAGCTGTGAGAACTCAGGGAATCATGTCACAGCCCTGGCAGGTCACTGCTCTGCCCGGCCTCAAAGATATTGCAAGAGAAAGCTCTTTCTAAACTGTAAAGCATTCTATGTGTGCAAGGCATTATTCTTAATAGCATGACAAGGAGGAGGAGGAGATAGAGGAAGTGGATGAGGAGAAATCCGCCTGAATCCGCCTGATAACAGTTTTACATCTATAATTCCTTCCCCTTCCTACCACATCGGAATTTTATGGGGGATTAGTGAGCGTCCAGCTGCAGAAGGCCTGGAGCCCCTTAGGAAAGGCTCAGCTAGGACTTTATTTAATGAATCCCCTTAGAGGGGATTTTCTTTTGTGGTGAAAAGTTCCCTGCTGGTAAGGGATATATTCCACCACCTGGGGCCTCTTCCCTGGACTCCTGTAAACCAGAAGAGCAGGGATGCATCCGCTCTGCAGTGTGTAGTGGTGGGCGTGCTAGCCAACATCCTGAGAACTTTCAGCCTGCTATTCTATTTTCTCTCTTCTTGTTTTTGCCTCAGAGAGAATAGCTCCCAGAGCTTTCAATCCCCCAGCCCTCCCCCAGACCATAATGTGGTACTCCCTGGAGTTCATTTGTCTGGCTCAGTACCAGTGGGATGCTGGGAGGCACAGTGTCTGGGGGGCCTTCTGTGACCCGTGGAAGTGTGAGCTGTGCTGCTGGTGTTCATGGCCTTCCTATAAAGATACCTCCTCACATGGGGTTCCTCAAATGCAAGTATTCCAACTACATTTGTGCAAAGAACCCCAAGGTCTCACTCTCTCCTGACAGCCCTGGGCAGGTTCACCCCTACGAAAAGGAAAAGGAAGGTCCAAACTGCTGAATACTATGGGCCAGAAGGTAGAGACTTGAAGCCTGAGATTTGAGACCCCAAATAGGCTAGGGTTGCTAGCTAAAATATAGCATGCCAAGTTAGATTTGAATTTTAGAGAAACAATGAATTTTTTTTAGTATAAGTACATCCCTGTTTTAGTCATTTTGTGCTGCTATAAAGGAATACCACAGACTGTGTAATTTATAATAAACACAAATTTGTTGACTCATGTTTCTGAAGGCTGGGAAGTTTAAGACTGAGGGGCCACATCTGGGGAGGGCCTTCTTGCTGCATCATCCCATAGTGGAAAGCACATGGGCAAAGAGAGGGCACCTGCACACGAGAGAGAGAGAGGAAGAGCGCGCACACAAGAAGGGATTGAACTTGTGCTTTCATTTATTTATTTTTTGAGACAGAGTTTCACTCTGTCACCCAGGGTGGAGTACAGTGGCATGAACATGGCTCACTGCAGCCCCAACCTCCTGGGTTCAAGCAGTCTTCCCACCTCAGCCTCCCAAGTAGCTGAGACTACAGGCCTGCACCACCATGCCAGCTAACTTGTTTATATCTTTCTGTAGAGATGAAGTTTTGCCATGTTGTCCAGGCTGGGCTCAAACTCCTGGACTCAAATGATCCAACTGCCTCAGCTTCCTAAAGTGCTGGTACTATGGGATGAGCCACTATACCCGGCCTCATCTTTTTATAGGGAACCCACTTCTGTGATAATATCCTTAATCTGTTCATGAGGGCGGAGCCCTTATAGCCTAATCACCTCTCATTTGGCCCCACTTCTCAACACTGTTACATTGGGAATTACATTTCCAAAATATGCTTTTCGGGAGACACATGCAAACCTTAACAGTCTCAAATGGAGTTTTCACAAAGAATAGTATTTTAGCATAAGTATGACCCATGAAATATTTAGGACATGCATATATGAGTATATGAAAAAAAAATTCACTGTTTGTCTGAAATTCCAACTCAACTGAGTGTCCTGTATTTTTATTTGCTAAATCCAGCAACCACCCTGCCGAGGAGGGCTGCCTCTCCTGCAGTGCTGGTGGTCTGGGTCTTGCTTATTGAGCTGAGTTTGTCGAGTTTGCAAGGCAGCCTTCACTGGGCTGATTGTTTCCTCTTGAAAAATTCCCTTGCACTGAGGTTGGCGACTCTAGGTAGGTAAAGTGCTGCCTTATTATCTGGTCTGTCCAAACAACAAGCTCATTCTTTAACTGATCACTAGAAAATTCTCATAACTCATCCTCTAAGACCCCTTTCTGAAGTGTGTATTTATTTATTTTGATTTTTTATTTTTTTGAGACAGAGTCTCCATCTGTCGCCCAGGCTGGAGTGCAGTGGCATGATCTTGGCTCACTGCAACCTCCACCTCCCAGGTTCAAGCAACTCTTGTGCCTCAGTCTCCCGAGTAGCTGAGACTACAGGCATACGCCACCACCATGCCTGGCTAATTTTTTGTATTTTGGGTAGAGACAAGTTTCGCCATGTTGCTAAGGCTAGTCTTGAACTCCTGAGCTCAAGCAATCCACCTGCCTCGGATTCCCAAAGTGCTGGGATTACAGGTGTGAGCCATTGTGCCCAGCTCTTAAAGTATTTAAACAGCTCCCTATATCAAACTGCAAATGCCAGACTATTGAATTTAAAGAAGTCCATTCCTAGGATTTTATTTTCTTGTGGATATCTTACACACATATCAAAATAATTATAATAATAATAATGTGGGCTATCTGAGCCCCTAAATAGTTTGGTACCTTTCTCTGTAATCTTCTGTTAGAAAGCCAGGTTCAGGCTTAATCAAGGCTGTAATTGGGGTCTCCATCATTCCCAAATCTCAATTGCAGAGTGAGAAGCCCTCCATGAGAAACGTCTGTGGGTTCGATGCCTTCCTGGGGTGGAAGCCTGGAGTGAAGTCTCTCGCCAGCTTGAGCTCTTCTGTCTTCCTCCCTATACCTTTCCATACCATCTTCTCTGCTTTGATTATCAAGGAGGAGGCCTCACTGACCTCCCTGTCAGGGAATCACCTGTTTCTGTGTCTTGTTTGTGACTCCCTGAGGATTCCCTGCACCTGGTGCTCCCTCCTCTCCTCCATGTAAGGTCCTGCTCCATCCTGATACAGACATTCCTAAGATGTGTTCCTTTAGCGGAAGACTCTTGCATCCATAGAAATGCAGCTTCCATGGATGACACCTTCACAAATTATTTCCCATGCTAATGCTTGGGAAGGAAGAAGCAGGACAGAAGCTGACCTGCCTATTCCCTGAGTCCTGGAGGTAAGAGGTCAATGAAGGAGAGGCACTGAGGTCAGGCCATGTTGACCTCTCAATGATCTTCACACAGCCCTGCCATGGAGCCTCCTGAAGCCTCCACTCTTGGCAGGGGTCTGAATGTCAGGGCTGGGCTAATGAGAGAACAAATAGGACAGGCACTGATTAGCAGGCAGAGTTTGTATAATCAATGTCCCGAACCGTACATTTATCAGAAAATAGATTCTAATTAAAACTAAATTTGACTCACTTACAAATGACTAACTTAAGGGGAATAAAAAGATTTGCCTCTATTTATTGCAGCTCCCCAGGATGTGAAGGGGCAGATGTTTCTGTATATGTCACAAGCGTAGTGGGAGGATCCTGATGCTTTGTGGGGAGTATGGTGGCTGCATTGTTAGTGTAGCAGATAAAGGGAATGGAAGTCATCAGAAGGCAAGACCGTCTCCTGAGGGTTTGCAAGTGTGGCCAAGCCATGCTTTCCTGGCAGAGAGTGGCTCTGCCTACATCTGCCCTGAGGGACCAGTCCCTGTGGGTAAAGGCCAGTATCCAGTCCTCAGCAAGCACAGCAATTTCAGCTCTTCTTTGCAGCACTCTGGGTGCTGCTGACTAGCGTGCTGCAAAGAAGAGAGGTTAAGAACACCAGCTTCATGGTCAGACAGAACCAGTTAATAATCCCAATTCTGCTTACTTATTTTTGACTGTTTAATGTGGAGCCCACTGCTTCACCTCTCTAGGTCTTAGTTTCCTGGCCTTAAATGGAGGCAAAATTACACTTGTTTCATAGGGTTGTTGGAAAGATTAAACAAGATACCATAGGCAAAGGTCTCAGCACAATGTCTATTCTTGAGCAAATGCTTAATAAATGACACTGATTGTTCTTAGAAAACATATTAACTAGGTCTGTAATATCCTAACATACTTGGTTGTTTTTAAAGTGATGTCTTTAAAGCTAAAATAAACTGCCTACTCATTTTGACTATATGTGAGTACTCTTAGCTGATGCATTATAGTATAGAAATGTTTTTTCTAAATTTTTTTCTTCCGTAGTTTCACCTTTTGTATTTTCTTTGTTTGAGGCTTTTAGTGTTTTCAGGCATCTCAGAATCAAGGCTGAATATGAACAAGATAGGTTCAGGAGATGCCTGAGAAGTGCCAAGGAATTTAATGCTGCTATAGCATGGTGGTCAAAGTGTGCCCACAGACCCCTGGGAGATCCTGTCAGGGTGATCTACAAGGTCAAAACTGTTTTCACAATAACACTTAGAGATGCCATTGCCTGTTTCGGTGCATTGACATTTGTGTGGATGGTGTGAAAGCATTGATGGGTAAAGTTTTGTTCTGTCTGGCTATGAAACCAGTATTGCAATGACACCAAAATGCACGAGTAGTCATTGCTATCCTTCACACCAGTCACTGAAAAAAAAAAAAAGAAAAGAAAAGAAAAAAGAAAAAGAAAGCAAATTTTGCTTAAGGATGTCTTTGTCATTGATGAACTAGTAAGGTTAGTGTGTGATTAAATTTTTATCCTTGAATCCTTTTGACATTCTGTGTGATAAAATGGTAAGTTCAAATAAAATACTTTTGCCACATACTGTGGTATCATAGTTGTTGCAAGGAAAAGCACCCATGTGATTGAGTTGCAAGCTGAACTAGCCAATTATTTTCATGTAATATTATTTTTCCTGAAATAACAATGAACATACATAAGCTATGGGTATTCAGACTTGGATATTTGGAGGATATTTTTGTGAAAATAAAGGGAGTGAGTTTATCACTCCAAAGCAGACAACTGAAAGTGTTTGTTGCAAATGATTAAATTTGAGTTTTCAAGTGAAAATTGGAGCTTTGGGAAACTTGACAGCTTCCCACTATCTAACAGCTGATATTAATGAATATGGGTTTTCCATACTTCATGTGTCCACATTCAGAAGAGCTACATAATTAGGTGTACTGATATTTGCCAAATGACCAATGTATGATGTGACCAAATCAAGCCAGAGGTAAAAGTTCTATTGGAAGTTCAAAATAGATAAATGTATTTTAATGCAATATTAATGCAAAACTTTCATTGACTAGGTTTAAGATTCCACATTGCAACTTAACTTACTGAGTTTTGGTGTAGTGGCAAAGAATATTCCCAATTATCTGAAAGAGCTATTACAGTTCATTTCCATTTTTCAACTACACATATATGTAAAATGGATTTTCTTCATGTAATTTAACCAAAATAACATATTACATCAGGCTCAGTCTGGAAGCAAAAGTGAGACTATAGCTGTCTTCTACTGGACCAGGCATGAAGTGATTTGCAACGCTGTAAAACAGTCCCAGTTTTCTCGCTGTTTTTTGAAAAGAGTTATTTTTCATAAAAATATGTTCTCCGAGTTAATATGAAAAGATTTTATTATTGGAGTCTGATAATTTTCAAGAGTGAGAAGAGGCCATGAAACCAAAAAAGTTTGAGAACTGTTGCTCTAGCAAATGCTTTGTTCTTTCTAAACTATAGCTCTTGCTACGTTGTATTGTCATTATTGCCTGTGAACTTCTGTTAACTAGCTGGTCACGCAAGCTCCTTGAGGATCTCTTCTTTTTGTTTGTATCCGTATCAGCTAGCACAGGGCAGTATATGTTTGGTAAATATTTAATGAATGGGATAATGCATGTTTGATCATCTTTCCATCTATAAAAATTCCTCTTGGCCTGAAATAATATCAGCTTTTGACGGAGACTCTACCGTACAAGAAACCTGGTTCCCATTTATATCTACCCGTTGGTGTCTGTGTATTTGGTCAAGTTATACAATTTCAGGTCTAAGATACTAATCCTTCAATTGAGAAATACAAATTCCCCAGTCCCAGGCAAGACTAATTAAGTCAGAAATTCTGGGGGTGGGGCCGAGCAATCTGTGGCTTAACAAGCCCTCCAGGTGATTCTGATGTCCCCTAAAGTTTGAGAACTGCTATGTATCTTTTATTCTCCTCTAACATGGGAAATATAACTCTTACTCTGTGAAGTTACCTGCAGATTACATGAGATAATACACATAAAACACTTAGTGACACTGCCTGAACACTCAATAAACAGTACCTATTCTTATTGTAAAAGACAAGGAAATATAGACTATTTTTTATTTGACTGAACTATTTCCTTGCCCACAGCCACAGCCACAGCCCCTTGTTCACATTCTGTGGCCCTGAGCTTGATGTAGTGAGTCTGACTGAGTTGGAGAGAAAAGTGGAGGGACCCAGGAAGCTGAGGAGGATAGTGTGTGGCCAAGGCCCCAAGGCTTATGTTTTCTTCTCTCCTCCTTGATGAAAACTTGTTGACCATTAGCCTGGCAGGTTCACTTCTCCTACATAGTGAGGGACAGCACACAACAGTCCAATGAACTCAAAAAAGGCCCTGATGGAGGGAGAGAGAGGAAAAGAAGTGACAGCTTAGAAAGAGGTCGACAGAGGAGAAATGCTGGGCAAATTAGAGCAAGTAACCTTTTCAGATGGCAGCTGGGGAAACAGAAGGTGAGAAACTGTCATTCCAAATTGCAACTTTCACAAAGAGAATGAATCAGTACCTTGGCAGACAGGTGCCTGAGTTTCCCAGTGTCACACTCTCCAGCCTGGCTTATCAGAGGACCCCTTTCCGTGACCCTATTAAAGGTCCATTGGCATCTGCAAGTCTTCTTGTTAATTGGAAAAGCATCGAACTGCACAGCCAGCAAAAGCCCGTTGAGGATTCAGGGCCTCTGCAGGACTGACTGACCTATTAACTGCTTCCCTGCCTGCAGCTCTCAGCTTTATGTACTCAGAGGTTCCCGAGGCAGTATGCTTTCTCTGTAGTGCATTGATTCCCTCATTCATCTACTCCGTTTATTCATTCACTCATTCGTTTCTGTTTATTTGTTTCTTCCCTTAACAAACATTTACTTACACCCTTGTGACAGTTTCTTTTTACTGTAGGCCAGTACTTCCAAAACAGAAGCAGTTTCCCACCCTTCCCTCCTGGGATATTTGGCCATGTCTGGAAACATTTTGGTTGTCAAAACTGGAGAGTATATTGAAAAATAGTGGGTGGAGATGATGCTGTTACACATCCTAAATGCACAGGACAGCCACCCCCCCAACAACAAGTAGTTATTTGACCCCAAATGTCAACAGTGTCAAGGTTGAGAAACCTTGCCATAGATGAGAGATGGACATTTGTGGGTTACAAAGGGACTGAATAGGCAATGGAGAGAGCAGATACTGACCACATTGGCGAGATGGGCAGTGAAGAGCTAAAAACAGTGGAGTGATGGCTCAAAAAGGAAACGTAGGGAAACTGAAGGGTGCTCTAAGAGTCAGTGGAGGGCAAGGGTGGAGGTGCTAGGGAAGGAGGAGGGAAGGGAATCCTTCCTTAGTCTCTTTTCTGTCTGAATCTCTTTCAAGTCTTAAAAAAAATACTTTTCTTCTCTCTCTCTCTTTTTTTTTTTTGAGATAGGGTCTCACTCTGTGGCCCAGGCTGGAGTGTAGTGGCACCATCACCACCATCATGGCTCACTGCAGCCTTGACCTCTTGGGCTCAGGTGATTCTCCCACCTCAGCCTCCCCAGTAGCTGGGACTATGGGTGTGTGCCACCATGCCTGGCTGTTTTTTGTAATTTTAATAGACATGGGGTTTCAGCATGTTGCCCAGGCTGGTCTTGAACTTCTGGCCTCAAGCAGTCTGCCTGCCTAGGCCTCCCAAACTGTGGGAATTACAGGCATGAGCCACTGCACCCTGCCAAAAATACTCCCCTCTTGCCAAGGTCCCATAAATTAGATCTGAAGCAGATGTCATGAAGCATTAGGGAGTAGAGTAGCCAAGTCGTCACCACACCTGTCAGTCATGCATGCACATGCTGGCATCTAGCCATGTCTGGCATGCAGTGGGCACCATGTTCCTGGACCTAACTCCTCCATACTAGGGCTGAGTGACCTTTGCTAAAGGGCCACTGTGGCTTATGCTTCTTCCAGCTTTGTGCCTCATCCTATGAGTGTCTGTTTCAGGAGATGCTGCAACAACTCAAATGCCCAACCGATAGTCAGTTAATTCCTGCTTGCTTCATCTGTGGGCTTTGTTGCTAAGCACACATTGCTGGTGCGTGTGAGGATCTGTAGAGCTGGGAGTTCTAGCCCCTGTGGATGCTTCCTTACAGACTCAGAAGTGGGCTGTCTATAGAAGGTGCCTTTGGCCACTACGGTCCGCTGGCTTTTTTGGGATCTAAGTGGAGCTGCCTATTCTGCAAACACTGCCTTCTGCTTCCTTTTTCCCCACCACTGGGCTGCATCCATCATTGAACAGGTGAGCTAGAGAGATGCATAGCCATTGAGATTTTTTGCTGTCTTTAAAAGCACCTCTTTGCCTGAATCTTTGAATCAGATTACATCTTTAAGCCACTTAATGTGTTCTGATAATCTATTGTGTAACAAATGCATTGGGTAAAAACAATGTCAATCATGTCATTATTTCTCACAGTTCTGGGAATTTGCTGGGCTCAGCTAGGCACTTCTTGCTCACCTTCTTTTGTGCAATTGCAGTCAGATGATGGCTGGGGCTGGGGTCATCACAAAGGCTTCTTCACTCACAGATCCGGTGGTTGATGGTGGCATCAACTGAGAACTTAGCTGGGGCTATCTTTCACAATGCCTACACCTGTCCTCTCCCTGTGACCTGGGCTCCCTCGCAGCATGGTGGCTAGCTTTCAAAAGGGAGCATCCCAACAGAAAGGAATTGAATGCCACCAGTTTCTTAAGACCTTGGCCTAGAAACTGGCATACCATAGCTTTCATTGTATTAGGTTGGTTAACCATTTACAGAGCCCAGATTTAAGGGAGGAGACATAGACCCCACTTCTGGAAAGGAGGAGTATCAGGTACTTTGGTATAAACAGTTTTGATACCTGTTTATAACATGTGATCAGAGAAGAGTGAATGGATGTGTATTCATCCATCAAAAAGTCCTGAGCACCAAATTTGTGTCAGTTTCTATGTGAGGACACAGGTGACAAAGCCAGGCCTCCTGCCCGTGAGGAATGCACAGCTTGTGGACTAACTTCTGGACCTTTGAATTCCGTGCTCTGAGTGTTTTTCCTGTTGGAAACATGAGATAGGGCAAAAGCTGGTTGGTCCCTGATGTTTCTTTTCTTTGTGCTTCCAGTGGTACCCCAGGACCCTGAGGAGCGCCATCCTGGGCGTGGAGCCTGCCTCCTCTTACCCTTTTTCTCCATAGCCAAGGCATTTTCTTTGAAGTTTAAGGTCATGTGCAGTTCGTCTTCTGCTGCTGGGATCCAAATTGATATAAATCATTGACTAAAGGCAAGTTAGAGGAAATGATATAGAGATACATTCAAGACATCATGTATACATGACTAATGTGGATGGCTGATTGAGGGGATTTTCTAGGATTAGATTATGCATGATTTTGCTTTATTTGATGACTTTAGATCCTAACCTTTGAGTTAGATGTGACTCTCTTGAAAATGTAATGACCACCTACAGCCACTGTTATTCTGTAAAAGAAAAGCCACCTTGATCCCCATGCCCCAAATGGCAAGGACATAATGATACAGCATAGTTCTTTAAATTAAAATGAACTTATATATTTTAAAAATATGTTGCATTTGTCATATTTTTACCATCATATTGCAAACACTGATGAGTGTTATGGGCATTGCCTTCCTGGTGCCCATCCTCTTCGTGTGGGAAAGTGAGTGGCTTTGGATTACTAAGGCCTGGTTTCTGCTTCTTGCTGCTTTGGGCATGATATGGTTTGGATGTTTTGTCCCCTCCAAATCTCATGTTGAAAAGTGACTTCCAATGTTGGAGGTGGGCCTAATAGGAGGTGTAATTTGGGTAACGGAGTTAGCTCCCTTATGAATGGCCTGGTGCTGTCCCCATGTAATAAGTGAGTCCTCACTCTGAGTTCAGGTGAGCTCTGGTTGTTTAAAAGAATGTGGCACCTCTCCCATGCTCTCTTGCTTCCTCTCTTGCCATATGACACGCCTGCTCCCCCTTCACCTTCTGCCAGGATTTTTTAAGCTTCCTGAGGCCTCACCAGAAGCAGACTGCAGTACCATGCTTCCTGTACAGCCTGCAGAAACATGAGCCAACTAAACCCCGTGTGTGTGTGTCTGTGTGTGTGCGCGCGTGTGTGTTTGTGTGTGTATGTGTGTTTGTGAGTTTAAAAACGGAGGTTTAATAGGCAAAAGAAAGAGAAAGGAGAATAGCTCCTTCTGCTGCAGAGACAGAAGGGCACCCAAGTGGGTCTTCCATAAACCTCCTTTTTAAAAATATAAATTACCCAGCATTAGGTATTTCTTTATGGCAACACAAACAAACCAACACAGGACCTTACCTCATTTCATGAGTATTTGCCTCAGATCCACTGGTAGGAGCTAATAAAATAATTCAAATGTCCAGTCAGCTATCATAGCTAAGAGTCCCTCTATCCCTTAGTTTCTGGGGCTCTGTTATCTTAACTTTGAGAATTGCTACAAGGAAGGGAAATGAGAAGTCCCACAAGCTAGATTGGCAGGGTAATTTCATTCTAACCCACCTTTACTCTGGGCCTGCGTACTAACCACCTTCCAAAGTTTATTTATTTTTTCTTTGAAAACTTAAAGCAAGACAAAGGCACCAAGGTGATTATTTCCTAATAATAAATCCCCCAAACTCCTTCCTATCACTGTATTAATAACTTAGTTCCTTGAAGGTTTCCTCTCTGAAATTTAGGAATGGCTCAAGCAAGCTGTCATCCTTCTAAATGGTTTCTGATCATAGCTTCAAGATTGATTAGTACCTGCTCTCCTATTTCTCCCCACCTGGAGGCATCTTTGAGAGCAACATGCTGAAAAGATGACAACAGCAGGACCTAAGGAATTCATAAATGGCTTTGACTGCGTGGGTTTTGATGAGGCAATATGGAAAATGATTGCATTAAGTATTGCTATTTATTTACTTGACTTTGTACAGGACAATCAATTTTTTCACGTTCCATGCCTCCTGTCAGGAAGTTAAACGGCAGAGAAGGCAGACTGGAGGCATTACCTCATTTTTCTAAGAGATGCTGTCACTCCTCAAATCGCTTTAGAATGTTTTTAATAACAGCATCTTTCATTCCCATCCACTGAGGGAGTCGAGATTCTTCCTTCACAAAGAAAGGACACTGAGGAAAATGAGATATGACCAGGAAAAGATGAGCTAATTTTTTCGTGAACTATATGAAAAGCTACTTCTGTAGGTCAATTATTGGCAATTTTATATAGGTAACCCAATAATGTAACACATGACTTTGTCAGTATAATGTTAATCTGTCCTGGGAAAGCAAGATTTGGCTCTATTTGAGCATTTAGAGAAAAAATTCCAGATCCTTGTAGAGAAAACTGGTCAATATTCAGCCCTGGTCAGAGCAGATATCAAACTGGAGTTATATAAAGAGATACAGGTCAAAGGCTGAACTAGACACATTGAATGAACTTGATGGAACAGTGAATGCATTTCTGGTGTGTGTTGACTGAATATTTTGGAGAATTCTAGAAAATTGATCAGCATGGTTGATGACTCCTTTAAGATTGTCTCTTGAGTTTGAATAACAAGCTCTGGAAATCGGGCTCCTGGGTTAGAAGAAAATGCTGGTTAGAGAAAAAGAAAAAGGAAACAATGTTTGCTTTTTATTTAAGAGGTGAAGTGTGGAAAAGGGAAGTTGCTTAGTCATGGGGTTTGAATTTGAGTTTAGGCTCTGACAACACTGTGGCCAAGTCATGGTGTCTCCAAGGATCAGCTTTCTTTCTCATAAAGAAACCTTATAAAAATATAAAGTAGGTGTGATGGTTAATGTTACGTTCAACTTGGGAGTCCATGGTATCCAGATATTTGTTCAAACATTTTGTTAGATGTTTAGATTTTAGACGTTTCTATGAAGGTATTTTTTAGATAGGATTAACATTTTAAAAAATGTCCCAACATGTAGAAATGATAAATACTCAAGGAGATGGATACCCCCAAATACCCTGACTTGATCATTACACACACTATGCATCTAACAAAATATCATATGGAGCCCATAAATATGTAACATATTTTATATATATATTCTATAAAAAGGAAGGAGAAGAAAACAGTTTGGCAGTTACTCAACAAGTTAAATATATAGTCACCATAAGAAAAGTTGGAAACTTTATGAGACCTTTTGGGAACTGGTTTAAGGTGAGATTTTTAGTATGGGGGTTTAATTAGAATGGTAAGGATCATGATGTAACAGTGTAGGACTGGCAACACAGCAAGATGAAGATTTTAAGATGAGGTCTTTGAGGGGAGTCTTAGCATATCAATAGTTGTTTGATGCTCTCTGTATATGCACCTTTTATTTTCCTGGGCAATTGTTTCCTGAAATAGCATTCATGTTGATGAAAATATAGTGGTAAGTGAAGAGATGCTATATGAAGATGGTCAAACAGTAAAGTTAAGCTGGGCATGGTGGCTCACGCCTGTAATCCCCGCACTTTGGGGGGCCGAGGTGGCAAGACCACTTGAGGTCAGAAGTTTGAGAACAGCCCAAGCAACATAGTGAGACCAGTCCCTGCAAAAAAGAATTTTTTCAAAAATAGCTGGGTGTGGTGGCACGTGCCTGTTGTCTTAGCTACTTGGGAGGCTAAGGCGGGAGGATAGTTTGAGCCTACGAGTTCAAGGCTGCAGTAAACTATGATTGCTTCACTGCACTCTAGCTTGGGTGACAGAATGAGACCCTGTCTCTAAATATATATACATGTGCATATGTGTGTATGCATATATGTATATATATACACACACACGCATATAGCATTATTTATATGACAAATTTATGTCATATAATTACCAAAATATTGACATTTAAATTAGATTTTGAAGCAGATTATCCCCCATTATGTGAATGGACCTCATCCAATCAGTTGAAAGCCTCAAATTAAGTTACCAAAAAAACCCCTAAAAACAAAGCTTATCTCCTCCAAGTAAGAGGAATTCTGCCAGCAGACTTCCTTTGGACTTGAACTGTAACTCTTCCCTGGGTCTTCAGCCTGCCAGCCTATTCTGTAGATTTTGGACTTGCCAGTCCCCACACTTGCATGAGCCAATTCTCTCTCTCTCTCTGTGTGTGTGTGTGTGTGTGTGTATTTATATATATATTCCTTTATCCAACTGTATTTTTCAGGAGATATATATATATGTGTGTGTGTGTGTGTGTGTGTGTGTGTATATATATATATATAAGTTCAGAGAACTCTAAGTAGATGCTTAGAAAGGGGTGCTGTACACTGAATATCTCACTTCACTCTGCTTTTGTAGACCTCCAATAGCATCACTCAGGGGTGAAGGAGGCAACTGCCCAGAGAACGGAGCACAGCCAACTAATCCCCCCCATTACTGTTGTATCAGTAGCCGCACTTATCTGCAGGGCACCTCAGACTTCTTGCAGCGCCAGCTAGCATGGATGTTAGCTCACAAGATCTTCACAGATTTATTGTAAAAGATTTATATTGTATACATATTTATTGTTATTTTTTCCAGACACAACACAATTTCCACAAACATTACATATTCATTCTTTATAAACTCAAATTTATTATGGACTTAGCTTTTTTGCCTCTGCATGGGTTTTATCCCTTTCCTTTCTGTATGTTTTCCTGACCTTCCAAGTGCTTCCTCTGAAGGCCTGCATTTGTCCTTACGCTTCCTTCCCTTATACCGCCTATGCTTTCATTTTTGTTCAAATTTTTTAAAATTTAGTATGAAATTAACAGATGCCTACTGCCAAACATTTGAAAAGTGAGACATAATAAAGAAGTAGGCAAAATAGTACCCATAATTCTGTTAATATTTTGGTCTATTTAACTTGTAGCCTCTTTATCCAGTTTACTATCATTTTGTACCCACCAATCTATTCTAAGCATTTTGATATAAAAAAGTCAAGAACCTTATTTTTAATGTCTGCCCATTTGGCAGTCTACCTTTGGGTATAATATCATTTGCTAAACAGTTTCTGTAATGTTGGACATTTGGTTTGTATCTGTTTTCCAAAAAATGATTATGCATAACACTTCAAAGAACATATTGCCCTTAAATCTCAGTCTGCCTTTTGGGTTATGTGTTTAGGAAAGACACTTGATCATAACACCGGCTCACGTCTCTCAGGCCCTCCCGTGGGCCAGCCTCTGTCTGTGCTGAGAGCTTTGCCTGTGCTTGCCCAGGTGTTCCTAACAGTTGTCTTACAGAACTCATACCACGATCCCCATTTTTTCAGACGAGAACACCAAGGTACAGGAAGATAAGGTGGCTGGCCCTTGTCCACAATGGCCATCAGCTAAAAAGTGGCAGAGCTCTTTGAACCTAGGCAGTCTGCTCCTGACACACGTCAGCACTCACTAGGTTGAGGGCCTGGGCATCTTCCAAGGCTTCCCATACAGATCACCAGGTTGCTTTCTAAAAGATAGTCCTGGTAAGTCCCTGTCCTGAGCGAACCTGTCTTGTCATCCTTGTTCACGCCCAGGGTTGTTGTGGGAGGATGAACAGGGTCACACATGTCAAGTCGCAACACAAGCCTGGCACTTGGTAGGTGCTCACAAAAGACAGCTGCTGTCATTTCTAAGGTGAAAACTGTCACCACAGAGGTCTGAGGATGGGCTCATCTTCCTGACCTTCAGGAAGACTCTCTCCTACTCTCTGTATCTGTGCACCTTCCTGTCCTGTGACCAAAGGACAGGGAAGCAGGAAACACAACAGTGTTTACCTGGGCTCTCTTCCACTTGGGGGCTTCCCTCACACCACCATCTGTTCTGGCCTGGAACTCTTCCTGACTTCCTCCATCTTAGCACTGATGGCCCACCTATCAGACCACTTACTCACAGGAGAAGAAAGACTGTCCATTTCTGAGTCCGGGCTGTCAGTTTCCAAGTTACTGTGCTGCCAGTAAGCCTGCACACCAGTGTGGAACATCAGGCTTCTCATCAGGCTTCTCTTAGCAGATCCTTCTGCACTTCTGCCTGCAAAGGCCCCATAGGGCTGGTGGCTGCCAGTGTGCATGAATAAGGTAGCGCTCCCTTCTGTGGAGCTGGTGCTCTGGGAACCTGCTCACCCTCTGTGGCCTCCTCTGCCTGCCAGGCTGCATCATCTCTCCATGTGCTTGACACACCCTTCCCCCGTTCAGGCAGAGCAGCCGTGCCGGGCTCTCTTGGGATACCCTCTTCTCAGCAGGTGTTTGAACTCTCTAGAGCCTCTGGAAGGGCTTGTCACAGGCAAAGCTGATGTGATGTTCTCTGTTTTACCCTTGAAGCAACAGATTCCCCAGAAGGGCCAGCACTGGCATGGAGACTCACTCAGGTGGTGCTGACTGTGCCCTAGGGTACTTCTGAGCAAAGGCAGGCCCATAACCAGGCAAATGTTAGATAGCAACATCAAATCCAGAACTCGGAGAAAGAAGTTAAATTCATCTCTCTATTCTACTGCAGTCTCATTAGATTTCCAATAGATTTCATGCTTCCAAATGTATTTGCCACACAAAGATGCTTGGGGTTTCTTGGAGCCCTCGCAGATGAGGAAGTAGTGGCTCTGTGGTAAGAGGGTGGGCTCTGGGAGCAGGGACACTTGTAAGCAGAGTCTGAGGAGTAGGGGAGGCATCCAGGAGGTGAGCCCCCAAGGACTGCCATGCTGGGAGAAGATTCCTACCCAAGCGCCTGTTACTCAGGGCACCTGCTCCTCCCCGGCTCAGCTCAGCACCCACCCATGTAGAATGAAAGGACATCTGTTATGCAGAGTGGCAGTATGGGGAGTCCCCTCTGGACCTGCTCAGTGAACCCCCCCTAATAAATTGGTTGCTGGATTCAGACCTCAAGCACATCACAGCCACATTCTTCCTGCTGCTGCTGCTCCCAGAATCTGGTGAGGAAGGGGCTGGAGAAGGAGCAAGGCTTCATGGTTGCAAAGATGAGCTCCACATGCCATGTTCAGCCCAGGATATCTTTAGAGAGTGTCTTTCCCAGCAGGAGTCCCCAGATGATGAAGGCTTATAGGAGAAAGAGAAGAGGTCGCAGACCAGATGAAAGGGATGGAGAGGAGACTCCATGGGAGGGGACCTGTGATTCCTTAGTGTCCACCGCTGAGGCCAGCTGGCTCATTCCGTATTCTGCTCTCTGGACAGCAGCACTTGCTTCTCTTCTCTTCTTTTTCCTTTGCCACTTTCTTTCTTCTCATTATTCTCTTCTCCTTTGAGGAGGTTCTGGCATGCCCTGACAATAAGTTTGGGTTATCAAGTCCCCTGAGTCCCCAGCTCCACTCCTTAAACCCGTGGCAACCCCAGTAGAAGGGCCAGGGTCTCTGCTGGGTCCTTCCCGTCTATGATGCTCACTGATGTCCACTTGTCCTGCCTTCTTCCTTCTCTACAGAGTCAGGCAGTCTGGATTCTGGCTCCCTTGCCCCGCTCTTCAGAGAGGTCCTGTCCCTTTTATCTCCAGGGCTTTGGCTACTCTCACTTTTTTGTAGGTTCTCTGAGTATGGTGGCCATATTTTCCAATCTCAATGTCAGATTCCTTGACCTATGTGCACATATGTCATATGTATGTATATGCAGTATATAAGGTACATATACTGCCTACATATGTGTACATATATCTGTATGATACATGAAAGCATGTCCTATGTTGCATTTACTGAAAGTCTCAGAAAACCTAACCTGAAGGACTGAGCCTCCATCTGCTCAGGCCGTTGTGGGAGCCTTTGTCTTTTAGGTTGGCTTCATTTTAGCTCCCTTATTTTAAAGCGAGTTTATTTTTCTCTCTCAACTGGAAAATCACTTTGATCGGCTGTAGACAGCAATCAGATACTGAAACATTGGGATTTTGCCCAGGAGGCAGCCCCTGTAAAGCTGGTGTGGGTTCTCTGAGGCAAGATGGGACCGACAGGGAAACACATACAGACTGAGGGGGCTGCAAGTCGGGGACAGATACAGATGGGGAGACAGAAGAATGAGACTGGAAAAAAGGCAGACTGTGCTGAGCCCTGGAGCCACGAGCTTCTGCGTTTGGGCTGGTGCATTCTGTCTGCCTCCCCGTCTCCCTCATTCCTCTGCTCTAATCACACTTGATGAACATGGCAGAGGGTGAATGAAGTGCCCTCATCATAGCGCTAATATTCGACCCCTGTGCTATGGGATGTGCTGTGAATGGGAATGGTGGCCCACCTGGCAGCAGGTGGTGAGCTGTGCCCACCTCTCCTCTCCAGTCCCTTCCCTGCTGTGAATGGGCCCCTGTGCATCCTGGAGAGGAGGAGGGCCAGGTCACAGTATGGGCCGTGTATCTAGCTTGTCTTTACCACCATTCCAGATCTCAAGGTTACTGCTCTCCTGCTGCCGTATAAAAGGTCTCCACAGTGTCTTTGGGTTTCTGTCTACATAAACCTCTTGAGTACACACATCAGTCCACAATCCTGAGGGTGCTCCCATTCAACCTTTTCATCCTATCTTCATGGGTAAGTTCAAAGCCTTTAAAAACACTTCACTTGCTAACATCCCCAGCATTGGAAGCTTTACTTGCTCCTTCAACATCAACTATTCCCCGCAGTACAGCTGGGGCCCAGTCAGAGCATCCTTTGCTCCACAGAGCTCTTGTGCCTTCGGCTACATGGGGATTCTGCAGGGAAGGGATTCATGTTCATACAGATGAGGGCTTGTAGGTGGGTTTCTTCCCTGCAGGGCTCCTCCAACATTTTCATATTACAGTGTACTTTTTAAGTCTCCAATGGAGGGTTTAGTATGAACCTTTTCCTAACCTTAATTTGCCATAGGAAGATTTTATTCTCAGAACACTCAATGACACCTCACAGAATACAATTTGGGGAAGGGGTTTGGGATAAAGCAACTCTTTTTTAAACTGTACTTGTCACTCAAGTTTGTGAAAATCAAGTGTGACAGATATTATCAAACAAATCATATCAGCAAATATTTCTCATGTGTCGTCTATGTACAGCATATCAAGTTGATCTCCAATGTGCAGCAGATTCTTCTGTACAGATTCTATTCTGTGGTAAAACTGGGGAACTTATGTTTCTCTTCTCCACAAGTTTACTTCTGAAGTAGAAAAAATTTTATTACAGAAGGAGCCCTCTCTGGGTGAAACACAATTATTTACTGTTTCACAGCTACTAAGCTGGCATTTGGAATTCAGGTGTCACTGAGAGTGCCTGAGTATCATGTTGTCTGGAATATTATGACATGGGTCACTTTTCTCCTGGAGGGTTAGTCCCTGGCAGCTCACCCCATTACAGGAAGGTCTTTCAATTTGCCATTACTTGAGGAGTGAACTCCCACCTGTTTGAAACAACTCAAGAAGGGGTGAGAGAAAGAGGGGAGGGAGACGGAGAGGGAAAGGCAAGAGAATGATTAAATGGAGGGTGGAATGTGAGGCACAAGCATTGCCTGGCACCCAGTGGGAGCTTTGGGAAGCAATTGTTGCTGAGTCTCCTACCTTGACTGTTGGAGTTTGTTGACTGTGACGGGTGCAGGGTTTTTACCTGTTTTAGGTGTGGTGGATATTTGCTTACTAATGGGATTTGATGCAGGTGGTGATTATTTGGACACAACAAACTACCTATTTCACTACAAATAGCATCCCAGGGTCTTAAACTCCTGGGGAAGCTGAACAGGCCTTGAGACACCCAGAGGTTGGAGATATGGGCTCTGACTCCAGTTCTGCCACCACTAACGCGTGACCTTTGCCCCGTTTCTGTGGCCTGTTTGGGCCTCAGCGTGCTGATGTAAGAGATGAGAATCCATCTGGGTCACTGGTACTCAGATGCAGTGCCTGCAGAGCCCAGCAAGCACTGTAGATTAGCAAAGGGAACCCAGAGGCAAAGCCAGGGAAGGAATGAGTGCACCAGTGTGTTCATCATCTATTTCTGAAAGAACAGACAATATTGAAATATATTTAACATACTGCAAAATTCACTCTTTAAGATGGTTTTTAGTATATCCACAAAGCTGTGCGATCATTACCATGATCTTATTAAAAACCATTTCATCAACCCCAAAAGAAAGCCATACTTATTAACAATCACACAACATTTCCAACTCCCCTCAGCCCCTGGTGACCATTAATCCACTTTCTGTCCCTATGGATTTGTTTACTCTGGACATTTTATATAAATGGAATCACACAGTATGTGATCTTTTGTGATTGACCTTGTTCACTTAGCATAATGTGTTTAAGATTGTCTATGTTGTAGCATGTGTCAGTATTTTATTCCTTTCTGTGACCGAATAATATTTGATTGTATGGATATACCACATTTCATTTATGCATTAATCAGTAGATGGACTTTCGGGTTATTTCCATTTTTTTAGCTATTACAAATAATGCTACTATAATTATTTATGTCTAACTTTTTGTATGGACATATGTTTTTAATTTTGTTTGGTATATACCTAGGATTGGAATTTCTGGGTCACATGCAAACTCAGTGTTTGAGTCTGTGAAGCATTATCAAACAGTGTTTTTTATGGTAGTATTATTTTTAAAACTTTTATTTTTAGTTTATGTGGGTACATAGTAGGTGTATTATTGACGAGATACATGAGATGTTTGATATAGGCATGCAGTGCATAATAAACATACCATGGAGAGGGGGTTATCCATTCCCTCAAGCATTTCATTTATCCTTTGCATTATAAACAATCCAATTATACTGTTTTAGTTATTTTTAAATATACAATTAAGTTGTTATTGACTATAGTCACCCTGTCTTGCTATCAAACAGTCGGTCTTATTCATTCTTTCTATTTTTCTTTTTTGTACCCATTCGCCATCCCTACCTCCTCTCAACACCCTCACTACCCTTCCCAGCCTCTGGTAACCATCCTTCTACTCTCTATGTCCATGAGTTCAGTTGTTTTGATTTTTAGATCCCCAAATAAATGAGAATATGTAATGTTTGTCTTTCTGTTCCTGGCTTATTTCACTTACCATAATGATCTCCAGTTCCCTCCATGTTGTTGCAAATGATTGGATCTCATTTTAAAAAAATTTTCCATAGGTTATTGGAGTACAGGTGGTGTTTGGTTACATGAGAAAGTTCTTCAGTGGTGATTTGTGAGATTTTGGTGCACCCATCACCTGAGCAGTATACACTGCACAGTATTTGTAGCCTTTTATCTCTTGCCCCCTCCCACCTTTCCCCCAAGTCCCCAAAGTCCATTGTATCATTCTTATGCTTTTGCATCCTCATAGCTTAGCTCCCGCTTATGGATGAGCACCCCCAACCCAAGTCCCCAAAGTCCACCGTATCATTCTTATGCTTTTGCATCCTCGTGGCTTAGCTCCCACTTATGAGTGAGAACGTATGATGTTTGGTTTTCTATTCCCGAGTTACTTCACATAGAATAATAGTCTCCAATCTCATCTAGGTCACTGCAAATGCTGTTAATTCATTCCTTTTTTATGGCTGAGTAGTATTCCATCGTATATATTTACTACAGTTTCTTTGTCCACTCGTTGATTGTTGGGCATTTGGGCTGGTTCCATATCTTTGCAATTGTTAATTGTGCTGCTATAAACATGCATGTGCAAGTATCTTTTTCATATAATGACTTCCTTTCCTCTGGGTAGATATCCTGTAGTGGGATTGCTGGATCAAATGGTAGTTCCACTTTTAGTTCTTTAAGAGATCTCCACACTATTTTTCTTAGTGGCTGTACTAGTTTACATTCCCACCAGCATTGTAGAAGTGTTCCCCGATCACTGCATCCACGCCAACATCTACTGTTTTTATTGAAATATATTTTTTGATTATGGCTATTCTTGCAGGAGTAAAGTGGTGTTGCATCGTGGTTTGGATTTGCATTTCCCTGATCATTAGTGATGTTGAGCATTTTTTCATATGTCTATTGGCCATTTGTGTATCTTCTTTTGAGAATTGTCTATTCATGTCCTTAGCTCACTTTATGATGGGATTATTATTTTTTTTTTCTTGCTGATTTGTTTGAGTTTGTTGTAGATTCTGGATGTTAGTCCTTTGTCAGATGTATAGATTGTGAAGACTTTTTCCCACTCTGTGGGTTGTCTGTTTACTCTGCTGACTGTTTCTTTTGCTGTGCAAAGCTCTTCAGTTTAATTAAGTCCCAGCTATTTATCTTTGTTTTCATTTCATTTGCTTTTGGGTTCTTGGTCATGAACTTCTTGCCTAAGCCAATGTCTAGAAGGTTTTTTCCAATGTTATCTTCTAGGATTTTTATAGTTTCAGGTCTTGGATTTAAGTATTTAATTCATCTTGAGTTGATTTTTGTATAAAGTGACAGATGAGGATCCAGCTTCATTCTCCACATAACACGTGGTTAGCCAAATATCCCAGGATGATTTGTTGAAAAGGGTGTCCTTTCCTCACTTTATGTTTTTGTTTGCTTTGTTGAAGATCAGTTGGCTCTAAGTATTTCAGTTTATTTCTGGGTTCTCTTTTGTATTCCATTGGTCTATGTGCCTATTTTTATAACAGTACCAGGCTGTTTTGGTGACTATAACCTTATAGTATAGTTTGAAATCAGGTAGTGTGATGCCTCCAGATTTGTTCTTTTTGCTTAGTCTTGCTTTGGCTATGTGGGCTCTTTTTTGGATCCATATGAATTTTAAAATTGTTTTTTTCTGATTCTGTGAAGAATGGTGGTGGTATTTTGATGGGGATCATGTTGAATTTGTAGATTGCCTTTGGCAGTATGGTCATTTTGACAATATTGATTTTTCCCATCCATGAGCATGGGATGTGTTTCCATTTGATTGTGTCATCTGTGGTTTCTTTCAACAATGTTCTGTTGTTTTCCTTGTAGAGGTCTTTCACCTCCTTGGTTATGTATATTCCTAAGTACTTTATTTTATTTTTTGCAGCTATTGTAAAAGGGGTTGAATTCTTGATTTGATTCTCTGCTTGGTTGCGGTTGGTGTAGAGAAGAGCTACTGATTTGTGTACATTAATCTTGTATCCAGAAGCTTTGTTGAATTCTTTTATCAGTTCTAGAGGCTTTCTAGAGAAGTCTTCAGGGTTTTTGAGGTAAATAATCATATCATCAGTGAACAGTGACAGTTTCACTTTTTCTTTACCAATTTGGATGCCCTTTATTTCTTTCTCTTGTGTGATTGCTCTGGCTAGAACTTCCAGTACTGTGCTGAAGAGGAGTGGTGAGAGTGGGCATCCTTGTCTTGTTCCAATTCTCAGAAGAAATGCTTTCAGTTTTCCCCATTCACTATTATGTTGGCTGTGGGTTTGTCGTAGATGGCTTTTATCACATTGAGGTGTGTTCCTTGTATGCTGATTTTGCTGAGCGTTTTAATCATAAAGAGATGCTTGATTTTGTTGAATGCATTTTCCGCATCTATTGAGATGATTATGTGGTTTTTGTTTTTAATTCTGTTTATGTGGTATATCACATTTATTGACTTGCATATGTTAAACTATCCCTGTGTCCCTGGTGTGAAACCCACTTAATCATGGTTGATTATCTTTTTGATATGTTGTTGGATTCAGTTAGCTAGTATTTTGTTAAGAATTTTAGAATGTGTGTTCATCAGGGATATTAGTCTGTAGTTTTCTTATTTGGTTATGTCCTTTCCTGGCTTTGATATTAGGGTGATGCTGGTTTCATAGAACGAATTAGGGAGGGTTCCACCTTTTTCTATCTTGTGGAATAGTGTCAGATGTATTGGTACCAATCCTTGTTTGAATGGCTTGTAGAATTCTGCTGTGAATCTGTCTGGTCCTGGGCTTTTCTGTTGTTGGTAATTTTTAAATTACCATTTCAGTATCGCTACTTCTTATTGGCCTGTTTAGTATATCTAATTCTTCCTGATTTAAGCTAGGAGGGTTGTGTTTTTCCAGGACTTTATCCATGTCTTCTAGGTTTTCAAATATATGTGCAGAAAGGTGTTCATAGTAGCCTTGAATGATCTTTTGTATTTCTGTGATGTCAGTTGTAACATCTCTTGTTTCATTTCTTATTGAGATTATTTGGATTTTCCCTCTCCTTGTCATGGTTAATCTTGCTAATGGTCTATCAATTTTATTTATCTTTTCAAAAAACCACTTTTTGTTTCATTTATCTTTTGTACTATTTTTTTAACTGTTGTTTCAATTTCATTTAATTCTGCTCTGTTCTTGGTTATTTCCTTTCTTCTGCTGGCTTTGGGTTTAGTTTGTTCTTATTTCTCTAGTTCTTTGAGGTGTGACCTTAGAATGTCAGTTTGTGCTCTTTTAGTCTTTTTGATGTAGGTATTTAGGGCTATGAACTTTCCTCTTAGCACTGCCTTTGCTGTATCCCAGAGGTTTTGATAGGTTGCATCACTATTGTCCTTCAGTTTGAAGAATTTTTAAATTTCCATCTTGATTTTGTTTTTGACCCAATGCTCATTCAGGACAGGTTATTTAATTTCCATGTATTTGCATGGTTTTGAAGATTCCTTTTGGAGTTGATTTCATTTTATTCCACTGTGGTCTGAGAGAGTGCCTGATATAATTTCAATTTTTTTTTAATGCATTGAGGCTCGTTTTGTGGCCTGTCATATGGTCTATTTTGGAGAAAGTTTCATGCACAGTTGAATAGAATGTGTATTATGCAGTTGTTGGATGGAATCTTCTGTATATATTTATTAAGTCCATTTGTTCCAAGTGGATAGTTTAAATCTGTTGTTTCTTTGTTGGTTTTCTGTCTTGATGACCTGTTTAGTGCTGCCAGTGGAGTACTGAAGTCCCACACTATTATTGTGTTGCTCTCTGTCTCATTTCTTAGGTCTATTAGTAATTGTTTTATAAATTTGGGAGCTCTAGTGTTAGGTGCATATATGTTTAGGATTGTGATATTTTCCTGTTGGACAAGGCCTTTTACCATTATATAATATCCCTCTTCATCTTTTTAAAGTTTATTTTGTCTGATATTAGAATAGCTTACTCTGCTTGCTTTTGGTGTCAATTTGCATGAAATGCCTTTTTCCACCATTTAAGTTTCAGTTATGTGAGTCCTTTTGTGTTAGATGAGTCTCTTGAAGGCAGCAGATAGTTGGTTGATGAGTTCTTATCCATTCTGCAGTTTTGTATCTTTTAAGTGGAGCGTTTAGACCATTTACATTCAATGTTAGTCTTGAGATGTGAGGTACCATTCCATTTATCATGCTATTTGTTGCCTGTGTACCTTGTTGTTTTTGCTTTTTAAATTGTACTTTTGTTTTATAGGTTCTGTGAGATTTATGTTTAAAGAGGTTCTGTTTTGATGTGTTTCCAGCATTTGTTTCAAGATTTAGAGCTCCTTTTAGCAGTTCTTATAGTGGTGGCTTGGTAGTGGCAAATTCTCTCAGCATTTGTTTGTCTGAAAAAGACTGTATATTTCCTTCATATATGATGCTTAGTTTCACTGGATACAAAATTCTTGGGTGATAATTGTTTTGCTTGAGGAGGCTAAAGATAGGGTCCAAGTCACTTCTAATTTGTAGGGTTTCTGCTGAGAAATCTGCTGTTAATCAGACAGGTTTTCCTTGATAGCTTACCTGGTGCTTTTGTCTCACAACTCTTAAGATTCTTTCCTTTGTCTTAACTTTAGATAACCTGATGGCAATGTGCCTAGGCAATGATCTTTTTGCAATGAATTTCCCAGGTGTTTTTTGAGCTTCTTGTAGTTGGATGTCTAGGTCTCTAGCAAGGCTGGGAAAGCTTTCCTCAATTATTTCCCCAAATATGTTTTCCAAACATTTAGATTTCTCTTCTTCCTCAGGAACACCAATTATTCTCAGGTTTTGTCGTTTAACAAAATCCCAAACTTCTTGGAGGCTTTTTTCATGTTTTCTTATTCTTTTTTCTTTGTCTTTGTTGGACTGGATTAATTCAAAGACCTTGTCTTCAAGCTCCAAATTTCTTTCTTCTACTCATTCAGTTCTGTTGCTGAGACTTTCCAGAGCATTATGCATTTCTATAAGTGTGTCCAGTGTTTCCTGAAGTTTTGATTGTTTTTTCTTTATGCTATGTATTTCCTCGAATATTTCTCCCTTCACTTCTTATATCATTTTTTGGATTTTATTGCACTGGGCCTCGCCTTTCTCTGGTGCCTCTTGGATTAGCATAATAAGTAACCTCCTGAATTCTTTTTCAGGTAAATCAGGGATTTCTTCTTGGTTTGGATCCATTGTTGGTGAGATAGAGTGATTTTTTTGGAGGTGTTAAAGGATCTTGTTTTGTCATATTGCTAGAGTTGGTTTTCTGTTTCCTTCTCATTGAGTAGGCTCTGTCAGAGGGAAAGGGCTGAAGGCTGCTATTCAGATTCTTTTGTCCCACAGTATGTTCCCTTGATGTAGTACTCTCCCCCTTTTCCTATGGATGTGACTTCCTGAGAGCCAGGCTGCAGTGATTGTTACCTCTCTTCTGGGTCTAGCCACCCAGCAAATCTGCCAGGCTCTGGGCTGGTACTGGGGGTTGTCTGCACAGAGTCCTGTGATGTGAACTGTCTGTGAATCTCTCAGCCGTGGATACCAGCACATTCTGGTGGAGGTGGCAGAGGGGTGAAATAGACTCTGTGAGGGTTCTTAGCTTTGGTGGCTTGATGTTCTGTTTTTGTGCTGGTTGGCCTACTGCCAGGAGGTGGTGCTTTCAAGAGAGCATCAGCTGTGGTAGTACGGAGAGGCACTAGTGTGAGGAATGGGGGGCCTAGAACTCCCAAGAGTACATGCTCTTTGTCTTCAGCTACCAGAGTGGGTAGGGAAGGGCCATCAGGTGGGGGCAGGGCTAGGCATGTCTGAGCTCAGACCCTCCTTGGGCGTGTCTTGCTATGGCTGCTGTGGGGGATGGGGGTGAGGTTTTCAGGTTAATGGAGTTGTGTACTTAGGAGGATTATGGCTGCCTCTGTTGAGTCATGCAGGCTGTCAGGGAAGTGGAGGAAAGCTGGCAGTCTCACCTAGCTCCTAGCTCCCATGCAATCTGAAGGGCCTGTCTCACTCCCACCATCCCCGCTCTAACAGCACGGGGTCTGTTTCCAGGCAGTGGGCAAGGAGGGCTGAGAATTTGCCACAGGTTACCTGCCTCCCAGCTGGGAAAGAAAAGGGCTTTAGTTCTTCCCCTGCCTGTGGAGTCTGCATGCCAGATTGGTGCCCTCCCCTGAGTTCTGGCCAGAAGGCTTCACAAGTTCATATTGTTACAAAGTTCATATTGTTACATACAAGTTCATATTGTTACAAAGTTCAGCTGGAGACTACCTTCTCCCTATGGCATTTTCCCAGTGTCTCTGGCCGCCCTGATGAAGGATCCCTGTGGTACCAGGCAGGAATTGCCTGCTTGGGGATCCCAGTAAGCTCCCAGAGCCTTTCTCGCAGCTTCCTCTGCCCCTGTATTTTGCTCAGCTCTCTAAATTGACTCTGCTCCAGGTAAGGTCTGAATCTTCTCCCATAAACTAGACCTTCGGTTTCCCCAGTCGGGGGCGGGGGGTGTGTTCAGGGTCAGAGGATCTCCCTTTCCCACTTCTGCAGTTTGGACATTCATAGTATTTGGGGTGTCTTCCAGGTCTTGCAGGAGCAGGTCACTTCCTTCAGAGGGTCTGTGGGTCCTCTCGGGATTCCTGGTTTATTCCTGCAGTCATTCTGGAGCTAAAATTCATGACGTGAGCCTCCGTCCTCTGCTCTGTCTGTCCAAGACAGAGCTGCAATCTAGCCCTGCCTCCCATCTGCCATGATGATCGGGAACCAATCCAAACTGTTTTTCAAAGTGGCTATTCCATTTTACATTCCCACCAGCAATGTATGAAGATTTAATTCTCTACATCCTCACCAATACTTGTTAATATCTGTCTTTTTTATTATAGCCTTCCTAGTAGGTATGAAGCGATATTGTGGTTTCAATTTGCATTTCCTTAGTTATTAATGATATTGAGCATCTTTTCATGTGTTTACTGGGGCTATTGGGCTTATCTGTTCTATTTCTTTACCCATTTTTAAATTGGTTTGTCTTTTTATTGTTGTTGTGAGTGTTATGTATTCTGGATACTATTGTCTTGACAGATATATGATTTACAAATAATTTCTACCATTTTGTGAGTTGTATTTTTACTTTATTGATAGTGATTTTTGAGGCACAAAAGTTTTTAATTTTGATGAAACCCAGTTTACCTCTTATTCCTTTGTATTGCTTGTGCTTTGGTGTCATATCTAAGAAGCCCCATTACCTGATCCAAGGTCACAAACATTTATGCTTATGATTTAAAAAATTTTTTTATAGTTTTAGCTTTTTTCATTTAGCTCTTTTATCCATTTTGAGTTAATTTTTGTATTGCACTTTGTTAAGCCATCAATTCAATTAAAAACCAAACAAAACCTCTGAGTTGGTCCAAGTCAAATAGGCATATGGGTCACCAGTTTCGCAAGTTCTGAGCAGGGGATTTCGTAGTACTCTCTGCTGCTCTTCTGTCAGACTCACAGTCTTTTTTGACTTAGTGGGGAGTAACCTAGACCCCAAGGAAGACAGTTTGGAACAAGACTTACAGTAGCAGTAGGCACTGATGGGAGCTATCCTAGGGCAGGGAAATGTGCTGGCTACCCTGATGAGAAAGGCCATATGAACATGAATGTGCTCGCAAGCCGGCTCCACAGCTGGGTGAGGCCTTACCAGGTGGGATTGAAACAGATCCCAGGTTCTGTGGGCTTCAGGCCTGGCATGCTCACCTATACATGTCCTTCCAGAGCCCAAGTGCTGGCATGGTTTCTGGAGATCTGGATCCTCTTGCTAGTTTACTATAACCAGCTATGTGATCCCAGGCCACTCACTGAACCACTTTGAGCTTTCAGTACTTGCTCTGAAGCTTGACACCAATAACCTTGTGTTCAAATTTTGATGATCACTCGAGTCCCACCAATACATGATTTTTTTTTAAAGCTAGAATGATTTGATTATGGCAGCATCAAGTAGTATTTCCCCAGATGTTTGCCATCTGGGGAAATGAGAGAAAAAGTACTTGTTTGGTCAAATGACTGACACTCACTAAATCAAATACAAACAGATGTCTTTACTGCAAGACTTTTCAGAGCCTTTCTCAGAACACATAGCCTGAATCTATAGAAGGGGGATGTGCTATGCAGCTTCCAAAGTGTTCAACTGGGGAAGAGTTATTGCAAAATGGAATCCTTTCTAGTTCAAACAGTGCAAATGAAACCACCATCATGGAATGGAGCTGGACTTTCATCTGTGTGTGATGTTGTGTGGGTCACAAGCCACGTTATCCAACGTGATACACAGAGTTATGCCTCCCAGAACTTCACACTCTGTTGCTGCCTAAAAAAAGTCCATGAAGCTGGCCTAGGTTATGGAAAGGGACTCTGGTCCTGTAAGGCCTTCCAATCTTCCCACCAGGTTGGTCTGACATTCAGGGCTGCCTGCATTCCTCTTTTGGGCAGCAATGAAACTCTACGAAACCCTAGAGTTTACTTGACCTGCTTTAGACCACTGGGCTTGATCACGTCACAGGTAGAAAGCCAGGGTGTCTCTGGACTTACACACCAGCATTCCTTGCAGTACTGACCACTATAAACTGGCCAGAACTGTGAAACTGAGTCCTAGTGTTTGGGAATGAGTCCCAGGTTCAAGGAAGTAAGAAAGGGACTTGCAAGGCCACTGTGCAAAATGACCTTTCTCTTTTCATCAGTCCAGGGCATTTCCTTATTATCATGACGAGTTTGGGATGGGGTAGGTAATAATAATAATGAAGAAAAAAAAATAATGCACAGTAACAATTTAATTTATACTTCATTAATAATTTTATAATATATCCTTTTTGCGTTCTATTTAACTCCTTGGTTTTAGACATTTTAAGACAAATGTTTCCATTGTTTTGCATTCCTAAAGTAAGTGTTGAGAGTTGTGTGATGGATGGTGGGGTCAGAATGAGTATTGGGCATAGGAGAGAAAGCTCTGTAACTGTGACAAGTAGATGCAAAGGGAGATCAGATCATAGGCTTTTATTCTGCACATAGTAAAAAATGATGTGCATGGTCAAGTGTTCATTATACTACAGTGTCACTCTGGCCAGGGAGGGTCAGATGGGTGATCTCTCTGGTCTATGCTCCTCCTTCTCAACCTGGAAGCTTTCATGGAATGAGCAATATATCCTCAAATACTGTCCCCTTCAAGGACTAAGGAGATCCATCCAGCCAGTCTTCCTTTGCTGATCTGTTTTGACTCTGCTATGGCACAAGGCTTTTAAGCCAACAATGTAGAAGGCTTTGCTGGTAGAACCACTAAGGAGACCCAGATTCCACACATTGATTCCCTTTGTGTTGGGATGCAAAGGTGAAACCATACAGTCTCTACTCCTGGGAATATCAGGGGTGACTGGATCCAGATAATTTTAGGTTTAGGCTGAGAGCGGTAAGATCTCAGAAAAAGACAGGTACAGATTTGGGAGCTCAAAAGAGGCAAAGATCATAGCCAGCTAATCTGAGAGGTAGAAAGTCTTTGTAAGACTAAAACAAATGTAGGAGTTGAATATGCTGCACTGGGGAAAGGATTTAGGTGGCTGCTTCTGAGAGCTCCAGAAGGCAAGCTGCAGTTATGTGATGAGATTAAGTGCTGGACCAGAATGTGTGGAGTCTCACATTGTGGACTCTGGGGATAGAAAATTTAAAGCAGTTTGACACTCTTTCTGCTCCAGCACCATTTCCTTTGACGTTCTGGGAGACCTCCCCTTAGTGCTTTATTTTGATGATGAGTGAAAAAACTCATGGCTCTAAATGCCATCTGTACGCTAATGACTCCAAAATTTACATCTCATCCCAGACCTGAGCTCCAGACATATACTCACCTGCTGATTTGACATCTCTCCCTGGATGGCTAATAGGCATTTCAAACTGAGTGCATTCCACACTGAACTCTTGATTTCCTTTTTCACTGTTGTTGCTCCCCACTTTTCACCATCTCAATAAATAACACTACCACAGATCCAGTTGCTGAATGAAGAAAAGTTAGGCCATTCTTGATTCTTCTGCTCAACATCTTTCCCAGCCCTGCCCCCAGTCCCCTAGCACATTATGTCAGCTCTATCTCCAGAATAAGTTCCAGCTGCCATGTCTGTTCTTGCCTTCTACAGACCACTCCACACAGCAGGCAGATGAACGGCTTTAAAAACACAAGTAGGGCCTGTAATCCCAGCTCTTTGGGAGACTGTCAGGTGGGTCACCTGAGGCCTGAGGTGAGGAGCTCAAGACCAGCCTGGCCAATATGGTGAAACACCATCTCTACTAAAAATATTTAAAAAGTAATCGGGTGTGGTGGCGTGCACACCTGTAATCCCAGCTATTCAGGAGGCTGAGACAGGAGAAATGCTTGAACCTAGGAGGGGGAGGCTGCAGTGAGCCAAGATCATGCCACTGCACTCCAGCCTGGGTGACAGAGTGAGATTCCATTTCAAAAACAAACAAACAAACAAACAAACACTCAAGTAGATCAGCCACTTTCCTCTTTAAACACCCCCGGTGACTTAATTCACTTATAATGAAATCAAATTTTTTACCAGCCCTCTGGAAACTGACTCCGTTCTGCTCTCCAACTGCGGCTCCCTCCACTCTGCCTGGTCTCCGAGCTGCAGCCACACAAGACTTCCCGCCGATCCCCACCACCAGCCTCACTCCTGCCTGGGGGCCTTGGCACATGTCACTGCCTCTGCCTCAGAAGCTATTTCCCGATTCTTTGTGTGTCTGGCTCTGACCTTGCAGTCTAACATGCCCTCTCTTCCCCATCTTTGTTACCCCATTTTATCCTGTTTTACTTTCTATAAAGAGAATCCATATATGAAACCTTCTTGTGCAGTTGTTTATTTATTGTACCATCTTTCTTCTTTTCTCACTGGAATGGAAGCTCCACGAGAGTGTTGCTCTTTTTTCTTCTTGGTCTGTTTTGCTTGATTTGAGTTGGTCCCTACATTCTCTAGTTGATCGGAGGGGGTATTTATTCTAAGTCTCATCATGAGTTCATAGATGTAAACATACTTCATGCATTTCAACCAATAGATATTTGTTTAATGAATGGGACATTTGAATGAATGCAAGTTAAGAACTTTCTATAGGCTCTCAGGTTTTTTTTTTTTCTTTCTTTTCAGAGTTTGTAGTCCCAGATTTTATATGAAAAATCATTGTATGATTTTTTTCTAGGGTTAATTCTACTATTTGAGTATTTTCTTAGTACTCTGGGGATTTGTTGAATAAACAACATAGGCCCTGCTTTTATGGAGACTTTTATCCATCTGCTACTGAACACAAGAGTTTTAATTAGATCTTGAATTATTTTATTATCAAAACCTGCTGTTGCATCCTCTGCACCTGTCACCTAGTAGGAGTTCACAAAAGTATTTTTAACATATTTATAATGGAAAATTTTAAGCACATGCAAAAGTAGAGAGAGTGGTATAACAAACTCACTTTTACCCGTCATTCAGCTTCAACAATTGTCAAACCAAGACCAATCTGACTTTAACTAATTCCTTATGTTGAAGCAGATTCAAGACATCATGTCATTTTATCAGTAAATATTTCAGAGCATATCTCTAAGATATAAGAATTATTTAGGGTAAATAACCACAATGCCATTATCACATCTAAGCAAATTTATAATAATCTCTGAATATCATCAAATATGCAGAGAGTGTTCAAAATTTCCTAAGTGTTCTCTCTCTTTCTCTCTCTCTCTTTTTTTAAATTTATTTGAATCAGGCTAAGAAGTTCCTTAAATTGCAGTGGGTTTATTATCTCTTTTTAGTCTCTTTTAATCTATAGTTTTCTCCCTTTCTTTTTTCTTTTTTGAAATCTGTTTGTTTAAGAAACCAGGTTGTTTGTCCTGTGGAGTGTTCCATAGTCTGAGTTTACTCATTGCATTCCAGTGGTGGTGTTTAGCATGTTCCTCCATCCTCTGCAATTTCTGTAAATGGGAATTAAAAAGTTTGATAAGATTCAGGCATATTTATTTGGAAAGAATACTTCAACTTCATATCCATCCATGGAGGCACATCATGTCTGATTTTCTCTCGGTGGTGGTAGGGATGTTGATTCTCGTTGTCCAGATCCAGTCTTTCATTAGGGTTTGCAAAATGTTACTATTCCAATTCTATCACTCTTTCTGCATATATTAACTGAAATATTTTATAAGAAGAAAATTGCCCTTATTTAGGTATAGTTTGTATAAGAAAGGCATATAAATGCTTGATTCTCTCTCTTGATCAGTTTTCAAGATAATGAGTTGGTCTCTACATTGTCCAGTTGATCAGTGGAGTGTTTAAATATCATCATGAGCTCATAGATTTAAACATACTTTATGCATTTCAATCAATCAGTATTTGTTGAATGAATGAGAAACTGAATAAAAGCAAGTTTAGAATTGTCTCTATGCTTTCAGGTTTTTTTTTCTCCACTCCAGACTTTGTAGTCCCAGATTTTGTAAGTAAAACTGTTGTATGATTTTGTTCTAGGGTTAATTCTACTGCTTGAGTATGTCCTTAGTACCCTAGGATTTTTACTGAATGAACAACATAAGCCTTACTTTTATGGATACCTTTATCCATCTGCTACTAATCACACCATTTTTAATTAGATGTTAAATATTTTCTTGAAACCTGCTGAAGTGTTTCCCACCTGGGAAGGTGTTGGTCACTGATCAATTGCACTTACCTAGTCTTGGCCCCAGCTCCTATACTGTGGCTTTGGGCCATCCCCTCCCCTCTGGGCCTCAGTTTCCCCATATGAACATGTAGGGATGGCACTATGTCATTATGAAGGCTCTTTCCTATCCTTACATTTTGGGGAGCTCTCTTTCCTGCATACTGCATGTGACCTCTAAGTAAAGGCCGTGTAAGCAGCATCAGAGGGGCAAGCAAAGTTTCAGGATGGTAGGGTGGGAATGAGGAGTGAGACCCACAGGCCAGGGTGAGAGCCTACCCTGCATAATCCAACAAGCAGCTCAAAAGGACCCCTCGCTGTAATACACCTACCATTGCCTGTGTGGTTTTCTTTAATAACTTCCTGGAGTTTGGTGGGAGCGGGAGGTGCCAACTAGGTTAGGAAAGATTTCTGGGATTCTTTGGTAGTCTCCAAAGGAGGAAAGACTAGGTGCTGGATACAAGCAGTTTCAAAGTATGAGCCTTTAAGCATGTTGGTTGGATGTCTGAAGTATCCCCCACCAGCCCTGGGCTTCCTGTTCAGTCATCTCTACCACCTGTCACTGTTGCCCTTTTTGGAGGCTGAGACAACCTTGCCAACTGCCCTGCCCATCTGAGAATTCAGACATCTGGAGTGCCAGAGTCTGCTGACTCTCCCTTTTGTCAACTGCAGGATTAGATTGCCTGGTAATCGGTAGCCAGAATCCATGAGCCATTTGATGAGCAGACCTGCTGCTGAGCTGTTGTCTGCTTTTCACCCTCCAATTGCAGGGCCCCCATTTCCCTGTCCATTTCATCATGCAACCCAAGCACCCAGGTAGAAGGCCTGTTGACCTGATGCTCCCATGGACCTGCTGAGGTATCTTAAGATGATGAAATGTCTCTTTCTTCTGCCTCCCACACTAGCTACCAACAGCTAGGAGCTGATGGGCTTTGTGCTCCTTCAGGAATAAGGGCTTGGCTGATGATAGGGTGTGGTGGCTTATATGGCATCATCCACAGCTCTTCTCAGTCCCTAGGTGGTAGAAAGAGAGAAGCAGCTGGCAGGAGGCTACTATCCTGCCTCCAGTCCATCAGACTCACAGTTCTTCTTAATCACTGCCATTGCTAATTCTTACTGAGTGTGGACAGTGGGTAGGTCACTCTATGAAGGAGGAGAGATGCTCTTTACCTGCAAGGGGCTTGCATGATGGAGAGCACCTGTAGGTAATGTTAGCCCTTTCTCCCATTTGATGCGGTTAGGGATGGATGAGTAGATGGTCAGTCACATCAGTGGTTGGAAACCATCCCAAGAGATGGCCTCCTGGTGTTTATTTGGAAATGCTGAAACAATTGGATATCCATAAGCAGGAAAAACAAGATTACCTCACACCATATACAAATATTAACTCCAAGTAGATCATAGACCTGAAAAGAAAAGCAAAAACTGTAAAACTTCTATGAAAATGTTTTGACCTTAGGGCAAAGATTTCTTAGATATGACTCCAAAAGCACAATCCATAGGTGAAACATTGATAAATTGGATTTGGGAAAAATATTTGTACATCATATATCTGATAAGGGACTTATATTCTATATATATGTATATAGAACCCTTAAATACATTAGTAAAAAGTCAAACAACTCAATTTAAAAATGAGCAAAAAATGCATGGGGATTTCAGCAAAGAAGATACACAAATGGTTTTTATACACATGAAAATATGCCCAACATCATTAGTCAGTAGGGAAATGCAAATTAAAAACACAATGATATACTACTTTACACTCACTAGAATGGATATAATTTTAAATTCAAAAATGGAAATCTTATACAATACTGCTGGGAATGTAAAATTGTACAGCTGCTTTGGAAAACAGTTTGACAGTTTCTTAAGTTAATTATAAGTTTACCATATGACCCAGCAATTCCACTCCTAAGTTTTTTACTCAAGAGAATGAAAACATATGTCCATGAAATGACTTGCATGCAGATATTCACAGCAGCATTATTCATAATAGCCAAAAGGTGGAAACCATCCAAATGTTTATCAGCTGGTGAATGGATAAACAAAATGTGGTATATCCATACAATGGAATATTGTTCATCAATAAAAAGGAATGAAATACTGACACACATTACAATATGGATGAATGCCAAAACATTGTGCTAAGTTATTGAGGCCAGATTTTAAAAATGTTGAATGAATCCTAGAAATGTCCAGAAATGACAAATCTACAGAAACAGAAAGTAGATCAGTGGCTGCCTAGAATTAGGGGTAGGAGGAGTTATGGCGCCTGAGGGACATTTACGGGGTGGTAGACATGCTCTAAAATTCGATTGTGGTAAGAACTCTATGAATTTACCAAGAATCACTGAACTTTATAAATTTACTCAAATTCATTGAATAATTTACAATGAATTTTATGATATGTTAATTATACCTCCATAAAACTGCTTAAGATAAAAAAGAAAGAAAGACGGGTAGACTCCAGAATGCATTTTGCCAAAGGAACCGCCTAGGACAGGGAGAGAAGGGGAGAGTGGGCTTAGGACCCCGTGGGACAAGTCTCAGTCTCCAGGGAAGGCTGCAGGCCACTGGTGTGAGGACGTGCCATTCCCCTCTGCAGGAGTAGCAGTCTTGGACAGCATCAGCTTACAATACCCTGCTCCCAGGCTTGTTCTCTCTTTCTCACCCACATATCTGGGACCATTCCTGCTCTCTGAACCCCTCAGCCACCATGCCTTTGACTTGCAGTCACAGACTTGCCCCTCTCCCTGCTGTGATGTCACCATCCCTCTTGCCCACTCCATTGTTCTGAAGCCTAGGTCCTCTGATGAGCATGCCCTGCTTTCTAGTGTACATCATTGGGCCATGGATGGCTAGGCTTAGAGTTGTTGGGAGATGGTCTCAAACCTAGGTAGGAGGAAGATACGGTAGAGGAGCTTACTGGACAGAGAAAGGTAGGGTAGCAGGAGCTGAAGGAACAGAGTGTGGGACATGGGTGGAGGGGAAACATAAAGACCCTGAGATGCATACATGGTGCATCCTGGTGCTACAGGAGGAACTAGAGCAGACCCAGGAAGGCCCATTCCAGGGCCACAACCCAGTGACTGGAAGTAGGAAGCTCAGAAGCTGCAAAGGAGTTTGTGGTTGACTTTGCTGGATTTTGAGAAACAAGATACACTTTGCTCCCCTCACATCCCCCATACCAGAAGGTTGATCTTTGCCATTGGTTTAGTTTACTTCCATGTATAAAGCAGCCCTAATTTTGGAGCCCTTATTATGTGGAAGACTCTATAGAAAGCATGTGATAGCACTGATTTGTTTAATCTTCACAAAATCCTTTGAAGTAGGTGCTATTATTACCACTCCATTTTGCAGATGATGGAACTACGGTCCAGAGAGTAAAGTAAGTTATTCAAAGTATGAGAATCGATCACAGTTATCTCAGTTCTGCAGTAACCTCATTGGGAGGTCACTGGCATAAGAGTTCTTGTGAGCAGACAGCACAGTGCTCCAATATCTAGCAACCAGCATCACAGTGTTAAGCCCAAATAGTTCTGGGTTAGGAATGTATCAGAAATCATGGACATAAGTAAAAACAAGCAAAAAAAACAAACAAACAAACAAAAAAAACCCAAAACCAAAGAAACACTAAACAGTTACCCATGATTGTATCTTCTCAGAGGATTAATGCCTCTCTTGGGCTTAGACAGTAATAGCCTGGAAGGCTAGAATGAGTTGATAATGGAGTGTTGAGCCTACAGAGTGATGGTGACATATTTCTGGGCCCATGCCTACATCCAAATGGATACCCATGCCTGCATTCAGTTGGTGCCACATGAGGAGACTTCTGCCTTCATTCAAACAAAATATATGCCCCTTTATCCAATTGAGACCCATAGCCTTCCTCAAAAAGGGGCTTATGCCTCAGTTTAAATGGAACCCATGCCTCCATCCAACTGGTTCATGTGGAGACTTCTGCGTGCTGTTGCTGCCACAGATCCCCTGACCCCATTAGTGCAAACACTCTGAAAGGCTCTGCTCTAAATCCTGGTTTGGGAGTAGGCCTCCATCAGCACCTCACCTCCTAGAGCCCAGCCATCATCACATAGATGGTGATAGTGGAGCGCTGGGTAGGAGACCATGACAGTGGAGTCCTGCAGTCCTGAGCTCCCTCGTGGCAGCTCTCCTACTCTTTCCCTTCAGCTTGATTGTTATTCCAAAGGCCTCGTTATGGAAATTACAAAATAATGGTTCTGCATTTTGTTAGTGTGTGGTTATATGTACGCTAATTATCATTCCTGGGTACCCTCTCTCAGAGGCACTGCGGAGGAATCCAGAGACATGGCTCTCTCTTCATTGTAGCTTTGCTGTTCTCCCCTTCGCTGCCTCCCTTCACCCCAGCTGGAGTGTTGAGTAGACATGGCCATCCCAAGCCAATTTCCTGTGTCCAGCGGGGTACCTGGAACTTAAGGGTGTCCCTGGCTGGATAAACTTAGGACAGTGCATCTGTGTAGCAAGTGCACTGTTTTAACAGAGATCCTGTTTGTTTGAGGTGGCTTTAGTAGATAATGAGGGATGGACAAGTGTTCCACTGCACTTCATGGGATTGTCATTGTGTGGCAACGCTGCCTCCCTGGCCTGCACACTTCTCCCTAGCTGTTATTTGTAAGGTTGAGAAAGAGAAAGGGGAGAGAGGAATCTCCTGGGGAAGCGAGGTATTCCTGCAAAGCCTGGTCCAGTTGTGATGCTCTCTTCAGGGCAAAACCATGGGCTCAGAGGGAGGCTTCACAGAGGAGGTAGAGTGCCCAAGGGCAAGATATCAGAAGGGAAAAAGTGGGCCCAGAGAGAAGGGGGAGGGGTGCAGGAGGAGAAATTCTGCCCAAAACCAAAACTCCTATGGCTAAGGACAAAGTTAATCAGATTCTTTTGAAAGGAAATTGTTTCTGGGGTAAGTGAAGCCTTCTTAATAATAAAGGGTGAATCGCTCCAGTCTAATTACCCCTGGGGACACTTGGGGGTGGGGCACAGGTAGCACGATCAGAGATCCAAGATTGAATAGTCTGAGGAGAGAGTGGTCCTGGAGGAAGGGAGGGGCAGCAGGTGTGAAAAGGGTTCAGAGACTGGGGTGGTGGCAGTGGGACAATTTGGCATCTTTAGGATTTCAGTGCTGGTGAGAATGGCTGGAAGTCACAGTCAGAAGCTTCAAACTACACCTTCCCTGTACTTTGATCAGGCTTGAGTGAGCTACTTAACGTCTCTGTAGCTTGGTTCCTGCATCTGTGAAATGGTATAATAATAGCACGTCTAGTGGGAGAATCCCACATGACAATATAGCTAAGCCCTTAGCACAGTGCCCCCCCAGAGCAAGTCCTTGCCCATGATGGTTATTCACTGTCATTATTGTGCATTGCTATTGTGTTGTTTTGAGAATTGAGTGATATAATTCCTGTACAGCATCTAGTACAGTGCTTGGAACTTAACTACTGAATATTCACCATTGACTGTTGCTTTTACATCCAGCCTCTTCCAGTTCAGACAGGCATCCTCCATTGCAGATCTCCATCCTATCTCCATCTAGAGACTTGTGGAGAATCAGGTGAAGGAGGGGAGGGGAGGAAGAAGAAGGAGGTTAGCTCAGGATTCTACCTTACCTTCTCCTCTATCATCACCAGAGCATGTGGAGTCTGAGGAATTTCATAGTCTTGGTGCTTTTGAATATGTTCCTCAGAAGTTCTCAGAATGTGCAGCTTAAGTGTTTGGGGAGAATTGTTTTAACCTATTTTAGAACAAAAAGCTGTGTATTAACCATGTGTATGGAGGGTGGAGGGAGATTATGTAAAAATATTCTGGGGTTTTCGAGTAGAATCAGATTTGCTAAAGGGGCTTACAAAATTCTCACAAGGATGGAGAGACAAAGGTTAGCATAGGCCACTGAGCACTTTTAGGTTGGCCACTAATTATTAGGGAACCAATAGCCAGAAGACCCTGGCAGGGATGGTCACTGCTTCTAGCACCGAGGCAGGTAGGGCATAGAAAACACCTGGAGGTTACTGCAAAACGTCATGTCTGCCAAAACGCGTGGGCTGCTCTCCACCACTGCCCAAGGAGCTTCTGTTCTCTTCACCTCCTGTGTCTGGTGGGAGAGCTTCTCATTGATGGACTCTAACCCAGACCCCTAGAGGCTGGTGTTCTGAGAAATATGGCTTACATGTTTCCAGCCCCTCTGAGCCTGAGAGGAGTATAATGGGGGCTGATTTGCTGGCAGACAATCCACTGATGTGAATGTGACCTCTTCAATACCTAAATGGCAATGATCATGGATGCAGAGGCAGGGCCAACACCAGGACAGCAAGAGGGCAGAGAATGCTACCAATTTGCTGTAGGCAGAAGACACAGAGCTGCATAACTTCTGCGGGGAAAGAGGAGAAGAAGAGGAGGAGGGCTGTGTGTGCTTCCCTGTCAGGCAGATGGAACAGCAGCAGGAGTGGGGAGATCCAAGCAGAAGGCCCAGGCTGGGAGGCATGAAATGCAGGCTCTTCCCAGCATGGGTGATTGGCAGGAGAGGCAGGACTCAGAGGCTTACAGAAAATGTGCCTTGTCCCCAGAGGACCCTAAAACTGGGTCAGGACTGATAGAAGAGACTGGGGAAGCATGTTCCATGGGAGAACTGCAGGGGCACTGTGGACAGAGATGAGAGCCAAAGAACCATTGCAGATATACAGTCTTATAATTAACTCAATTCAACAAGTACTTGAAACAGCCACGTGGTCTGGGCAGGACCTTGGACACAGAAGTGTGCAAAGATAAGCTGGTTACAGGCTGTGCTCTCAGAAGAGTTTCTTGAGAGACCAAATGATGATGATGATGATGATGATGATGATGATGATGATGAAGAACTAACTCTTCTAAGTGCTTGCCATGCAAATCACTGTACATGCATTATCACATTCCTAATTTACAGATGGGGATCCTGAGGCTTAGAGAAGTTAGTGACTTGCCTGTGGTCACCACATAGCTTTTGAAAGGATCTATTCCTCGGATCCCAGACTCCACATCCCGTAGGGACAGTGGTAAGGAGATTCTGGAAGGAGACATTCATGCCAACTGGAAATGAGGGATACTTTCATGGATAGGGTGGAATGTGAGCTAAGCCATAGAGAATAGGACACATTTCAGGTTTAGAGATGGGAGAGAAGGGCACCCAAGATAGTGGGATTCATGTGAGCAAAATAGTGGAGGAGCATAAGTCACATAGTAGAGAAAAGTACAAAAGAGCTCTTAAAAGTCTCACCTGTCTATCCCCAAATTTCTGCTTATTTAATACAAGTCCACGAGTACTGTCTAGGTACTGGCAGTCTGATTCATAGGGTACTGGGGGAGCAGGGAGCAGCTTGGCAGGGGAGGCAAGCAGGTGAGCAGACAGTCATACCCAGCGTGGGACGTTCTGCAGTTGAGGCATGTGGAAGTCAAGAGCTGGCACAAAGCAAGAAGTGCTTCTGCACAAGGGGCCTGAGCAATTCTGCATGTGGGTGGGAGCTTCTCAGGCAGCCAGGCAGAGGAAGCCAGAAAGCCATATCCAGCTGTGTTCACCGGGGGCCAGTCTTCCATTTGCCTGGAATTCTAGATGGTATTTGGGAGGCTGGGACAGGGAGAGGCTGGAAAAGCGAGCAGGGCCAGATGATCCCATCGGAGCAGCTGTAGAAAAGTCATGTCAGGGCACTGGGCTCCATTGTGAAGGCTGGGGAGCCCTCAGGGTTTTAGACAGGAAAGGGCATTGTCAGATCTGGGTTATGGGATCTCTGGCAGGTGTACAGAGACGAAAGCAGCAGGAGGGAAATTAGGAAGCTAGTGACAAGAGGAAGGCCAGGCCAAGGCAGGGATAGAAAGAGGGAGATTTAACAATAGCTCAGAATGTCAACATGACAGGACCTGGTGACAGTTGGATGTGGGAAGGGAGGGAACGTTAGGGAAACAACAGGCTTTGAGACATTTGCCTTGGGCTGTCCACAGGAAAAGTCCAATAGACAGGTTGAAAATACAGAAGAGAGGATGAAGCCATTAGGGCAAGGCTCGGATCCCAGAAGAAATGGCATGAAATGAGACTGAGGATGAGAGTAAGGAGGGTGGATGGTGGGGGAATTAATTTCTGTCACCAGGAACACCTTCTCCCAAGCTGAGGAGGTGCAGGTGGGAGGAGGTGGTGATACTCCCACCTGCTGTTCTCCTATTTTTCTCACTGGAGCTTTTAGTTATGTGCGTAGTGTATAGAAGTTAGTGCTACACATGTTAATTAAGGCCTGCATATTAAAAATAATAGAGGCCAAACGAATCCATTGTATGCTTTGTCCCTCTCACTCCATCCCCAAGCTGCCCAGAAGACACAGAACTAGTTCTTGAGCCCCTGGTCTACATGAGGCTCCAGTCCCACCTTGGGACGCCCTCCCTTCCTTTGGGCAGGTGATGATGACAGTTCAGTAGGTGTGTTTGTGGTGGCAGGATGGTGAAATCGCTACCGAGGCAGTGGGTAGAGTCTTTGTTGGAGATGGCTCTCCCTCTGCCTGCCTTTTCGAGAATAGATATTTTTTTTCTTTTCTTTAGCTCAGGGATATGCCAAGAAAAAATGAAATAAAAGTAAAGGAAAGAAAGACCAAAGTATGTTTAATTGGAATAGCTTTTTGCCATGTGAAAAAGCGACAGTTTATTGCAAAATATTTATCTTCATTATGGGTGGTATCATTATTGATGGAGATGCCCTGCAGACTAATGGGAAAATCTCTCCAGGAGGCCCAAATCCTGATGAGCTGAGTCTCCACCTTGCTTCTGACACGCTGGGTGAGCACATCCTTTAATTCCTGGGTGCCTCAGCTCACCCACCCGTACAGCCTAGAAAAGACAGTGCCCATGGTTAGATTAGCCTCGTGGAGCTGGAAGAAGTCTTCGAGGTCGGGGCATGAGCAGCTCCTTGTGGCAAGGACTGCACCTTGCTGGCTGTTGTGTCATATAGGACCCTTGCTTAACGAAGGTGTGTGCTGACTGGCTGCATGGTGAATGAACAACAGAGAGCAAGCCTGTGTTAAAGGAATGGCAGGTCTATGCATCTAATCTAACCATTCATTTCACAGAGAAGGCAATTGCAGTCCAGAGAGGGTGAGTCACACTCGTTTGCTGCAGAGCTGGCTGAGGTTCAGCTCCCTCATTCCCAGGGGCCTCTCCATGGTTCTACCCAGCAGCTCCATGGTCCTTCTATTGCGAGATGTTGTAGAACATGAATGAGAATGTACACTTGCAGTTATTTTTGCTATTCACAATATAAGAAGCTTACAAAAGTCAAAGTATCACTTATCATGATGGATGTTTGGTAGGCCCAGATAAGCAGACATAGGAGCTATAATAAACACTAAAATCAAGCCTTGTATATGTTCACCGATAAACAGCAAAGGTGAGGGAATGACTCTTATTTACCCTCCTTATCCCCATTTTGTGGATGAGTTCGCTGTGGCTCAGAGAGGCTACAACAGAACTTGCCCACAACCTCACAGGTAGCAAGGGTTTAGGAACTGGTTCTAGAACCCGGATATTCAGGGTGAATTTCATTGACCCATTACTGTCTTCTGCAACATTCTGAGCCACCGACTTTAATAATAATGACCCCTTATCTGTGCAGCCACAAGCAGACCTGGCCTAGGGCTCACCTGTGTTCTCCAGTGGCTGAGTTAGTTGATTAACACAAAGAGGCAACCAGAGCAACCCTGACTTTGAGAAATTCCTAAAGGGAAGCTAAGTGTGTCTTCCCAAGTTCATTACCTGGTCTCAGAACTTTATAGCCACACCTCATAAACTGGTGTGGTGAGACATTTGGCTGCTCTCTTGGAAGAGACATCAAGAGTGATTTAGAACTCCTGCATGCAGGTTTCCGGTCAGTGTCAACACATGGAAAGCTTCTGGAGGGCTGAAGCCTTTATGAATGGTTGCTTCCTTCTCCCAACTGGAATCACTCACCTTGGAGCCCAGGTTTACTGCTCCGAGATTGTAAAGATGCCAAGGAATGGAGACAGCCTGGTTTTTTATTGTGCCTGCCTCAAATGGAATCTGCCTGTCTGGACAAAGGTAGCATCACGAATGTTTGATGCGGGTGTCTCGTCTTGTCCTGAGGACCCCAAGCCTCTCAGCATTGCCCAGTGCTCCTCAGCACACACACATAGCTCATAGCAATGAGGCAGCTGGGCCTTGCCCTCCCTGCCTCTGTCTTCCCCAGTTGACTGGCATCCCCTGCCACATGTCCATCTCAGCCTATTATTAACACCTCCTTCTGTCTCAGATCGCTTCCTTTCCCCCAGGGAGTGCTGTGGGTTTGAAATGATGGTCTTTAATCATTTCTTAAGTGACCAGCCCTGAAATCATTTCTTAGTGCCATACACACAAATTAAATCATAAATCCGCAGTGGGCTCTGCAAAGAACTGAAGTGCAGCCCCTGATTAAGAGCTGAGGGGAGGCCTCCCCAGGAGAAAGGCATCAATGTGTGCCTAGAGGAAAGGCCAGGGCCCTGGAGAGAAGAAAGAAGCTTCTTACTAACTCCCTTTGCACAGAAGGGCCTCTTTGCATTTCTGTTGTTATACTCTGCACAAAAGACATATGAGAGGATGCAGACAGATACGTGGGGAGTGGTAGGAGAGCATCTATGTTAGGGTTAGGAAGTCCAGGCAGCCCCTTCCAGGACCGAGCTGCCTACACTCAGCCGTCCAGAATCAGCCAGGCCCAACAGGATCCTTAATGACCTCTGACGGTGGGAGAGAGGAGGACCAGAAGAGTGAGGAATTGCAGGCACGCCTTGAGAGAAACTCAGTAGTGGGGGTGGGAGAGGGTGTTCCTGAAACATATCCATGCTCCCTACTTATTTCAAGACTCAGCTCGACATCATGCCCCTCTTCAAGACTTCCCAGTTTATTTGGAACACTCAGTCTCTCTCCCTACAAAGACAAAGTCTTCTGCTTGATTAGGTTGGTGGTGGGTATATGGCAATGACACTAGCAAGCTGCTAAACATCCTTGACTCTTTCCACCACCATGCCTTTGTGCATGACATTTTCCTTGCCCTGTAGTGCCTACCTTCATTTTACCTACCTAGTAAACTCCTATGAATGCTTCAAGGCCCATATCAGTTGTCATCTCCGCCAGGAGCCTCACTCTCCCAACTAATATAGAGAGGAGACTTCTCTCCCCACCCCTCTGTATGCTTCTCTTTTCACATTCACATGCTGTTTTATAATTATTGTTAACATTTGGTTCTTTCACTGAGTTTTCTGTTCCTTGAGAATGGGGACTCTAGCGTACTCTTCTCTGTAAAGTCAAAGTAGCCAGCTCAGGGCTTGAATTCAAGGAGTGATGTTGCTGAAACTGTGTAGTCAAGTGGTTGGAGCCTCACAGTGAAAGAGCTCTTCGCTATTTTTTGCCTCCGGCATGCTTTGCTTATGTAAGTCACTCGACTTTTGAGTTGAGAATCTGAGTTTCTTCTGCAAAATGAGAAAAATAAAACCAGTACCTTTACTATTGCAATAGCCTGCAAAGAAGATAAATCTGAGAGTGGGTTGTTGGGGGAATGTGTCAAAACTCTTTAGCTCCTGAAAAATTCCATTAGAAAGTCAAGGTGTTGGTATTGCAATTATTATTTGATTCCCAGATGGTGAGAGTGCTTCCAGAAATGTGCTTTGCTTGATGAACCAATACATTTTTAGCCCCCACTGATGAATTTGGGAATCGAATACCTGTCATCTTGAAATAATTGACACATCTTGGTGAGGCACTTAGTTTCCTCTGATGAAAGTCTGGTTTCTTACTGAGAATGAGGAGGAAGCCGTGTTACATGGGAGCAATATTGTTTTATGGACCTTTATCTTGGTTATTAACAAATGAGCGTTACATGTGGAAATGGTAAAGGGGGAATTCAATAATGAAGTTTCATAGGATTATAATGATTATTAGCCTAATGATGATGAAATCCAGGCTTCGATGCATGTGGTTTCCTTGGCATTCTCTGTTCTGTGCCCTTTATGCTGATGGGCAGCAGCCCGGCTGCATCTGTCCCTAACATCCCATCCTGAAGTTATATGGGAAGTGGGCATAAATGTAGTTGGCTCCTCTAGCAAATCTGGATTGGGATATCCATGCACAATAATAATTATAGGTGCCCATATGTTATGCAAATAGCAAAAAGCTTACATTCTAGGGAGCCGACATCCACTAGAGGTAGGAACAGTTCACATCAGTGAATGCTCACTGCCCGCCCTGCTGCTGAGCTTCCCAAGGGTCCTCTGGAAGAAGCAGCCCATCTCACCAGCATTCACACTCTATTCATTTCTCTGTGTGCACCAGAAGCCACTGTAAGGATGAATTTGCCTTTCAGAGCAGGCCTCTGTAGAATACCCAGCAGCCACATCCATGCATCACGTTTTCACATCTGGTCAGGAATTCAGGCAGGCAGGAACTCAGAGGGACTCAGAGCCAGCATATGACATAGACCATACTTATTTTTTTTTTCTCTTCCTTTAGAGGCAGGAAAAGTAGGACAAGATGCCCTAAGTGAGCAGAAAAGATACTCATCTTGTCCCTTTCGTAAGCCTCTCATCTGAACTCATGTTGACTTGAACATATGACTTTTTGAGCCTGAGTGCATATACCCATGAATACAGAATGTCCCCACCCTCATAGATAACTTACCATAGTAAATAGCTGGAAAGGACATCAGCTATGAAGCCAGACAGACCTGGTGGTGAATTATACCTCCATGACAGACTAGCTGGGAAATATTGGGCAAATTGTTTTATCTCTGAGCCTCAGTATCACTGTCAGTGAAATGGAAATGCTACTATCTCTCTCATATAGTTTCATCGAAAAGAAATGTTAAGATTACATTTGTCTATAAGAAACATGAAAATGAAAGATAATTGTGGTTTTAAAAATACCGTTTTTTTTCTCATGTAAAATAAATCCAGGTTGGATGGCACTCCATGATGTGATGTTGGAAACCCAGGTGCATTCTACTTTGTTGCTTTGAAATTCTGAGCACACAGTTTCCATCTCATAGTTGAAGATGGCTGCTTGAGTTCCAACTATCATGTCTACTTTTCAGCCAGCAAAAATGAGGAAGGATGGAAGAAGAGCTAACTTTCTCTCAGAAGTCACATAGGGTACGACTTCTCCTTGTATCCCTAGATCTTAGTGATTCAAGCCAATACGCATGCATTATCAAAGCTTGATGGGAATGTCCCATATAGTGGGGGAAAATGTTGACTCTGAAAAATAGAAAACATTAGCAAGGTGATGACACATTGTCTATACTGAACATATTAGCATTTTATAATAGAAAATATTAACTGCTATTAATACTTTGAATTGAGCACTTATTTCATGCCAGATATTGTACCAAACATTTATAATTTCTATCTCATTCAATCATCAAAACAGCTCTATGAGACAGGGACTAATTTTTACACATGAGGAAACTGAGGCTCAAAAATGTTATAGAACTTGCTTCGCATGACTCTAAGTAGTAGAGTCTGTAACTGAAGCTGGTACTCCTTTCTCCAGGAAGTTATGTTGGCATAGTTGATGTTTAACATAAGTAGTTATACACAGTAGTTTTTGTTTATTCCAGGTAAATTTACTTGGTATAAAAATATTCCAATGAGCTATCAAGTCTCTGGAGTCAGCAGCCTGCATTCAATTCCTATCTGTACCACCAGCTGTGGGATTTTGAACAAGCTACTGGACTTATTTGAGCCTCAGTTTTTTAATGTGCAAAATGGGAGTAATTGTAGCACTTATCTCTTGGGGCTGTTGTGAGGATAACATGGGATTATTCTGAGTAACATACCTGGCCTGTGATGAATGCTTAAATTCTTGTTGTTATTATTAATGAAACAATTGTAATTAATACCAACACAACTTTATAACCAATTTTAACACGTGGTGGGTAGCTTGGCACACAGACCTTGCCTTGGAAGGGTGAAGTGAGACACATCAGGTGCTGAGGGTAGGAGGGCAATTAAGAGGCCTTTGCTGGTCTGATCCCAAAGGTTGAAAGGTGAGATTGGGCACAGGAGAGCCGGCCCCTTCCTGGGCGGGAGAGGGAGCAATGTCGTGTTCACCTGTCCAGCTAGACTCCTGTCATTCCTCCAGCTCTGGGCTCATGTCCTGCTGTTTGCTTTGGGGGAGTCTTTTCTCAAGTTGCTCAGCAGTGCCTGCTGCTCCCTCACTCCATTCCTCCCTCTGGGCCTTCCCTGAGATCCTCACCTGCTGTTCCTTCCCTAGGTTCTTCCTGATGTGCTGAGCCCAGTTGAATGGCTTCCCTAAGTGTGCATTGAAATCTAAGTGCTAAGTGTATCCTTAACACCTCTAATCTCTGCTGCAAGCTTCTGCTCTAATTGTGTTTCACTGACAGACCTGAAGGCAGTTGGTGATACTAATGTTCATCCAGGAAACTGCAAATAAGGAGGACACAGGGCACTCTGGAAATTACTTCTCAGCACCTAGGAATAAATGGTCACAGGAAAGAATGTGACTATCCAACTGTTTGCTGTCTCTGTCGCAGTGGGAGGCCTCACCCAGCTGATCTGATTCGCAACACCCACCGGTCCATTCACATGATCTCCAGGGATCCAGCGCCTACGGCTGGCTCTGCGTGGGTACTCAAAAGGAGAGTGTCCTCCCTATTCCAGAACTTGCAAGCCCCACTTCTCTTTTCAAAGGCTGCTTCAGAGTTGATGAGGTCCTAAGCAAAAGTTGCAGGTCAGACAAAATGAATACTGCCAAATCTCTCTGCCTTCAGCCTTTTGGATAAATCTCATGCATATATTCTGCCTTGTCATAGTAACTCTTACTTGGAGAATCTTTTGGGATGACTATAACCTTATTTCAATATTGATTATTACTCATGGTTACTTCACTTTTTAAGAATTGACTCTAGACTTGCAAAGTGCTACATCCACTATCACTGCAATTTAGGAGCTGAGATCTGGCTGAACAACCCCCCCTGGCAACATTGTGGCAGAGCCAGTTAGACCTGACTGATTCCTTCGTGACCTTGGACAGGCCACTTTCCTCTAAATAATCTGCTTAGGGAGGTCCATGCCCATGTCTGCAGTGCCACACTGTTTGGGCAGACAGGCAAGGACAGGGCAGTGTAGGGGGAAGGGTTTCTGCCCCTTATCTGTCAAGACAGCTCTGATAATTTAGCCTGAGAATTTCAGCCTCAAAGCTTTTGCTTTGCCATTAAAAGAAGTAAAAATTATTTCTTTTGCTTACTTGTCCCACTTGAATGCCGTGTAATATCATTATAGATTTACGTGTTTATGACTTTGTGACCTGGGGAGAAGCTGGAAATTCCACTTCTCTCCATTTCTACTCCTGGGTTTCTGTAAAGGTCACAGCAAAATTATTTTATCAAGTACACCACAGAAGGGGAAAATCTTAATCTTATATTATACATATGCAGCACTTGACCTTCTCTTGAGATGCAGCACCTCTTAGCTACACTTGCTTAAACAGAATGCAGCTCTTCCCTGATGCATACAGAGAGAATAATTAGATGCCCTTGCATCCAAGTTGGAGAGGAGGCTGTGCAGTGGGACCAACTTCAAAGCTGAGAAGGAGAAAGAGTTGAGGCAGTTGGGGTGGGGGCGGGGGTGAGCTCCACAGAGCTGCAGCAGGCTCATGCTTATGATGGGGCCATCTGGGCAGGTGGATCAGACACTGGCACCGTGACTTGTTCTGGTTCTCCTGCACCTCTGGCCAAGTCATTGCCTTCTCTGGGCCTCATTTTTGCCATCATAAGTCTGTGATGTGGCAATTCAATCACAGGTAGTTTCTGCCTGGAACATTGTGTTAAAGGGTCAGCACTCTGCTGTGGGTTGAGTAGGAATGAGTGCCAAGATTGATTAGCAATGTCTGCCATGGCAGGCATGGAGAGGTGGTGACAGTGTCTGTGCTGGGTATCGGCAGCCCCTATTCTAAAAGGTATTTCTAAGGTCTTTTCCAGCCCTGTCTGTCTGTGATTTGTGGGCTCACCAAACTCTGGGGTGAGGAAGCCAGGAAAGGAAGGAACAAGAGCAACCTTCCCTAAGAGAAGAGTTGTATTTGCCTGGTTAGAGTTTAGAGAGTAAATGAGATTTGTGTGATACATCTAAACACAGTTGCTTGTGTGTGTGTGTTTCCTATTCGCTCTGTGAAAAGCAGAGAGAGCAAATGAAAGCAGTGTCTGTCCTAGGTGTGACCACCCAGCAGACCTGGCTGACCTGTGTGTGCCCTGGTGGCGAGCCTGTGCCTCTGGGGCTCTGGAAAAAGTGAGAAACTCTGTGTGGCTTCTTGTCATTGTCCAGCCTTTAGATAGAAGTACAGTGAGAAATCATCTTCATTTATCTTAAGAACTTGGTTATAAATTTTTTTTAAGGGAATCCATTAAGGTCTGTGTCAGGGAAAGTGCTTAAAAAATGAGGTTTTTCTCAAAAGGAAAACACTTCAGTTTGAAAACATGGGAAGCAGCCTGACTGCCAGCATATGTCCTGCTCATCCCCTGCCTGGAGCTACCAGATTGATGGTGTTTTTAGAACACTGGCAGCTGGGCACTGATGAGGGTGGAGACTGGGCCTCAGGAGGGGACAGTTGGGGATTCCCCTGTCCTCGCTGATGCAGCAGAGACCTAGGCCTAGCACCCAAGAAGGATAAATGACCTGGGGCTCTCAGAGTGACCAAAGTGATGGGACCCTCCCTTCTGTTGGGTCCCAGGGGCCCCTTGAAGCGTCTCCCTCGTGGTTGAGAGTGAGGTGTCAAGGGGATACCTATCTCCCTTTAAAGAGTCCATCCTGGCTGCTGGCAGGGTGCTTCTGCTGTCTTCTAAAGCACAGGTTCCTCTCCACTGCCCTCCAGCATGAGCTTACCACTTCGTTTACCTCCCTGCTCTGCCCTCTGGGAACTGACACTGTTTCCCTGTCTCCTGCTTAGCTGTGACATCAGATCTTCTCAAGGAGGGCACGGTCCTGCCTCTGGAGTCCAACATCCTTCCTTCCTCCCTCCCTCCCTCCCTCTCCCCTCTCTCTCTCTCCCTCCCTCCCTCTCCTCTCTCTCTCTCTCTGTCTCTTTCTCTCTTTCTCTCTCTCTCTCTCTTTCTCTCTTTCTTTCTTGAGACAGAGTGTCTGTCGCCCTGGCTGGAGTGCAGTGGTGCAATCTCGGCTCACTGCAACCTCCACTTGCCGGGTTCAAGCGATTCTCCTGCCTCAGCCTCCTGAGTAGCTGGGACTACAGACATGCGCCACTACTCCCGGCTAATTTTTTCTATTTTTAGTGGAAACGAGGTTTTGCCATGTTGACCAGGCTGATCTCGAACTCCTGGGCTCAAGTGATCCACCTGCCTTAGCCTCCTAAAGTGCTGGGATTACAGGCGGGAGCCACTATGCCTAGCCTGGAGTTCAGCATCTTAAGAATTCCACCCCCATTTAGCTGCGTGCTGCCTCTGCATTGGGGGCTTCTCCAGACCCCCTTACCCTTCTGATTCCTGCATATCTGGAATTCCTCACTCCTTGACAATGGCCCTCTTCTTACCCAATGTAAAGGCGGTGACTATCTGATATCTATCTCAGGGCACACAGAAAGTGCTCCCCAGATGTGTGTTGAGTGAATGAGAGAATGCCTATAAAAGGAAAACAGCTCATCCTTCAAAAGAGATTTTTTAGGGGATGCTAACGTGAGTGAAGAGGTGGAGTTGGGGACACAGAGACATGATGGCTCACAGAAAGGCTAGGCTTGAGTGGGGGCCTTCTGTGCCAACTCCCAGGCCACTCCCCACACTCCACCGCCCTCTCTGCCTTGTCCTGCTGCCAGTGGGGCCTCACTTCTTGCCTTCTTCCCATACCAGTCACACTACTCCTGCCTAGCACTGCCCTCTGATCTTCCACTGTTTGAAAAAATCTTTTTTAGCTAGGCATGGTGGCCCACGCCTGTAATCCCAGCACTTTCAGAGACCAATATGGGCAGATCACTTGAGGTCAGGAGTTCAAGACCAGCGTGGCCAACATGATGAAACCCTGTCTCTGCTAAAAAATACAAAAATAATTAGCCAGGCATGGTGGCACGTGCCTGTAGTCCCAGGTATTCAGGAGGCTGTGGTGGGAGAATCTCTTGAACCCTCAAGGCAGAGGTTGCAGCAAGCTAAGATCACACCACTACACTCCAACCTGGGTAACAGAGTGAGACCCTGTCTCAAAGAAAGAAATCTTTTGCAATTCAAAAAACTAATATAAGTTCACTGCATAAAAATTGGAAAATATAGATCATAAAAGATGTTTTAAATGTGTATAATCTCATCTTTATAAAAGAGTGACATTTTTGAGAACAATATTTGTTCCCACTATTTGCCAATGTTTTTAGATGTCACTAACCACAGGTTTTCACCATCTTCCTTGATTGGGTATGATTTTCCATTTATGGATGCACTATAATTTATTGATCTGACACTTTATTTTAGGGCTTTTAAGCTGTTATTAGTTTTTTCATGCTATAAATAATATTGTCATGAATACCCTCATAGTTAAATCTTTGAGCTACCTGTGATTATTTCATTAATATAAATTCCATAGAGAGAGGAGCTTGAGCACCATTAGGCCATTTGCCTCTCTGGGTCCCACTTCTCCACCAAGCCCTGGGAAAGAGGGCAGGCCAGCACACAGCAGCATCAGCCTCGCTGGTGTCTGGCTGTTGTGACCCTGCTCTGTCCCACTCCCCTCCATGCTGATCATTTCAAGGTTGTAAGAGCCTGGGAGAGTGAAGGACCAGGCCCTGCCCCTTCCCAGTCTCTGCCCAGTGGTCCCTTACTTCCCAGTTAGCTGCATTATTGCCTCCTTCCCCAGGGATCCCCCATGTCCAGGGTGTAGACTTTAGAATGTCGGGTGTCTGTGGGGGCAGACCAAGATGTTCATGCTGTTTCTTCTGGGGCTGGGCTGTGGACAGGAGGGGCCTGTCAGCTGCCTCCTCCACAACTCCTCCTGTGTCCTTCCCTTTTCCTTCTATTCTGAGGCAGGCAGGGCCAAGGAATAAGTTCAGCTGAGTCCCTGCTTCTTGGGTGACCTGAGAAAGTCAAGTGCCTTCTCTGGCCTCAGTTTCCCTCTGTGTAAGGAAGCACAATTGTTCCCAGCTAAACCTTCTCCCTCCTGCTTTCCCTCTTCCCTGCTGTCTCTGTCTTCCTTGGTGCTGCAGCATCGTACCCCTTCCTGTCCCTTCTGTTGGCCTAAAGCTAAGGAACCAGCCCATGGGACGCTCAGCAGTTACTGGCTGTCCAGTTGGCCTGCTGTGGAGGAGATACAGGTAATGCTGCAGCTTCAGGGACAGGAATCTCTGGTCAGAGGTCTGTTCCCTGTACCATTCCAAAGTCCAGAAGGCTCTTCTGGCCACTCTGCAGATTCCTTAGTCTGAAGATTGGGTTCTCTCCCACATAGACACACACATTGTTTCTCTGACTTTGTCTGCAGGCCAGTGGTCAAGGGACAGACTTGGGGCACAGATGCAGCAGCTGCAGGAAGAGCCAAATCAGTCCTAGTCTCTGAGTGAGACTCTCACCTTCTCTGCTCTGGACCTTTCATACTGCCACTCCCCAATATTCCCCCCAAAGTTATAGGGACAGTGAGCCTACTGCTAAAGTATTGGATTTCTAAAAGAGGACTCCAGGAAGAGGAAAATGCCTAGCCCTAGAGGATGAAATGTAGAGGGCAGGCTTTCTGGGGTCAGCAGGATAGCAGGGACACAAGCAGACAACAGGTTGCAGTCTTTGACTCCTCACACCCAACCCAGTGCCTGGCATCTAGTAGGGGCTCAGTGCCTATCTGTTGAATGAAGGAGCAATCCCCAATCAATTGCCAGACCCTTCTCTTCTAGATAGCTCTTGAATCCATCCACTTCTCTCTGTTCCCACTACACTAGTCCATTATCACTCTTTATGGGCTACTGAATCTTCCTGTAAGTGTCCCCACTCCTCCAGTCCATTCATTTCCCAGCAGCCAGTGTGATCCTTTAGAAACAAAATCTGATTCTGTTTCTTCCCAATTTCAAGCCCATCAAGTGGTTCCATGGACCTCAGGATAAAGTCATGGGCTGAGTGGGTGACATGAGCTCAGGCTGCCCCTCCAAGCGCTCAGCCGCCTCACTTGCCTACGGATCCCACCCACCCCACGCAGCCTCTCTGCCGAGCCTGAGCACTCAGGGCCCCTGCAGGCACTGTACTCAGGTCCTTGATGGAGTCATTTTCATTCTCCAGGGCCTTTTCACAGGCTGCTCTCTCCACCTGGAAGCTTCTCTATCTCCTCTCACTAACCCACCTTGCCTCTGCCTATCATAGGAGGCTTATGTCTTCTTTATGCCTTAACTTAGATGTCGCTTTCCCAAGACCCTCCCAGACAGGGTTAGGTCGCTACTGTAGCGCTTCTATGCCACATTAATCCCATCCATTGGAATTTCCAGCTTAAAGTCTGTCTTCCTCCACCACGATGTCAATTCCACATGGGAAATATCTTTGCGTTTTTCCTCCATTGATGTATCACAGTGCCTAGCATACCTCCAAGTATGTTAATAAATACTTTCAAATGAATTGTTGATGAAAACATTCATCCTGGCTTCTTGTGGAAAACATCTTGAAGATATTTATTGAGGAGACACTATATTCCAGGAATTTTACATGTATTACACTGATCTTCACAATAGCTATGGGAAGGAAGTCACCTTAGCACCCCTTTTTACAAATGGGTGGGCTGAGGGTCAAAGTTTAAATAACTTGCTTAAGATCACACAGCCAGCACATGGAAGTTTTTCAGACCCCATGTGTGCATTCTTCCGGAAGACCTAGATCAGTGGTCCTCAAACTAGAGCCATATCAGAATCGCCTGGTGGGCTTGATAAAATTTGGATTAGTGAGTCACACCTCCAGATTTTCTGGTTCAGTAGGCCTGGAGGAGGGTCTGAGATTCTGCATTTCTGTCCGTTCCCAGGTGACACTGATGCTGCTTGTCTTCGTTCAAGTTGCTGTAACAAATACTGGGTGGCTTAAACAATAAACATTTATTTCTCACAGTTCTGAATACTAGGAAGTCCAAGATCAAGGTGCCAGAAGATCCAGGGTCTGGTGAGGGCCCACTTCCTGGTTGGCAGGTGACCATCTGTTCATTATATCCTTACATGGCAGAAAGAAAGAAAGCTCTCTCGTATTTCTTCTTATTAGGCCATTAATCCCATTTATGAGGGCTCCACCCTCGTGATTTAATTACTCCACAGAGCCCTCACCTTCAAATAGTATCACATTCGGGGGTGGGCACGATGGCTCATGCCTGTAGTGCCAGCACTTTGGGAGGCCGAGAGGGGCAGAGATCAAGACCATCCTGGCTAACATGGTGAAACCCCGTCTCTACTAAAAATACAAAGTTAGCCAGGCATGGTGGCACATGCCTGTAGTCCCAGCTACATTGGAGGCTGAGGCAGGAGAATCGCTTGAACCCTGGAGGCGGAGGTTGCAATGAGCTGAGGTCACGCCACTGCACTCCAGCCTGGGTGACCAGATGTGAGAACTCTGGCCTAGATCATTACAAAACACCTGGGCTTGCTTTATGGCGATCCTCACACCCTAATCACTGACCTTGGACCAGAATTGTAGGATCCAGGCCTGGACTCTCTTCTGAGAGAAACTGATGCCCAGCACAGCCTCCTACAACCGAACAGGACCCTGGCTCTGAAGGCCCTGGCTACACTCTGGGAACAGGCTGCCATCAGGACCTGAGTGTCTGTCCCTCTCGCTTGAGACACTGCTCTTCTGTTTGTCACCCTTCAGTCCTGACCAGTGATTGCCCCATTTCATCAAGGCAAAGCACCCCCACCCTGGCCCACCTCTTTAACAACTTCCATGCGGATGCATTCTAGGCTTGCTACTCCTACTGCTGTCTGAACAACTTAATAGCACAGTAAGTTACAGTCTCTTCTGTGTCATGGTGCCTGCAGCATTCATCAATTTCAGCAAGTGTCACCATGAGTGATACAAGTGTATGACACAGCTAAGTGTCCCCTCTGCACAGGCCATTACAGCTGGCAGCAGGCCCAGGGAGGCAAGAACTGGAGACACATTTGGCTCCAAGTGCCCAGGTTGATGTAGAAGTAAATGCGCTCCAGCCCTCCTCCCACCATGGCCCCCATAAATGCTTTGTATTTTTGGCACCTTCTACAACTACTCTCAAAGTTTCCCCAGGTAAGCTAGGGATCCTGCTGTCTCTGAATCTTGGTGCAATCTTTTCCCTTTGCCTCATACTCCCATCCTCCCTCGGTGCCAACTTTTACCCATACTTTGAGGCCCTATGCATGAACCACCTCCTCTAGACAGCCTTCCAATGGCAACCCACTCTCCCCTTCCTCTAAAGACCTCTGGCACACAGCCTCTCCACCTCTGCCGTAGAAATTTGATTGGTAAACACTTCACCCTGACCTGCTATGCTCAGCTCAGCTCCTTGGCTGTGCAATATTCCATTGTATGAATGATATGAATGTTGCATAATTTATTTAGCCAATACCTTATTATCAGACTTTTAAGTTCTTCCCTCCCTCTTCTCTTTTTTCTTTCTTCCCTATTATAAATAACACTGTGATGAACATCAACAAACATAGATCTTTTCCTACACCTGCTTGCTTTTTTTTTCTAGAATAAGTTTTTAGAAATAAGTTCGTTGAATCAAAGCTTTCAACATTTTGAAGCTCTTAATACACATCAAATAACTCTCCCAGGAAACGATAAGAGTCCACACTTTGGCTGGGCACATTGACTTACTCCAGTAATTCCAGCACTTTGGGAAGCCGAGGCAGATGGATCATTTGAGGTCAGGTGCTCAGGACCAGCCTAGCCAACTCGGTAAATCACATCTGTACTAAAAACACAAAACTTAGGTGGTAGTGGTGCATGCCTGTAATCCCAGTTACTCAGGAGGCTGAGGCAGGAGAATCGCTTGACCCTGGGAGGCGGAGGTTGCGGTGAGCCGAGATTGCGCCACTGCACTCCAGTCTGGGCAACAGAGTGAGACCCTGTCTCAAAAAAAAAAAAAAAAAAAAAAAAGAAGCCACACTTTGTGTGGGACTGCTCATTATCTTACATTCTCTAATATTAATACCATATTTGTTGTTGTTGTTATTATTATCATCACAGCTTTTATCTTTTGGGTCTTATCACAGCAGTCCTTCAGCAAACACTCATTCAACTAGCCATAGAATGTGTATGCCTATGTGTAAAGTTTGTGCTAAGTGCTGGGGAAAGGGAAATACAAAGATGATGAAAACACCTAGTGTCAGCCTTCAGAGAACTTTCAAACTAGTACATTCGATGGATGGATGGATGGATGGATGGATGGATGGATGGATGGATGAATGGATGAATGGATGGGTGCTTGGGAAATATTTATTTGCCGTTGGTTTTCTCAACACATTGCCATAAATATAAGGGGAATTGGGAGTTTCATAAGGCTTTGAGTCCCAGTGGAATGTCCTGGGGCTATTCAGGAAAACCCATTCTGGGAAAGCAAAGATTGCTTTTGAGAATAGACAGAGGAATCCCAGTGCAGAGACCTCATGCCACCTCCTTCTAGGGAGTTTCACCAGGCCTGAAATTTCAGAGCTGGGAACCTATTTGGTCAGCCACCAGTAATGTGAAGGTAATGGAGACATTTGGCCACAGAAGTGACTTTAAATAGTGGCCCAATGTGGGGCCACAAGACCTATGGAAGGAGCTATGTAGAGCTGTTTGCATGACCCACAGGAATTTCTTGCCCGCCAACACCACACCTATCGCACAATTCTTAGCAGCTGCTGAGAGAGGCTCTTCTGCCTCTCTTACAGAATGAGAGCAAAGCGTAAGACAAAGGAAGGGGAGGTTGTAGGAGCAATGAACTGCGGACTGTGAACCTCCTTCTTCCTGGCCAGAAGCATGTGCCTTGCCTCTCTCCCAGTTGCCCCATGAGGCAGACTGACTTCCCTGAGCCAGCTGCTGAGCTGCACCTGCCTTGAGAAAGGCACCCGGTTCTTAAGCAGGGGATGAATATTCATTGGCATGAACCTTTGCAAACTCATTTGGGGAAAAAAAAATAGATCAGAAGAAGTAATCAGATTATTAAAAAGAAAGAGCAAGGACAGAAGGTGGCGGTGGAGGGAAGAATCACATTTAAAATGCAAGGAGAGATTTCCTCCCTGCGGTGTAGCTCTGACCCCCTCGACCATGCACTGAGAATAGTTAAGCTCTCCCACATTTATGCTGCATAAAAATGTCGTTTTTGAGGCCTCATTTGAGAGGGGGAGGGGCAGCGGTAACACGCACCCTCCACATCTGAAAATTATAAAACAATATTTTGAGGTCTTCATTTTATCTTCCTTTGATATCAAGAAAAATTGTGAGAGCTAAAGAGGCTCTGGTGAGTGCTGAGTGACAGGTTAAAGGGCTCCAATAAAGATTAGATGGTCCACTATCTCCTGAGGAAATTGCATAAAAGTGGTTATTCCCTCTTGCTTCTATTAATTTCCTCTTCCTGGCTGCTTGGAAATGCTTCATAACCTGATGCTGCAGATGGGTACGAGAAGCGCTTTCCATTATCTCAATCACTGTACTGTTTATGAGACACTTAATCTGTTTCTTTATAAAGTAACAGTACTGTAGGTGATGGACTCAGTGTCACTGGAAGTCTGTGTGCATGGACAGGAGGAGAGGGGTGTCTCGAGGGTATTGTAAGCAGAAGGTCATTTGTTACATCGCTGAGGTGCTGAGAAGTTCGGTGGACCTTTCAAGGTGACCTTCTGGATACCAGCCAGAGGTGACGTGCAGCCAACCCTTGGCACTTGAACAGGGAGGCAAATGTGTGTTTTGTCTGTTGAATGGAAAATATACACATGTTTAGGCATGGGGTGCTCAGATCTTGTCTCCTCCCCTTTTCTGAAGTTGGGGGTGGGGAAAGAGATGTGTGGTGAGGTCAGGGGGAGGAGTGCCACCCAAAAGCCTTGGCTATGCAAGTTTCTAGGCCTTCTGTCTGAACTGAGATCACTTACAATGGAGGAAAGCAAACCCCCTTCTCTTAAGGAAACGAGGCAGTTGTAGGCTGCACTGGTGTTAGAAATGTCCAGTCCTCCAAGTTATGTTGTGCCATTGTATTAATACGAATACACAGCAAGGTGCAGGTGGCTCTTCTCTTTCTACCCACCTCCTGGAAACGTAATGGAACTCTCCCCCATGAAGTTCGAAGCTGACCACTTTCTGACCTAATTTCCCTTCCCACTTCTCCTGTTCTTCCACCTCTTTTCTTCTCCCTTTGTCTTTTCCTCTTCTTCTGAATTTCATCTCCTAACCATCAATAAACTTTTTAATCAGCCATTGTCTCAACTCTGTCACCCAGGCTGGAGTGGAGTGGCGCAATCTCGGCTCACTGCAACCTCCGCCTCCTGGGTTCAAGTGATTCTCCTGCATCAGCATCCTGAGTAGCTGGGATTACAGGCACATGCCACAATGCCCAGCTAATTTTTTTTTCTTTTTTGTATTTTTAGTAGAGACAGTGTTTTGCCATGTTGGTCAGGCTGGTCTCAAACTTCCGATCCCAGGTGATCCACCCGCCTCGGCCTCCCAAAGTATTGGGATTACAAGCGTGAGCCATCACACCTGGCCTGAAGTGACACTTTTAACCATTGTTTAAAGCACGAATTCTATGAGAAAGTATAGCACAAGTGTGGTTACAAGTTACAATCTAAAAGGTTAATAAATGAACTCAGGAATACTGCTTCTCTTATAAAGTTTCTTATGACTCTCATCTTATAAGGAGACTCTGCAAAAGGTGTATATCCAGCCACCTGGTCCCCTGTGTGCATACAAGCATAGCGCAGATCCTGCTGTATCAGAAGCAGCATTCTATCATCCACCTCCCTCACCAGGAAGGAGCTTCCTAATGTCGGCTACCCCATCTGTGCTCTGTTCTATTCCGATAGTCTGGTGTCTGGCTAGGAGTCAATTAAATTTCTGTTGAACGAGGGGCTCCCAACTGTAGCAATAGTGCTGACCATAATTCTGCAAAGGAACTCCGGAGTTTTGAAATGATATAAAAGCAGAGAACTCTGTTATTTACCTCAGATTGCCTGAAAGTGCTGAGATGTGTTTGGTTAGGCTACTGCCATATTTAATTATTATTGTTTGAAATTGTAGAGTCTTTATGCAGGTGAGCAGTCTCCGGGCTGCCGGAGTCTCCGCCACTCTGCACTGTGTGACTCCCGGCTGCTTTATATTCTTAAGTGACTGACCTGGCTCCAAAGGCCATTTGCTTTTGCTTCTCTTTTTTTTTTTTTTTTTTTTTTTTGAGACGGAGTCTCGCTCTGTCACCCAGGCTGGGGTGCAGTGGCCGGATCTCAGCTCACTGCAAGCGCCGCCTCCCGGGTTCACGCCATTCTCCTGCCTCAGCCTCCCGAGTAGCTGGGACTACAGGCGCCCGCCACCTCGCCCGGCTAGTTTTTTTTTTTTTGTATTTTTTTAGTAGAGACCGGGTTTCACCATGTTAGCCAGGATGGTCTCGATCTCCTGACCTCGTGATCCGCCCGTCTCGGCCTCCCAAAGTGCTGGGATTACAGGCTTGAGCCACCGCGCCCAGCCTGCTTTTGCTTCTCTTGACCTGAATATTCTCCATTAGAATCCACCCAGAAGCTCTATTTACCAACCCAAGTTAAAGCTACTTTTTCTCAAGGGACAGCATAGTTTTCTTATTTATATTTCTATGTTAAATTTCTAGTGAAACAACAATATTGTTAACTTTTGTTTCTGATTAATGGCACCCCATACAAGGTAAGTTAAAAAGGCTTTGTGGATTAGCCTGGCACTTTAACCCTTGTTTAAAGTATGAATTCTATGAGAATGTATAGCATAACAATCTAAAAGTTTAATAAATTACTGGGCATATACCCAAAAGATTATAAATCATTCTATGATAAAGACACATGCACACATATATTTATTGTAGCACTGTTTACAATAGCAAAGACTTGGAACCAACCCAAATGCCCAGCAATGATAGACTGGATAAAGAAAAAGTGACATATATACACCATGGAATACTATGCAGCCATAAAAAAGAATGAGTTCATGCCCTTTGCAGGGACATGGATGAAGCTGGAAACCATCATTCTCAGCAAAGTAACACAGGAACAGAAAACCAAACACCACACGTTCTCACTCATAAGTAGGAGTTGAACAATGAGAACCCATAGACACAGGGAGGGGAAGATCACACATTGGGGCCTGTTGGGGGGTGGAGGGCAAGGGGAAGGAGAGCATTAGGACAAATAGCTAATGCGTGTGGGGCTTAAAACCTAGATGATGGGTTGATAGGTGCAGCAAGCCACAGTGGCACATATATCGCTATGTAATAAACCTGCACATTCTGCTCATGTATCCCATAACTTAAAGTTAAAAAAAATTTTTTAATAAATGAATTTAGGAATACTGCTTCTTTTATAAATTAAGGCATGCCTAGATAGATTTTATGAAAGTACTAAGTTACAAAGTCTGAGTATTAAGGAGATTCATACATTTTGTAATTATATGTAAAATATATTTTGTAGATATGATTCACCCATTATACATAACAGAAATCATATATGTAAAAACACAGTCTTCCATTGGGTTCCAGGATTTATTTTCCCACTTTGGGACTTGAAATTTGTATTCTGACCCTGAATTCTAAACGTCCCTGGAAAGAAACCTTGTTTTTTTGTTTGTTTGTTTGTTTGTTTTGGGTTTTTTTTGGGAGTGGGTAAGTTGGGATGGAGAGGAGTTAGCATTATTCAGCACACATTGATGCTAGCGACATTTCATATTTGAGTTTATTATTAATGTATTATGATTTGTGGGAGTTATTGTGAGAAAGTTACAGTTCTTTTTCATAGACCTTTTATACAAATGAGCAAATTGAGGCTCTGAGGGATGATACAACTTGCCAGTGGTCACCAAGCTAGGAGCTGGCAGAGCCAAGAATTGACCTCAGGACTGTCTGACCATTGCCAAATGCTTGTTTCTCTGGGGAGAATGGAGTCAGACCCCATCCTGGAAACTCTCTCCTCAACCACTCCCCAAATTTCTCTCCCTAATGGCCAGCTTGGACCTCCTCCCCTCCACTTGCTTCTCTCGTGTACACCTTGGAATTCAGAGACTCAGTCACCCAGAGCCTACCGTCCTCCATCAGAAACCTCAGAAGAGGCACTTTCCACATCCCCCTGCCACTTGTGGTTATCAGGACAATTGTTTATGCTCTTAACTTATTAAATGTAAAGTGAGGAGGCATTTATGTGCTAGAAACACCTTGTTCTTCTTGGACTGGTACATTAAGAAAATTACGGCATGGCAGGGGCCAAATATGAATGCTTGAGTCGTCACCACTACGCCTCCCCCACTCTCCAGAGACAGAGCTCCTGCCAAGTCCAGGCAGCACAGGCCTGGGATTCGTTTGTATTCACTGGCTGCAGAACCAAACAGGGCCAGGAAGGCTGGGGATTTATTAGGAAAAGAGCCAAGCGTTTCTCACAGGAGATGAGGAGAGATATGGAAAGAAGAAAAGGAAAGAGGGAGAAAAACAGAGGGAGGGACCGTACTGAGTGGGCTGGGAAAGATGGATTAGTAAGCCAAAGTCTCGCATACTTTTGCCATTCAGAGCTTCTCCCTTTCATGTTTTATTTGTTAGATCTTTAGTAAAGACTCAGACGTACCTTTTTTCTTTCTACAGAGAAGTTTCTTCTGAATGTGCTGAGATGAGTCAGGAAGTGGTCCCTTTTTACGTGGGTCACAACTGGCATTGTTTCCCCAAAACTGGGAAACAACATTCGCTCCAGTGTCTTCCCCGATCCCAAGGGATGCTCTGCAAAGTAAGGCTTCTTGGTGAAAAAACATAGCATTTTTAAAAGTTCTGAGAAATTCTCAACAAAGAATAAGATGAACTTTTAAAGTTAGCAGTTGTAAATATCTGGCCACAGTACCCTTTTGTCGTAGGTGTTAACAATCCAAAGAACGTGGATCCCATGGAACACATTTGGGTCGTGCCATTCCAGAACACTGTGTTTCAGAGATTCCTTCCTGTCCAAAATGGGACCCCACCCAGCACACGATTGGAGAAACTGAAACCTTTTCCTCACCTTAAGTGAGCAATGGAGTGAGATAACTTTCACAGCATAGAAAACAATTCTTTCTTCTAGTCTTAGCAGAAAAGCAGTGGATATTTTTCAAAGAGCTTATGTGTATGTCGTCACTATCATTTCTCCCACTGTGTGATCCTTGGTAAATTTTGTAACCTCTCCGTGTCCCAGTTTCCTCATTAGCAAAATGGGGATAATAATGTCTACCGCATAGAGTAATGCATGTAAAGCACTTAACAAGACAAGTTAACAGATGGTGGCTACTGCTGTTATTAAAGAATATTCTGCACTTTACAGGAGGGAACAATACATTTGAGAAGATTAACTTTCTATAAGTAGAAACCATTATAATGGCTCTTCCATTATACAACGATCACATTGTGTTAGATTTATATGACTTCATTGGATCAAGAGCTCCTTGAAGGCAGGCTCTATTCTTGAATTCCCTATGCCATGTTTTCAGCAGGAACACAGTAAATGTTTGTTGAATGAAGTAATGAGGTGTGTAAGAAAGCCAAACAAGTTGACCAGTCAGTAAGTTTTACCCAGTCTCAAAGGAGGATGAGCCAGAGTAGGTTTCACGGGGACAGGAAGAGTGGGGGCTGAGATAATAAGGGAGGGCCTTGGGGAACTAGGGTAGGCAGGATCAATCTTGGGAGGGATCAGCAAGGAAGAGACCAGATGTCTGGGCTCAAAAGTCTCTACAGATGAGACAAAGTTAAGACCCAAGGGAATGACTCATTATAAGCTGATCCCACAGGAAATTAAGAGGATGTGCTGTACATGTGAGCACCCCTCCAGTGGAGATCAGGTTGTAGCAGGTGTTCCCAACCTTCCCCACTGCCATGTGCATGATAGATGACACCAAGTGCATGACATGTTCCCTGGTGTGCTGTCTGCAAAGTCATCCTTTCCTTGCCCCGCCCCTGAAAGCATATCAAAATGCAGTTAAAGGAGAATGATGTTGTTAAGGCAGTAACCTTGAAATCACTCTAGTTTTAAAGAATCACTTATGAATTTCAGCCCTTTACCATCATTCATAACAAGAGCTTGTTAATACATCTCATAGTGTTCCTCATGTGTGCTACAACATGGCATTGAAAAACCGTAGGTCCAACATGTCATTGAAAAACCTTGGACCCCTTTCTATCTGAGGCCATAAGATGAGATGTCTTTAGTGAGTGGCTCAGAGAAAGGCCATGGATGTTAACCAGGTAGACAGAGGAGGAAGTAACCATTTATAGAGCACTTATGTCCCAGGAACTGAGCTACACATTAGATTTGTTTTCTCAATTAAATCTCTTGACACACCTGGAAGGGAAGAATTATTATGCATTTTGTTCAAGTGAGAGAGGTCATTGGTACCAGGAATGTATATTTCACAAGGGATTTCTGAAGAATTGGAAGTGTTAAATATGGGTTTCCCGTTCTCTTTAAAGAGGAAGACACTCCTTTTCCGGTTGTAGGGCAGAGTTTCTGGCTGCCACACTTCCATTAATTATCACATGGTCTCTTTGTGTTCTAGCCTGCCCTGCAGGGACATTCAAGGCCAGCCAGGAAGCTGAGGGCTGCTCCCACTGCCCCTCCAACAGCCGCTCCCCTGCAGAGGCGTCTCCCATCTGCACCTGTCGGACTGGTTATTACCGAGCGGACTTTGACCCTCCAGAAGTGGCATGCACTAGTAAGTGTCTAGTAATGGCTTTGGGCTGGAGAGTTTGGTTCCCTGATGGTGCAAGTGGTGGGTCTGGGGCAGGGAAGAGAAGACATCTTCCTTTGATCCCAGAGCAAAGCAGAATTGCTGGCCGTGGTGCTGAAACATACATCTCCTGTGCTCGGAGTTCAGGGGCCTTGTCCCTACGTATCACTGGGTGAAGATTACGGTTTTTCCCTTCCCCCTTCCTCCCATATAACAGGTCCTTCCTCCCACCCCAGAAAGATAATTTCTGTTCATCAGATGCCAGACTGGAGAGTTCTTTGGATGCAAAATCATAATCTATTATCACCTCCTCCAAGAAGTCCCTTCTGGTGCCTGTAGCTGAGAATCTCCTACCTCTTTGCTGGGTTTCCTGTATATTTGTAACCAGACTCCCCTCAGAGTGCTCATCATTTTATTAATTGTTCAGTTATTCTGTACTTATCTCAGTTATCAAATGAAGAATATTGTGTGTCAGGACCATATATTCATCTTGTGTGCCTTCCAATGCCCAGCCTGATGTAGCACTTGTGCTCCTGTCAAATGACAAGACCAGTGGCCTGACCACAGAGTGCATCTCCAAGGCAGAAATTCTATGGACTGGAGCTAATGCATTGGCTACATCACTGTCCCATTATATAATACAGAGGGAAGAGCAGTCTCCCTGCCAAAAACGGAGAAAGGCAGCTACACTTTCTGGATAGGGATGTGAGAAGGGGTGCATTTCTCCCAATATTCTCCCCCATAATTGTGGGAGGAGACAATCACTACTGTCCCTGCACAGTACTTTGGATAATTTGCTCCTACTCCTCTGAGCATTTTAGCCCTGAAATGGGGATGACCTCTCTTTTCAGTATTCCCATTGTATTTGGGAGTCAGTGCTCCAGGTTAGCCTCTAATATGTTAGAATTTTCTTCTGCATTGGATAATGTTGCCTGCCTCCCTGTGAGCAGGGACCTTTCCTTACACCTCCTTGGACCAAATCCCTTCCATCCATCCCCAGCACAGAAGAATGTTTCATATATACTTTCTGTTTGATGAACAGAAAAAGTGACTGGACTCTGAGTGGAAGAACTTCTTAATTCTAGCCTTGTAGTGTATGTAACCTTTACTGAGTAAAGAGGGCGAATAAAAGTATCTTCTAGATCAAGTTCCTGAGTTCAATCAATGTGTATAGATTTGAACTGATTTTCTACAGACCTCTCTCTCTGGTGAGTTAATATTAACAAAAATTATTGTATCTGCTGACCAGAGGTCTTGTTTTTCTGTCGTGCTGTCTCCTCCACTGACTTCTGAGGTTGCCCTGGGGGTCTTCCATGAGCCCAAACAGCATTGTTTAATGTACTTCTTTAGAAACCACTTAAGGATGCTGAATCACTGCTCCCTGGATGTTCAGACCAAAGACTAGTCTCCATGATTGCCAAAGTATATGCCCAGGGTCTCACACTATTCCTCCTGAAAACACTCCTTTCCATTCTTTCTCATTAACCCCTCTCACTAGCCGGCCTCCTTCTACAGATCAACCATGCAAATTGAAGGCTTGGCGTCCAAGCTTCCCACTTCAGCAGACACACCCTGTAAATTCATCCAGTCCCTGGGTACGGTCACCTAGAGGAAAGGTAGACCAATGACTAAATGCTCAGAATGTTGATGTGCTGCTGCCCTCCTTGCTATAGCATCTCTCTCTTCTCTCTCTCAAGGCCTATTTTCCAGCCATCTGATCTGATGTACTTGAACCAGCAGGACTAATGCCTGGTTAATACCTGGGCTGGGACTAGGGGGTGGGAAGCAGAAATTGCCCAAAGTATGTACTTTCTAGATCCTCACTCCACTGGACCTACTCATATCCTGAGTCTACCCTCCTTAAAATCAGACCTGAACCAGGCATGGTGGCATGCACCAGTAGTCCCTGCTACTTGGGAGGCTGAAGAAGGATGATCACTTTAGCTTAGGAGTTCAATTCCAGTGTGGGTGACATAACAAGACTCCCATCTCTAAACTAATGATAGTAATTTAATAATAATAATTATTAATAAATCATACCGTATAGGCATCTTCCTCCTGTCTCTGGTCCAGTTAGCTCTGGGGTTACATATACCCCCTATAGTCCCACCACAGTGTCCCCATCTTACCCAGAATGGAGGTGATTATTAGACATGCCTATATGTGGGACTACAGCCACCACACCCTTTGCATGCCTCTACTCTCCAGATATAGCAGGCTTTAGCATGCTTGGGTCAGACCAGAAATCGCTGAATCAAAGCCACATGTGGCTGTGGTGGCCAGGCCTGAGAGAAGCTCATAGATGCACTGTCCAGCTCTCTGCCTTGGTATGCAGGGACCAGCACTCATTGAAGGGACCCATAGGGCAGGGCTGAGGTGCAACGCCATGCTAGGCAAAACACGTATAAATAAATCTATTATTTTATTGAAACTCATTAGATATTTGATTTATTGTGTGCCAGGAAAGTACTGTATGAAAAAGTCAATTTGTTGGCTTTTATAATCTCATTAGGGTTTTCTTTTAAGGCATTCTAATTGGAGGTGCCATCTGTTCTCTTATAAAGGCATTGTACATCACCACAGTAAATAATTTTTCAGATACAAGGAACATATCTGGAGTTGTTGAGGCAAGGCACAGCCCTGTACTGTGGCCTTGGGGCTCCTGCTGGTTCAGCGGGTTGAGCAGGGCAGGAGTGCAAGGGCCCAGCCCAGCCTGAGATACACTGGTTGGGGTGAAGAAGGCACAGGTGCTGGTTCACTTTGCACATTCACTCTTCCGTCCATTCCATCGAGAGACGAACACAACCTGACTGGGCACTATGGGTACCCAGGTAAAGAAGGAGAGCTTTGTCCTTCTGAAATGTACAGGGCAATGGACATCTATAGTGTTCAGGTCCTGTGGACATGAGGGAGGGAGGAAGTGTCAGGAGAGATCAAGAGCCCAGGTCTGGAAGTCTGGAGGGGCCTCAGGTTTAGTGTGCAGCTGTTGACTTTAAATGGATTATATCAGCAGTCACACGCATTCACTGGCAGTATTGGAAAGTTTATAAAGAGTTTTAGAACTTTAAAATGTGTCATTTGACAAGGCCATAAAACCTATAGTGCACTAAGAATTAATATTTTTAATGAATCCTGTTGATCCCTTCGGGCTGGCACACATATAGTCATTGTATTTTTGTAGTGCTACAAGTGTTAAATTTATTTCATGTAACCATTTGGAATGCATGGTACCTTTGGAGCCCTGTTTAGGCATTTGTTTGTTTTCTTTTTAATCTACTGGGAGACTCAGGGACACCCCACCCCTTGACCTCTGAGATGCCTCTGTGTGTCCAGCCTTGTCCTTGAATTTTGTCAGTGGACTGCGCAGAGATGCAGGTGCACCTCAAGACAGTGTCAAAGGGGCTGGTGTGGGCTCCAGATGACGTCAGAGAAGGGTGGCTTAGAGAGCTCTGTGTTTTGAGTCTGCAGTCACATCACTGCTGCTGGTCTCTGGATGACTAGCTCCCTTCTTCCTTCTTCTCTCTCCTCCCTTCACCTCTACCCAGGCCTGCAGCTCTGGATCTTCCCAGTACTTGCTCATATCCAAGAGGATGCCTCTTCGCTCAAACCTAGGTCATGTATGGAATGAGGTGGGAGCTTGGGGGATAGCTAGAGGCAGGTGACAAGTGACTCCACCACTCCCTGCTCATGAAACTCCCTGAATAAAGCCAGACTACCTGAACAGTGGGGCTCACCTTCAGTGAGAAGTTACTGAAGGGCTACTGACAGTAAGGGGAGGGGTCATATGAAAAGACAATGGGAGGGGACAAGGGGATGGTGCAGCCCCACCAGCAGGCAGGGGTTGCTAAGGTTATGGACTGAGGAACCAGCTGTGAGCTTTGGGCTTGCTGTGCTTCCGCTGAAAAAACTGCTGTCTTCCTCCCTGTACTGCTTACTGAGGCACTGCCCAGAGGCCCTCAGTTTCCCTGTTGAGTTCTGGCATCCCCAAACTGCCTCAGTCTTGAGTGGGTTCTGGGACAGCTCATAGAATCTTTGATTTCATGTAGTGGGTAGAAGATGGGCTTTGGCACTTCAGAGACAAAAGTTTGAAGCTTGATTCTGTCTCTTGCCTTCTCTGTGACTTTGGTCTAAATTCTTAGCTTTCTTACATTCTGTCATTTTATTCTCACAACTTCATAATAATGTATGCTTTTCTGAGTTATTATGAGGATTCAGCCAAATAGTATTGTAGAGTCCTTGGCACAGTGCCTGGTTCATAGTAAACTCTCAATTGATGTTAGAACTTGCTTTGGTTACATCCCTGGAAAGTGTGAAGATTGCAGCAGATATTGAAGCTTCCAGCATGAGAGGATGTTGGATATCTGAAAATAAAAGTGATGTTGTAGGGGGAGCCCAGGCTTGACGCCATCACTGAGCATCACAGGAGAATCCATGGTATGGTCCCAAACCACACAGTCATCTTGGCCTAAAGATCCTGCTGAAAACAAATGAGAAGGTGACTGCCCTACCCTGCGACCTGGTGTGCGGTGGGAGAAGGAAGGAGGCACAGGAAGAGCTTTTGAGAAGCTGGCGAGCTCGCTCCTCCTGGATGAGAGGTGCCAAGAAGCTGGGCAAGAGCAATGGCTCACAATACTGGCTTTCCGTTCCCAGGCAGCAGAGGCCTAGCAGCTCCTCACACTGAGGCACACGTCCTTCCACAGGAGGACCAGATGGCAAGGGAGACATGGTGGGGTCAGCTGGGCAGAGGGGCAGCCAGGAACGCACTCAGAGGTGCACAGCAATGTGAAACCCAGCACCACGATGCAGGGCTTGGCTTCTGTTTTAAATAATTTCTAGTTTACTGGGGGACGAAATGGAAAGGAGGAATTTATGAAGCAGGTGAAAATAGATAATTATGCCTTATAAAATTGCTGTCTGTGAAAAACTATACAGAAGGACGGGTGTGAAAATAATTACCTTTTTACATTGCTGACCACAAAAACCCCTTTTCTGTCACTCACATGGAATAAATTTTGATGGATCACAGTGGCAAGCTAGTGCTTGCATTGTTTCTTTTATTTCTTCTTCAAACGCAATGGACTTCTCTCTGCAGTTTTGATCATTTGAAATGGAATGAAAAAGGAGCTTCAGAGGTCATTGTGTCCCCTGAGCCCACCTACCAACCCCTTAGATGAGGGACACAGTGCCTGCCAGTCTTCCAGGGTTCCCCTGGAGGCCATCCCTGTCCTCCCTCCTGACTGACACTGAGAGACAGGGAAGGCTAGTGGCAAGGGTAGGGATTTTGAGTTTGTCTCCTGACGGTAAGACCTGGGGCAAGTTACTTAGCCTTTTGGAACACGAGCTTCCTCCTGGATAAAATTGGGTATGCTGGAACTTGAATTAGGAGGTTGTGAGAATTAAAAGCCAGAAAGCAAGTGAAGCTCCGGTGAAAACTCAGCTCAAGTGAACTCAAGAAAACTCAGCAAGTGAAGCTCAAGATGAAAACTCAGGTCTGTCTGACTCCAATGCCATGACCTCCGTGGCAGCTAAAATTTGGGAGCTCTGAGAATGATGTTGCAAACCATTGTGGCAATGATGGTGATTGGCTGTTATTCTCACTTGTGAATCTACCTTGCATAGAGAAGGATAAGAATCTGCTCTTCCCTCTCCCATTCCTGCATAGTCTGGTTTGTCTCCTTTAAGTTCGTGTTTCATTTTTTAAGGTGCTGGCAGTTGTTTCCCTCTTTTATCCCAGGCATGACAGGGCAGTGGTAGGGTGGGGGTGGGGGGTGGTATCCCTGTGGCATAAGGATCGTGTCCCTGTGGCATAAGGATCATGTCCCTTGGACAGACTGCTCAGGAGTGGGACATTCCCAGGGCCTAGACCCTGATCTTTCCAGGGAAGCAGGGTGGATGGAGAAGAGTGCATAGGGCTTAGAGGGTGGAAATGGCATTGGGATGACAGGAACAGAAGGATGTCCTGTGCAAGTGGCCTCTGCAGCCAGGTTTGGTGGCCACAGAGCATTGTGGGTCTGTAAGGACATCAGTTTATAAGCCCTCTGGTCTTGGGCACAGGATCTGCTGCTTCGTGCTCAATAAGATCCCCACTGATGGTTTCCCTTAGGTCAGTGGTTTTAAAATGCAGTCCCTGGACAAGCAGCCTCTGTGTCACCTAGGAACTTACTAAAAATAAAAATTCTCAGCCCCGCCCCAGAGCCACTGAATGAGAAGCTCTGGAGGTGGAGCCCAGTGATCAGAGTTTTAACAAGCCTTGTGAGTAACTCTGAAGGCTGTGAAAGTTTGGGAACATTGCTTGAGAGTTGGGTCATGTTCCTCTGTCCTTTGCTTTATGACTTCTGGGGAGAAAGGCCATTGGGTGAATTCTCACAGACTGGAACCACAGGGCCTTCCCCTCCTCATCAATGTCCTGTGTGCCAGACTGGAAGGCTGCAGGGAATGGGGCTGTGAATATGTATGTGAGAGAGGGGAGGGATGGGGTGTGTTGTGAGTGTGAATGTGAGTGCATCTGTGTTTATTTGAGTGGTTCAAAGGAGGGTCTCACTACTTCTCAGAATAATCCCCACCTGTTCTGGCTCAGTTTCTATTTCATTTTCACTCTTTTTTTTTTTTTTTTTGAGATAGAGTCTCACTCTATCACCCAGGCTGGAGTGCAGTGACGTGATCTCAGCTTGCTGCAACCTCCATCTCCCAGGTTCAAGTGATTCTCCTTCCTCAGCCTCCCAAGTAGCTGGGATTACAGGCGCTCGCCACCACACCCGGCTAATTTTTGTATTTTTAGTAGAGATGGGGTTTTACCATGTTGGTCAGGCTGGTCTTGAACTGATCTCAAGATCCACCCGCCTCAGCCTCCCTAAGTGCTGGGATTATAGGCGTGAGCCACTGCGCCTGGCCCATTTTCACTCTTGAGTGGTCAGAGCAGTGTGAAGACCTGCAAAGGACATTGTTAGCTGGGGCTGGGAGCAGTAATGGGGGAGAGAAGCGAATGGAAGCCAGGAAGCACAACGTGGCTAGAGTGAGCTCAGGGAGGGCTGAAGGAGAAACTGAAACAGAAGGAAAGTGACTGATGGACACCATTTGCCTGAATTCAGAGGGAGGATCCAGAGGGTAGCCAGTGTAAATGGGTGATAGGCCCCAGCTCACCTGGGAGGAAATCAGGCCAAGTGGAAACCTCTGAGGCTGCTGCTGCAGGGAGGAGCTCTTCAGGCCAATAGGGCAATAAGCACTCCACATGAGACAGGAATCTAGTGTCGTAAATCGGGGACTGCTTGCTTGTCTGCATGTCTACATAATGAGGGTGATTTTAAATACTTTTCAAAAGTTGACCTTTTTACAAGTATTTACTTGGGTTAATCTAGGGCTTGCAAAATAGTAAAAGAAGGCTGCTTTGCTCCAGCTGAGCTCTACCCATCGCTGACCAGGGCTTTAGTGTAAGTTACCCTGTGTGTTCTATTCGGTAGGTCAAGAGACTGTTTGATATTACCCTGATGTGTAATCCATGTTGCCCATAAAAAATACATTTGTGTTTTTGAAGGGAAGGTAATTTGTGTTCTCCTTGAGGTGAACTTCAGACAAAGGTCAAAGATCAATAAGAGTCAGAGGACAAGCCTAGATTTGGGCCCCTGCCCCATGCTGGACAGTAGATAGTTTATACACCTGGATGCAAAAGGAGGGAGTGTGACTGCAAGCCGGAAGCTGTTTTTAACTGTCACTGCCACATCAGGAAGGGTCCGCGTTGCCTGTGTAAATGTGCTTTCACACTTCTGTAATCTACAATTTCTTTTCATTAGTTGTTTGACCCAAGTGAGTGTAACCTTTTTGAGGAATTGTATAGCTCTAAGTTTTAAGCTAAAACCAGGCACACTAGCTAACACATCTGTTTCAGAATTTCATAAGAGCATTTGGAGTCACAGATGTCACAGATTGTTGACACTCGGAGCACTGCCACCCCAAATCCTCCCAATGTTAGCCTTCTCCCTCCAGTAACCCAGAGAGGCAGAGGCGTTCATGCCACTTTTATTTTTCCAAGCATTTGTGATGACAGTTCATGTCTTGTGCAGGGCAGCATCACTCCATTGCCAACAGCAGTAACCCATTGCTGGGAGAGAGGCCTTCTGGACTTCAGACTGGGCACTCCTTCCTCACTCCTGTCCATTGGTCAGTCCTGGAGGACCAATGCTTAGCAGGCCGGTGATTTTAATGCTTAAGAACAATGTTCTCATCTTTTTAAAATTATTTCCTTGAGGCTAAACACTTGTTGCTTTAACTGTTGCCCAAATTTCCTGACCCACGCCCCTGCCCCTCTGCCATACGTCCAGGCTCCTGGCTGGCCTTTTCTGAATCTCTCACATTTATCGATAAAGCTGTCAAAATATGGCAGCCAGAATGAGACTTGTGATCCTCACTCCAGAGCAAGGTTCAGTAGAAAAGTCATGGATTTTCCTTGTGATTGGGAGATTGCAACCGTGTGTTCACTTTGGTTGCAGTCAGTGAAACTGTGAGTTCCCACCAGATGTGGCAGCCACTAAACAGCCAGTGCTTTTGTTTGTCTCCTCAGGAAATGCTGTCCGTTTAGGTGTCCCCTATGTGCATTTATCAGTATGATTTCAGACATTCTGCCTTGAGGATTTAGGCACAATGTACTTTCACATACAGATCATTTTAAATACTGATTTTTATCATCTTTCAGATAATCAGTGTTAGCATAATTGCTAAGATTGTGGGCTCTGGAGCCTGTGCCCAGGTTCAAGTCCTGCTCTACTACTGAACAGCGACATGGGACAAGTGACAAAGCTATTCTGTCTCTATTTCCTAATCCATAAAATGGGGACAATATTAGAATCTGCCTCACTGCACTGTTGTGGGAATTAAGTGCAGTATACCATTTAGGCTGGGCACAGTGGCTCATGCCTGTAATCCCAGCACTTTGGGAGGCCGAGGCAGGCAAATCATGAGGTCAGGAGTTCGAGACCAGCCTGGCCAATATGGTGAAACTCTGTCTCTACTAAAAAGAAAATAGAAAAATGAGCCAGGCGTGGTGACACGTGCCTGTAGCCCCAGCTACTCGGAGGCTGAGGCAGAAGAATTGCTTGAACCCGGAAGGCAGAGGTTACAGTGAGCTGAGATCACACCACTGCATTCCAACCTGGGACACAGAGCGAGATTCTGTCTCAATAAATAAATACATAAAAACAATATTTGGCATACAGGAAGAATTCAATAAAAATAAGCAATTTTATTTTATTACTATTATCAGAGTTGTCTACCCTACTTTGATGTAATTTTCAAAGCAGCTAAAATACAAGCACTGGCACTATTATTTAGTTAACATTTCTTCCTTCAATATACAAGTATTTGTATACTTTTAGAAGTTACTCTTGTGGAAATCTAGGTTTACTGTATACTCTATACTCTTTTTCTTTGCAGGCTAATGCATTTTTAGAGAAAGAAAGAATATTGACTGGCCTGACTTACCCGTAGAGAACACACACAATTTCTTGTTGGTCTTTCCTTGAGGATTACAAAGCACCAATTTACTTGTGAAGTTCCAGAAGGAAGGGATTAAGATGAAGTGCATCCATGTAATCTACTCCCTTCTCTATTTTAAAAATCAGAACAAAACTGTCCTCTCCATGACTTTAGGGTTCCCTCTTGCCATGAATGCTCCTTTGTGGTTTCAGGCAATTGTCTTGATGTCAAATGTATAGGTTCTGGTCCAAGGCAGAACTGGACTGGAATGGATGCTGGAACTTAATGGTTGCCATAGCTCAGCTTATTCAATATTCTCTGCTCTAATTGTCCACCTCTGAGGCGAAGACAGTCAGGAGTGAGCAGCTCTGCATCCTCTGTTCTCTACCAGCCTCTCACCTCCTCCCCAGGTGGGAGGAGACCTTGCTTTGCACACCCTGAGCATTCTCAGCTATTCAGAGCTATTCTGGCACCAGAATCATGCCTGTTCACTGGACTGGAAGCTCTTTGACATGCTGATTTGATTTTTTTTTTTTTAAATTTGCTTCATGACCTTACAGAGCAGATGTGTCCAATGCAGTCAAGTGGTAAGAGTCCTACTGTGGAATCAGGTAAACCAGGGTTGACTCTCAGCTCCACTCCTTCCTCACAGTGTGGCCTTGGGTAGGTTACCCAACTTACCTGAATCTCTATTTTATGTCCCCCAAAATGAGGATATTGTTTATTATTGTGTCCATTGTGAATGGTATGTAAAATGCCTAACTCAGTGTTAGACACATGCACAGCGCTCAATAAATTGTCTTTGTTTGGGTTTTTATGAATAATGTTTAAGAAGTGGGTTTTGAGTCTCTAAGGTATGCAGTTAAAAATAAGAAAACATGGCCCGGTGCAGTGGCTCACGCCTGTAATCCCAGCACTTTAGGGGGCCGAGGCAGGTGGATCACGAGGTCAAGAGATTGAGACCATCCTGGCCAACATGGTGAAACCCCATCTCTACTAAAAATAGAAAAATTAGCTGGACATGGTAGCACGCACCTGTAGACCCAGCTACTCAGGAGGCTGAGGCAGAATAATCACTGGAATCCAGCAGGAGGAGGTTGCAGTGAGCTGAGATCGTGCCACGGCACTCCAGCCTGAGCAACAGAGCGAGACTCTGTCTCAAAAAGAAAAAACAAGAAAAAGAAAAAGAAAAAAAGAAAACATTAAAAGTATAGATGCAAAGGCTTTTAGATCAAATTCTCCTGGAGAGTCATCCTAGGTTGGCTAAATTCTGACTCCATCACTCCCCTGTCTCCACCCCATCACAATGTGATTACAAATCTGTGTGCAACCTGTGCTACCATCTTGATCCCTTGCTTCTCACAGGTGGTCCCCAGATGGCCTTTTGGTCCTCTTTGTCTCCCATCTCCCATCCATGGGCACCAGATCCTGATTTCATATGGCCAGAAACCAAGCCCAAATTTCACAGTGGGATCTGAGCTGTGGCTCACTCCTAGACCTCTTGCCGGTGTCCTTTTGGTGGTCACTTTTCAGAGTCACCACTGTCGGTCAGTCCTGGAACCTGTGTTGATCCACTGCACCCCCTGTTGCTGACCACTCACTTTGTCCCAAAGTCAGGTTCAGAATCTACTCTGAATCCCATTACACTGGGTGGGCCCTTGGCTGTACACTCACCTTTCATCAGTATGCTTCTCAAAGTCTGTCCCTACATCTGAGCTTGCAGGCTTCTCCCCTCTCCAAGGACCAGTATATTTCCTGACATTTCCTGGAGACCACCTATACTCTCCTTCATTCTCCAAGTCTCCAGCTGCCATGTTGGAAATCTGGTACCAGCCAACCTTTCCCAAACCAGGACTGTGACTTTCCAGATTCCCTGGTTTGGTAATACATGTGGATGTCACATGGATGCTAAAGCCAGAAACCCCCACACATCGCTGATAGCTTCACTTAGGTGTGACAGGGATCCCAATGTCTTTGACTGTCATCAGATATTTAGAGGGAAGCCACTTTCCACTTGGCATAAAGGTAGATTCTGAATGATATCCACAAAGAGCAGAGGCTGCCTGCCTAGTGATCTCTCCATAACTGGAAGTGTACAAAAAGGTTCTGGTGATACCTGCCAAGAGGGTTTCTGAATAATATATGAAGTTAGGCAAAGTAGACAGGAATGGGTCTTATAGTCAGTATGAGCAAGTCCATGCTTTCTGGATTATGTGTGCCATAGGATGTGAAAGCCAGCATTTTGTAGTGATTTATTTTGAAACTGTGTGTTTGCTTTTTCTGAGAAGCTTTCCCCACAATTGGCTGGAAAATGCCAACTCTGAGCCAGACACCTGAGAACTGCTATGATATGGGATTGGCTGTGGGCTTAAAATCTGGACTTTCCAATCTATAAATAATCACTGATGATTTTGAAGACCCAGAGCAGGCTGCAGTCTGAAGTCAACCTACAGAAGGCTTATGATTCCCTCCACCCTGTGCCAGAGACTGCCTCCACCCCATTAAATAAAAAGCGTTCTGGCTCTGAAGCCACATCAAGAAGGGTGGCTTGTCTTCAAGAGGCTGAAGGATAGATAACTAGAGGCTAGTTGAACACTAAGGTCAATCTGTCCCCCCTCCCCATTCTGGAGACTAGTAGATTATGGCAATGGTACTAATCGGAATGGTGTGCTGGCCCCTCCTTGGCTGTGGCTTAGACTTGCAGGAGATGCCCAAGGTGGCCTTTTAAGCAGCTCTTCTGAGTCACCTCAGAGGTTTACTTTTCCAGGCTTACCTTGGAAATGGCAATGAAGGGTGCTCCGTTGTGCAGTTGGAGTGAACCTGCATGACAGCTGTGTAGTGAGATGAAGCCAGGTGCAGGCTGGCTCTTCTGGGACAGAGGTGCCCAGAAGGTGGGGGCTGGGGTGGGGTGGGGGGCAATGGTCAGTGAGAACCCATAGTCACTGCCATGCCCTGCCAGTACTCCGTGAGCAATAACGGAAAGCTACTCAGTTCTCACAAAGAGATTGTCATCTGCCGGCCAGCAAAGAGGAATTGAGCACCAGGTGAGAACTGGCTCTCCCTGTAAGTGAAAGGCAGGCTTTGTGCCCATGCCCAGGGACAGGGTCTGCATGAGGCTCTATGAGGTTAGCCATGTCCACACCCACACCTGTCTGCACAGGTCAGACTGTGAAGCACCAAGGATTTGGAGACAGAGACCATACACCATTACCGTGCTGTGTGCCATGGTGCTTCACTATGCAGTGATAGCTGATTGGAATAAGAACACACGTGCATACCCCTAATACTAATAACTGGCATTTATTAAAGTGTTGCTGCAGTTTAAGCCCTGTGCTAAGCCTCTGACATGGTTTTTCTCAATTAACCTCAGAGATTATAAGACAAGTACTACAACTAGTTCCAATTTATAGATGAAGGAATTGAGGCCCAGAAGGGCTAAATGACTTGCCCAAGTTTCCACCTTAGTGAGCAGCAAAGCCCATATTTCCTTCCAGGCCTGACAAGGTTCAGGTCTCCAGCTCTTCACCCTCAGTGCTAGTCTACTTCCCTCAGGAAGGAGGAGGACTATTGCCTCTGATGTGACCTGGCACCAAATTCATAGAATCCCAGGTAAGATGAGGAAGGATCACATTTTGTTGATTAGAACTAGTTATGTGTGCTCCATGCAAGGTGGCTGGGAAAGGTGTCTTCTGTGAAACTTGAGAAGAGAACAGAATTGGACAGGGAGGCCCGAGAAACCCCTACCAAGTATGCAGTTCCCCATGGGTGGGTGTTTGGGCCCATTCAGTGTTTCATTAATATAAACAATAATACTACCACAAAAATGCATATCCCTGTATTTGTAGAGGAAATTCACCTAGAAATAGAATTGCTGGGCTACGGAGTGCATGCACTTAGAACCAATCAATATTACAAAGTGCTTTTCCAGAGGCGTTGGCCAGTATACACTCCTCACAGCAGTGTGCATCAGGCTTCTCCACACACTGGCCTGATAATGTTATCAAGACTTTTATTTTTTGCCAAGTTGGCTGACCTCCTAGCCATTTTGATTAGTATTTCTCTGATTATAAATGAGTGTGTATTTTTATATGTTTATTGACCAATTTATTTTGTCTTCTGGGAATTGTCTGTTTATAACCCTTACCATTTTCTATATTTAAAAATTGATTTCTAGATGACAATAAATTATATGTGACATCCTGCCCTCCAGCCCTCCACTTATTTTTAACTCTGTGGATACTTGTTTTGTCATATTGAGGTTTTAAATTTTTGAACTCAAATCTGACCATCTTTTTCTTTCTGGTCTGGAGATTGGTGTCTTGAGCTTTTGACTACATTTTATGTATGTCCTTCCCACTCTAAGGCATGAAAACACTCTATATTATACTTTCTTTCTTTTTTCTTTTCTTTTTTTTTTTTTTTTCAACTTCTGCCTCCCGGGTTCAAGCAATTCTCCCACCTCAGCCTCCTGAGTAGCTGGACTACAAGTACGCACCACCATGCCTGGCTAATTTTTGTATTTTTAGTAGAGGCGGGGTTTTGCCATGTTGGCCAGACCAGTCTCAAACCTGTGGACTCAAGTGATCCCCCTGTCTCGGCCTCCCAAAGTGCTGGAATTATGTGCATGAGCCACCAAGATTGGCCTTGGTGCTTTCTTTTAATTCTCTGTATGGTGTTTATGTTTAATTCTTTCTTCCATCTGGAACTTTATTTTGCATAGGATGTGATATCAGTATTCTTTTTTATCTTATTAAAAATAACATCCCAAGAACTCCACCTGAATTGTCCACATTTTGGTGAGATGTTTCTTTTGTTATATGCTAACTGTTTGTGTATGTTTGTCTTTATTCTTTCTCATTGGTGGTTCTGTCTGTTCTGGCAGCAGTTCTAAACTGTTCTAAAGATGGTAGCTTTCTGATATGTCTCAATGACTGGTGAACTAAGTCTCTGTTTATTATTCCTTCTCAAAAATGGCTATCCCATTCTTAAACATTTTTTTTCTTCAAGATGAATCTTACAACCAGCTTAACAAATTTCATTAAACAATCCTGTTTAATCAGGGGTGGAATTGCATTGGATGTATAGATTACTTTGGGGATGATTCTCTTCTTTATGGTATTCTTTATTCCATCCAGGCATGAGGTATTCAAGTCTTCTTTCACGTTCTTCAGTAAAGTTTTGTAGTCATCTTCATAGAGGTCTTGTGAGATTTAATCCTAGGTATTTTATGGTTTTGTGGCTATCGTGAATACATACTTTTTTATTATATTTTCAAACAGGTTATGATTATTAATAGATTACACTGTAATGGTGGGAGTAGTGAGCTTTCCTCCGCTGGGCATCTTCTGTTAGTGGGCATCTAACAGAGGCTGGCCAACAGGGAGGGACTGTAGAGGGTGTTCGTTACCAGAGACACACTGACCACCAAGGTTTCATTGCATGCCATGAATTACTGTGTCTATGAAATGTCAGAATCAGGACTTTCTCTTGGGAGACCTATAACACTCTGGAAAGTATAGTGACCTTTTTCAATTTCTTTTTTGTTCTCTTGACCTTGAATTGTTGTCTCAGGAACCAGGGCCTTTTCTGGATACCTGGAGAGAGGCAGCACGTGTCTCTTTTACAGCTGCATAAGCCAGTGCCTGGAAGAGTCTTCTGTGTATTCCCAAGGAAAATGGAAGGAGTAATCCATGAATATTTAACCCATAGTCACTTCCCAGCTGTTATCTTGATGCCAGTCTGATCTGCAGTCTCTAGAAAAAGATGGAAAGTTATAACAACTAGAAAAATATTCTGTCATCTAGGAAGGGGGCCCTTAATCATTTTTGATGGACTGTGGAGATGCAGGACTCCTCCATGGGCATCCCTATCTCTCAGGAATGGTGAGGAGATAGGACTTCTGACCATAGAGTAGCCCAGAGGTTCCATCCTACCTGCATGAAGCAGGGACTCCCCAAGTATGGTCCAGATGGTTGTCTTCTTGTAAAAGAAGCACTTTAGAAGTCCCTTACCCTTCCCTCATCAGTGCCTAGTATCCAAAAGTTCAGTAAGGTATGTGTTGTATGGAACTAGCCAGGTTCTGCACTCCTGAGAGTAGCTTGTGAGGAGCTGAGATCCTTCACCTGCAAGGCTTTCATCGTATGTGACCTCCATGCCCAATGGACTTTGGCCAGATCTCTAGATGCATAGCAAATTCCTATCCAGATCTGAGTCTCCACACTTGCATCTGCATGGAGAGAATTACTGAGCTCCGGGCTGCATCAAGATATGCTAAATCAAACCAGTAGTTTTGGGTGGTTCAGGGCCTGAGTGCATCAATTAGAAATAATGTCCAGAACAAGGAACTCTGTACAAGTTCTGTCCAGTAAGACCTATTCCTCTGTTGTGCCAAAAACTGAAGTGTGTCTCAATGTCTTTTCACTTCAAGAAGACTCTCACCGGCTTGCTTGGACTGTTGCCTCCAGTGACAGCAAATGCCTTGGAGCCTGTCCTGGCAGTACGTGGCCTAGTGTAGTGATCTTTCAGCAGGAAGTGCTCTGGGGATTCTTTCTCTGAGACTGACTAGGTCAGATGTGCTGTGAGCAGGGCTTGGCACAAGGACCCTACCTGAAGGTCTGGGAGAACCTATACAGGAGGTCTGCTTGGGGGTCTCAGGGGCACTAGGCAGGGAGATGTTTTTCCTGCTTCACAGGGCCTTCAGGTCAAGTGTTCTGCACGAAGTCTTTTTTTTTTTTTTAATTGTACAGGTGTGCACTTGCTCCCTGTTTCCCTTCCAGAAAGTGAAGAGATGGAAAGGGACTCCTGGGTAACTATACCAGGCAGTCCCTTATGCATATAAAGTACACTAAGGATCATGGAATGCTTTAACCTCTGTTATGCCTTTTGATTCTCCCATAAAGAGGGCAATGTTCCCTCCAAGTTCCCATAGCACAATGCCTGGCCGTCTCCAGGCTCAGGGGGCGAGATCTCCGCTAGCTTTGTCAGTCAGTGGTTTGTGTAGCTGTTGCACAGGTGCCAGTCTCCTTTGCAGACCTTCAGCTTCTCAGGGTAGACATCAGTGAACTTTTCATAACCCCACATACACAGCACAGCACACAGGAGGGTCTCAGTAAACACAGATGGATTGATCTGTCAAGGATCAGTGAATGATTAGGCAGAGAGAAGATAAGTGACTGCTTAAGGTCACACTTTGGCAAGGCTAAGACTCAGCCCCAGTTTTTTTCTTTGAGTCCAGTGCATCTTTCCTCACTGTAGAAAGCTTTTGAAGCTGCATTTCAGGGGTACGAAAGGGATCTTGAAGGCCATGTTTTTATGACATGACCTATAGTTCTTGATTTGGAGCATTTCCAGGGGATTTTCAGGGGTAGGAGCATATTGTAGCTTTCCTCTCTTTGGCCTCACCTTGGGCCACAGCTAGAAGATTCAACCTTCTATCCCTCTCCCACATGGACAGTAACCTGAGACTGGTCACAAATACCTCCCTACTGAGGTGCACTGCCTCCCAGGATCCAGGGTCCTCAGCCATCCTCTAAGGGCTTCTGCAGCCCCAAGGAAACTTAGACTCTCAGACTTGAGCTCAGGCTAGGTAGAGGGGCTGTCTCTTTTCCCAGAATGTATAACCTACTTTCTTTCTCCCAGACAATTGGCTCCATTGAAGCAGGAGAAACAAGAAGTACTTTCTACAAACATTGGTTTTGGTGAAATGTGTAACACTAGGCTCTTTGATGCTTCTGAAATCCCTCTCAGCAGGGTCCCTCCTTGTTTTGACTAATCATTTCTTCTTATTACTAACTGTTATGATTAGGAGAATTGCCTGAGTACAGGCCCAGTGTTTCCAAGACCCTAATGAGCAACACGTGCAGACTCGCTTAGCATAGTCCTGGAATCATGGTTGTTCTGTTGCCTCAGGGAAGCTGCTGAGATGCCTCAGGGACAGGAGCTTCTTCCTGCCTCCATGAAATCTTCCCCCAGCCCCCAGAAAATGCTTTGCATCACAGCTGTGCTGTACACCATTAGGTGCCTCTACCCCAGGTGGAAGAGTTGTTAAGGATGAGATTTGGAACCTGCCAGCCCTGCACTCAAGTCTTGGTTCCACCAGTGCATGAGTTGGGCAAGTTTCTTTATACTCTGAGCTAGAGTTTTCTCATAAATAAACAGTAGACAGTAGTTCCTACTTCAAAGAGTGTTGGAAAGATAAGATTACATTAAGTAATCCACAAAATACCTAAGACAGTACTTTGCATACAGTATTTATCAATAAAAGAAAATTCAAATTTCCATGCTGACCTCTACTGCTCTTTCAGATGCATGTAGTATCCAAAAGTTCAATTTATCTTTCTTGGTTCCAAAGACAATTCAAGGTCAGGTAGAAATCTGCTCCAGGGAAAGGACCCAAAACTGGTTATTTAGGCAGTGATATGAACAAGTTTCATCAAGTCAGAGCCAGGTCCACAGGAAGGCAATGGGACAGGGAGCCCTTTTGGTCACCTAGAAGGCAAGCACCATGCCCAGCACCAGTGCTGGGCATGCACACCTGTGTGATAAATATGCCTCCGCTAGTGACTGTGTGACCAGAGACAAGACATTCTGCCACTCTGGGCCTTTGTTTTCTTATTTTTAAGATGGGGATAATAATGCCTCATAGAGTTTTCGAGAGAAAATAGTGATATAGTATCTGTAAAAAGACCGTCTGTGCTATTTAGAGATGTTACAAAGTATTCAGAATCTGCCTCTTCTCATCTCCTCCGCTGATGTCACTCTGGCCCAAGCCACCATCACCTTTCCCCTAGATGACTGCTGTGGCCTGCTGATTGCTCTGCCTTCTTCCACCTTTATCCTCTTCTAGCCTGTCCTCCCCAAGGCAGCATAAGTCTAAGCATGCCATTTCTTGCTCAGAGCCCTCTTTACAGTAAAACCTCAGTTACAGTAAAATTCCTGGCAGGCTGAAAGCAGGACTTATGAGTCTGCCTCCCCCACTACCTTTCTAATCTTTGTTATGACCCCTCTCCTTCTTGATTATTATATGTCCACCATGCTGCTTCCTTGATCTTCCTCAAAGAAGGAACCAAGTGTATTCCCACCTCAGGGCCTTTGCACATGCCAGTACTTTGGGCTGGGGAACACTCCCTCTAGATATTTGCATTGCTTCTGTCTCATCACACTCAGGTCTCTGTCCAGATGGCCTCTGCTCTGAGAGAGCTCCCCACACCATGCTGGCATGCTGTCTCCCCTCCTCCTTCTCTATGTATCACCAAAGCCCTGTTACTGCTGATACTATTCATTTATCTACTTATTGAAATGTTATCTGACTCCTTCACTAGACAATATACTCCATGAGGGCAGTGCCTGCAACATTGTCTTCACATTCATCATTACCATATAACAATGAGTTAAAAATTACAGCTGCCAATAGAGAAGCCATCCTAAGTGACAGGCACTGTTCTAACCCCTCATTTACACTGCTCATTTGGTAGTCCATTACAACACTCCTACGGGTTGCTGTGATCATCATGCAGATTTTACCAGTGAGTACGCTGAGGTTTAGACAGGTTATGCCAAAATCCAGAATTCAACTCAGTTCTGTCTGTGTCTGAAGATCTGTGACTTCCCATCCTTAGTAATTTGCTGCTGGGGTTCATTTAAAACTGATTTCAAAGGTAGTATAAAATTTTCTCTGATAAGGTTGTGCTCACATGACTGTTAGAAAAAGTAAACCAACATGATTTTCCTGAACTTTAATGCCCTCTCCTCCTTGACCCAGAGAGATATCCTGTACTTTGAGGAGAGGAGCCTCAAAGGATGCCTGAGCTTGCGGTGGGACGGGCATCAACCAACCTTCTAGCCAGCCCCTGCTGCCTTGGACCCTCAACACAATTCTCTCTCTTGGAGGGACACCTCAGAATTTCAGACACCACTTATTCCATATGGAGCAAAACAATGTCCCATATGTCTGATATTCATTGTCAGCAGACTGCAGACAATTCTTGGTCTATTTTTTTCTAAAGATCCTGAACCCGTCCAAGCTTCTGGTATCCAGAGGGGAATGTCTTTGGCATCCTTTAAATGACTTACTAGTCTGTCCATTTTGGTGCCACTACTTTCCACAGGTCCCTGGTAACTTATTCCTGGTTTCCCATATTGCCTCAATAACCTCCTTCCCATGGTAAAACAGGGCAACCCTTGTACCACTGGCCTCTGTTATCAGGGTCTTATTATGATGCCTGACATAGAATCTTTAGAAGCACCCCCACTGTTGGCGAGAGAACTCAGTGAAAGGGACAGGGAACACACTGGCTTATGTCACTCTCCAAGGTCCTGAACCAACATGCAGCACCACATCACAGCCCTTTCCTCTAGGACGCTGGTCATTCTTGTTTGATGTGCTCCTGTTGAGGGAATGATGGAAAAGGAATTACTATCATACTTAGGATGGGCAAGAGAAGGAGAGTAAGAGCTGAACTTAGGCTAGAGAGCATCATAGCCACAAATGGCACTTAGAAAGAATAAAGGTTTGGTGTTGTTTCCTTTTGTTTTGGCATTGTTTTCAAATAACCGTTTATCAAGAAGAAAAGACCACTGCACATGAAGTTGAATTCATGTTTATTTGATAATGGTACTACATCGCTGACAGTTGAAACTTTCCCTCTTTTGGCTTATGTTATCCTCCAACCTATCCTGCTTTTAGCCCTGTGTGCCATACTTTGGGCTAGGTATAATAACCAGCCTGACTTGGTTCCCTGCATATTTTGCTCCCATAGAAGACCTCTTCAAACTTCTACAGCCCCCATTTCCCTGTCTGCTTCTGTTTCTTGAATTCTACTTCCCCATAAAATCTCAAAGATCCTTTTACCTTCTCCAGGAAGCCTTCCAGTCACTCAGACATGGTTCATTTAAGTAGCTGTGTCACAATAACCAACAGAGAAAGAAACACTCTGGTAGAATCCTTATTTTGAAAAGTGAATTCTGGACCATGCTACCTTCCCAGCCACTCACACCACACTCCCACCATCCATACGCCTGATATCATTTTCTGGTCACCCTCTCTACCACCTCTTCACCTTCATTTCATATTGAAGAGTGCTAAAGTCGATATTGAAGTACATATTCAATATTGAAGTTCATATTGAAGTACTTTTTCCAAACTACAATCTTGAATCTTCTCAGCCATGGAGAACATTACATTTGTTGCTCTCCTGATAATACCTAGGAGTCTTGAGTATCAAGTGTCCTTCCTGGCTCATTCCTGGACCCCACTGCAATTCTTTCACCTAAAGGGAGAATGAAAAGAGGGCACAGTTTGCTGTGGGAGTAAAGGAAAAGTTTATTTTCCCATAGGTCAGGAGAGGACAATGAATACCAGATACCAAGTTAAAGTCAGGCTACCGCTAGGGAGGCCAGGAAGCAGAGACACAGGTGTGGACAGAAGTCACAAGCCCAGTACCTAATAAGAACTGGACCTATTCTAGAAACACAGCCCCATGCTCAAGGTTAAGGTTCTACCCCTTGGTAGAAGTGCTTGCTGGGGCTATGTGGCCTGGAAGGTGCAGATTGTGGCAGGCAGACTCCAAGGTGTTTCTTTGGACAGGTGCCAGAGATCATCTCTGAATCTATTGATTTGCACTGGGTCATGTCTTTTCCCAAACATCTGTAACCCTTTGCATCTGTATCACTTTGATCCTTTACTGTGTGTGTTCACAGTTTCCAGTACTCCTTAGGTATGGACTCCTACGTCAGGTTTCCCCAACATAGATTCCACGACCTCATGGCTTTCACAGTCTTTAGCATAATTCTGAATGAAGGGTCTGTGCTCAAGAAAGGGTGGCTGAATTAGGTCGGTCTTAATTACATGAGCAGGTGAAGGTTCCAGATAATCCAATAATGACAATACAAATACTACTACTACTAATAGCCTGAGATGTTACTCAGTTTCTCTGTGGACCAGCTACAGCTAAACTCTTTAGGCATGTCATCTCATTAAATTCTCTGACTTACCATTTTTCAGATAAGGAGACTGAGACTTAGAAGTTCACTTTCTCAAGGTCAACCAACTAGAGAATATATTTTAACTTGGTCACCGTGAACACTTAGGAGGTTCATCAGTTGGTTTCAGGGGACTAAGAACCCACTCGGAGTCTGAAAACTCATGTGTTCCAACACATGTTCACTTTTCTGGGGGAAAAGCTTTGTTTTATCAGATTCTCTAAGTGGTCATGCACAGAGTAGGGAGGGCCCCACCTCTGGCCTGATGCAGAGGAGCATGATCCCAGCCTGAATGCGGGGTTTTCCAGGGGAGCGTTTCTCCCAGGTTATAGTTCCAACCTTGTGGACAACCACCATGGTTGCAACCTTCACCAGCACCCAATGGGGATGGATCCCAGGACACAGACCCTGGCTTCAGCAATGCACAATGAGCTATACCCTGCCTGCTTGGCACCTTATACCAGCCTGAAATTTACTACTAAATTCCTGATAAAAGAATTGGCTTTGGGGGCCTACCTGTCTTCAGCAGATTTTCCCTTTGATTACTCAGGAGTGCTCTTATTTCCAGTTTAATGCCTTCAAATAAACTCACCCACTCTCTCCCACACACCCTGTCTCACCATTCTTTAAAAAATTATCTGGCCCAAATCACATTAAGAAGCAGGAGATTCTATCTTAATATGACAACACTTGGACTGGCCCTATGGGTCTAGAAGGATCCTGTTTAACCCTTTCTGATCCCAGTGACAACCATCCTCCATGCAGTCTGAGCCAACCTCTCAGGCACATCCTGGAGGACATTGGAGACCCATCTTCATAACTCATGACCCACCACACTCCCTCCTCACCCAAACAGAAAATCACAGCTCAACACTTCTCCTACCCTTTAAAAGGACTGAATTTCCTTAGCCCTTTAAACAGAATGCATTCATCAGAAGTAACCCTGGTAACAGATCAGAGAGGCTTCAAAAAGCCTGTCTGTATGTAATTAAGAGAAATGAGGAAGAGCAGGGAGCTCAGACGGGGAGACCACGGTGCTGAGCCCTGCCACTGCATTCATCGAGGGCTTTTGCTGAAGGAGATGGCAGATTTTCTTTCACTGTTCTGGCTTCCCTCTCTGCTTCCCCTTGTAATGTTTTTGTTTAGTGGTCTCAATTGGCCTCCTTCCTAGAGATGTTGCTGGGGACCCAGATTCTGGATGAATACTCCCTGCAAGAGTAGGGCTCCAAGCCAAGGAGGCAGTGCCTGGATGGGTAGGGAAGTGGCTTAGCACCTTCCTCCAGGGAGATTTATGCAGGGGCCAAATCTACCCTGGTCAGACTTTCATTTAGGCATGAGGGAGACTGAGCGGTCTACCTGCAGGAATATGCCCATCTCATCAGGATGCTACAGCACAGACATCTGGGGCCATCATCATTTTAACCACCCAGACATGAGACCCTGGTTTGCCAGCCCTGGAGCGGGCCTCATGGGAATAAGAGACAGAGCCCAGCATCGTTAGGAGGCCATCTGAGCCCTGGTGCTTTTTCTTCATAACACTTATTCTTATTTAAAATAATTTCATTTATTTCTCTGTTTCCTTCTAGTCTATTAGTTTTCTCTCACTGGAATATAAGCTCCATAAGAGAAGAAGCTTGCCCGTCTTGGTTTTTCTGCCTCTCAAGTGCTGAAAAGAATGCCGGGAGTATTTGTTAAGGGAGTAAATGAGTGAATGAGTAAATAATGAATGGTCATTTTTTTGTGGCCCAGATTCTGGTCACCTCCAGAAATATGCACTGGCACGTGCTTTGTGGGAGGAACAAGACGCACCCCTGCCCTCAAGGAGGCAGGGGAATGATACACTGCAGGGCATGTCTGGCTCTCCTAACCCTCTGAGCCCATTCTCCAGGGAAGGCCCTTAATGTCTGTTTCTGCTCCTTGGAAGGAAAGGATTCAGATTTATGTACTCCTGTACTCAACAACCATGACCCTCACAAGCCCCTATTCATGCCCCACAGATGCATTTGCTCTGAAAAGCACACATGAATGGGAAGGGGGCAGTGCCTGCTTTATATAAAGACTTTTCCTAATCAACATGAAAAATCGCTTCCCCTGGAAAGGGAGTTGGGGGTTGGGGGGAAACTCCCTGCATTTCCTCCTGTTCCTCCTGAGCAGCTGGGAGCAAATGAACAGACATGGAGCAGCATCGACCAGGGTGGGTCTTTCTAGCTCTCAGGGAGGCCACTAGATCAGAGACTGGGCAAAATTCTCCATCCAGCTCTTCATTTGCCACCTTTGCCTCACCAAAGCCTCTGCCTCTCAGAGTAACAAGCAGTGGGTCACAACTGATTACTGCTGCTGCTTCAAGGCCTCTCCAAGGCCCCTCCATCCACCTACAGCAGGGCATCCTGTCTTATGCTGGAGAGGGGCATATGTGGGGAACCTTTTTCTATGCACACTGAGCAAAGGTAGAAAACCAGGTTGGAGGGCAAAGTGCTGTCTGGGGATAGGAATCACAGAAACAGACCAGACAGCAGCCCCTGCCTACCAGGAGGCCACAGTGTGGTGAGGATGACAAAGAGAAGGAGACTATCACAATGCAGTGATGGAGTCTCACTTAGGCACCTGGAAATGAGCTATGGAAGCCCAGATGGGGAGAGCATGACTGCTGGACCTCAGGGAAGGGCCCTAGTGGAATGGGTGCTAGACCTTGAAGAGTGAGCAGGAGTTCATCAAGTTGATACAGAGGGAAAAGAACTTGAGACAGAGGGAAGAACATTGTGTAGAGGCTCAGAGGTAAGAAGAGAGTTTAGTGTGCACAGGAAATTTCGGGAACATTTCTACTAGCCAGAATACGAGGGGTGAAGGTCAACTGCCAGGGATGAGATCAAGAACAGCAAGATCCCACGGGGACTTGAATGGCATGGAAAGGAGGGCAAGCATTTTGGATAATCAGGAAGCAGGGGGGGAATTGTGCAGAACGCTATGACTCCATGTGCAATTTAGAACTCACACTCTGGCAGAAGAGATTGTATCAGAGAGATGCAGAAGCAATGTTGGAGAATGAATTAGGAGGCTTTTGCAGTAGGGTAGGAAAAATGATGAGGCCAAGAATTCTGAGGCCATGGGGATAGAGAGGAAGGGACATATCTATGGAAAAGTAGAGGAAGATGGACAGATTGTGCTAATAGTCCCTATGTTAGGGGATGCAGAAGATGTGGCTCCCAGAGCCTTACTGGTGACTACACAAGGTTAATGAAGGTAAGGATTGAATTGTGTTCCCTGGATTTGTCACATAGAAAGCCAAAGGAAAAGCAGTCATAGCAGAGAAGTGGGGAAGTAACCAGGCTTCACTTGGCTGAGCAGGGAGAGAAGAAAGACAGTAAGTGTAGGATCTTGTTTGGAAAAGCTTGGCTCAGCCAAGACTAAAGAAGAGAGGGTGTGCAATTTAGAGAGATGCCAGGTGATGATGTTTTGGTTTGAAAATGGCAAAGATTTGTATGAGTTTACATTGAGAAGCTGGAGTCAGTGGGGAGAGTGTAGCCAAAGCTCAAAGGAAAGAGGAGATAATTGAAGGAGGGAAGTCTCAATGGATGAGAGGGATGGATGGTCACTCTCTTGATCAGTGCCTGCCTCCCCCTTACCCTGAGGCTGCCTTCTGAGTGATAGCCTAGGATGTCCCAAGGATGCAGTGAGATAAAAAGATTCACCCCACACCTAGTATAAAGCAAGCACTCAGTGAATGTCTTTATTTTGAGATGAGAAACAGGGGCCCGTGGGTGAGTGTAGGCTCTCTGCTATAAAAGTGAGACTAACAAGAGTGGCGTTGACTGCTGAGAGCTTGTGGTCTGTGTCCCATCAGTCAGAAGCAAACAGACATGTCTAAGACAGGCAGTGACCAATGTGGATGGTAATGAATTGTGCACTATGGGGCAAGGTTGGCCCAGCCCCGTAAGAGCCTACGTGGGACAGTACCGACTACCTTCCCAGCACTAGCTATGTGATTATTTGAAAAGAGATGGATGTTTATTCCTGGGCAGATGGGTGGGGAATTCTTGAATGCTGTTTGCAAGACTTCAGTAAAAATGCTTCATGAATTCTGCCCTGTCACAAGTGTGCATGAACGCTGTGCTTTAGTTCAGGCCTAATGGGCTTTATATGGTACAGTACTGATTTTCTTTCATGTTTTAATAGAACCTGATTTAATATTTGCTTTCTGCTCTAGCTGCTTGCTGTTGACTGATTCAACACAGAATCCTTCCCTGGTGCCCCCCGACCTTGTTGTTATTCCCTCATTTTGTGTGTTGGCATTTGATTCCTGTCTCCAGCATGAACCACTTTACACATGTCTTCGTTCAGCTGGTGACAGTCACGTGCATGAATTCTGAATGCATTACTATCCGAAGCGGCTGCTCCAGCAGACCTGCCATTCGAAAGGGGGGCTTCCGGGCAGGATTCATTTTTATCAGTTAGACACTGAGGAGATGCAAGGCTCAGGCTTGGGAACCTGAGGCTATGATCTGTTCTGGTTTTGGGCAACAGATTCTCCAACTTAATCTCAAAAATGCCCAGCATTGTGACCATTAATTCAGCAATATTTTGGTCTTCTATGAAGCACCAGGATTTCCACAGTTTTGCAACAGGGCATTTCAATTTTCGCCAGATTGTGAAAAGTGGCCATAAACAGAGCTTTCCAGAGGAAGGAGGCTGCCCTCTGTGAGTCCCAGTGACCCTATCTGGTTTGTAAGAGAAAGTCTGTTCAGAGCAGGGCTATAGTTGAGAACGTGAGCTTTGGAATCAGGCAGGTATGGTCTTTCACACCGGCTTCAGTTCTTACAGACCTATGCAATCTACAGCCAGCCTCCTTTCTAAGCTTTACTTCCCCTTTCTATTAAACTGAGATAATTAGTGTATCTTCCTGGTAGGGGTCTTGTGGGGGAATAAATGAGGTAATGTATATAAAGCAGCGAGCAGAACGTCTAAACACACTCATGTTTTCTTATGTCATAGGGCCCAAAGTGACTACATGGACCTCTCCCACCCAATTCTGCTTCTTGTCTCATGTGTCAAAGTTGGTACAATGTAAATATGCATCTATTCAGGTGCTCTGGAAGCCTGTCCTACAGAGATGCATCCTTGCTACCACGCACACACCACATAGATCCTAAATTGTGTGAGATTTTGTGCAGAATTTCAGAATATGTTAGGGCTTTTGGAGGGGCCACTCATATCCCTCTACCGTTGAGTTCTGCACCAATTAAGATTAGACAAAGAATCCGGTAAATGTTCAATATATATACATTTTATTAATCCTAAACCTGGTTGGAGGATGCGGCTTGATCCTGAGAACAAAAGGCCTTAAACCCAGGTCCTGGAACCTTCTTTCCCTTGGCACATGTGATTGAAAGAAGAAAAGCCTCAGTGAAGATGATTGAAATGGGAGCTAGGGACAAGGTGTCATCTCTGTTCACCTATTATTTTTTCAAAATGAATAGGAGCATAGACATTTGGGGTTGAGGAAGGAGTGGGAGGCGAGTGCACTGATGAGGATGGGAATGCACCAGAGGCAGACAAGAGAGATGCTGGACAAGGAAGCTTATGTCTGGCCTCACTGGACCCTTCTTTGTCTCCCTGCAGGTGTCCCATCAGGTCCCCGCAATGTTATCTCCATCGTCAATGAGACATCCATCATTCTGGAGTGGCACCCTCCAAGGGAGACAGGTGGGCGGGATGATGTGACCTACAACATCATCTGCAAAAAGTGCCGGGCAGACCGCCGGAGCTGCTCCCGCTGTGACGACAATGTGGAGTTTGTGCCCAGGCAGCTGGGCCTGACTGAGTGCCGTGTCTCCATCAGCAGCCTGTGGGCTCACACCCCCTACACCTTTGACATCCAGGCCATCAATGGAGTCTCCAGCAAGAGTCCCTTTCCCCCACAGCACGTCTCTGTCAACATCACCACAAACCAAGCCGGTAAGTCTGGAGGCTTCTGTGCTCCTGTGTGGATGTGTGGCTGGCTCTTTGTCTCTAGGCAGGGACACAGCTGCAGACACACCCATCCTGCCAGTGTGCTGTCAGGCCTCTGTCCAGGAGTGAATGTGTCAGGTGATGGGCATTTGTGATCACATGGAGAAGGCAGGTGTAGTGTTGCGCTTCTGAGAATGAGCTGCAGACTAGGGGATTTTCTTGTGCCCAGCACAAAAGCAAAGAGGTGTATCCAAGCCAGAATAGGACCTAGTGCTCTTCATCCAGCCTGAGCTCAACAAATCCTGTTGGAAAGATGGATGAAGAGATGGACAGACAGGTGTGTGAGTGGACAAACAGAGGATTGTGTAAATGGATGGACAGATGGACAGAGGGGTGGGTAGGTGGACGGATGGACAGACAGATGGTGAGTGAGTGGAGGCACTGAAAGGCTTTGAGAACAGGACCACCAATGATGCTTTATGGAAACCCAATGACAGAAATTTTCCAGAAATCATATGATAAAATCAATATTGCCTTCATTTTCCAATTAAACCTATGTAGTTCAAAAGTGTATTCTCCTTTATAGCTTGCTCTGATGAATGATATGCTGCTATTGAGACCTCAGATAGATGGCAATAGATTGCTTCCAATAACCAGCACATCCTCTGGCACAGCTCAGAACATATTTTCTTTTTCTTTATTTCTGAATCTTGCACTCTTCTGATCTTTTCTCTTCATTACTTTTCACAGCTCTTGCAAGAATCTGTTTATTTTTATATCAATTTAACCAGTCCATTCATGCACTTATTTATTCATTCATCATTAAGAGATAGTCATTTAGCATGTACTGTGTGCCACGCTGTGGATTAGACACAGTGAAGGATGCAGTGATACTTGGACACTATTGTTCCTCTCATGAAACTCATTAACTGACGGATTTAGAGGATATAGATACAAAGCACAAAGCTGCAAGGTAAAATGCTGTACGCATGCAGTAAATACCAAGGGAGTTAGAGAAAAATGAGCAATCTCTCTCCCGGGGTTACTGTGCAAGGCTGCAGAGGGGAAGTGAACATCACGTGTACAGGCAACGAGGGTCATAGGCAGTGGACCGTGATGTTATTTGGAATTATAGATTTTTTTCTCAATTAACAAATTCTAAAAGGACAGCTTGTTAGTAGAATAGCAGGAGCCAAGCATCTATCTCGGCTCTCTCTTCCTCTGTGTATCTGCGCCTCCCTGACCTTCTCTTTTCTACTCTATCCTTTCCTACTCACCTCCCCACCCTCAGACTCATTCTGCTTCTTTTAAAACCAGGCATCTTAGGCATCTTTGATGGCAGATGAATCTTGAGTTTAAGCTGTCAGAACTGAGAAGAAAAAAGGTGTCGTAGGAGAGCGTGTCTGTCCAGATGGCTGCGTTGTTGCTCTGTGTGTGTGTGTGTGTGTGTGTGTGTTCATGTGGTGTGTTTGTATGTATGTGTATGGTCACGTGTTTACATGCATACGCATGTAGTGAGAAAATAAGAGTGGAAGTGTAGAAGCCTCCAGCTGGTGACCACAGTGTTGGTGCCGTGAGACAAAGGTTGTGACATTTTGTCTTACCCAAAGAAAGGAGAATGGTAATTTCTGCATTATGTTAAGCATGTAACATGGGCAGCCTTTGTTAGCAGTATTTCCCTTGAAGAGTTTAGGCAGAAAACTGGCTGAAATATTTTAGTGTCCCAGCTTCTGGGAATGACAATCTTGCCAGGCTGTCATGTTACACTGGGCTTGGCTGTCTTTTCTCTCTCTCTAAGCATGTGCGAACAAACCTGCCACTTATATCGGTTTGCTTTTATTTCTGCCCTCCCTTCTCTTACCCTGCTATTCCCGAACCTGCCCATCTGCTTGTCTTGCCATCTGCACCTTCCTAGACTGCAGTGGAGCTGGGGGACCAAGGCTCTTGCAAGGGGCCCTGCATTACCAACATGTAAAATATTCATTTTTATCCTCACCCTTTTGCTCCTCCATGAGCACACTTCTCATGTGCTTTGTTCTCCCTCTGGCAGGCCCTTTAATCTTAATTATCCCTGATTTTGTAGTCCTAGCCTCCATTATCACCTTCCAATCTATGATTCCTGTTTGGTCACTCTGGAATTCTGGTGTCAGAGAGTTTACACTCACTGAGAGAAGGATCCAGTTGCTTCTTGGGAGCACATGGTTATTGTAAAACAAATATCAAGTTGACCAGTAGTTCCTAAGCTATGGGCTGTGGACTGAGGAACAGGCTGCCATTGCACTGATTTGATGAATCTATATGTAAATACAAATTATTTTCAACCAACAGATAGTATTTTTTTAAAGATGAGAACCATCAAATAAACATTCAAACCTGAACTTCTGTGAGAACAGTTTAGAACCATGAACAGAAGCTATGTATTTTACCAGAGGTGGAAGAGAGACTAAAAAGTAGGCATCATAAAAACTCTAATGACTCAGATCCATGAAAATCTGTGAGGCTATTGGTAACACAACATCCATGTGTTACCAATAGGTCCTGACATGTCTAACCTTCCCAGAATACCCCTGAGCTGGTTCACTCTGGGTCAGATCTAGCTCAGTCTTCCTCCCCTGGCTTCATTGTATGGTATGACCCCACTTTGTGCCTGTGGCCACCTGTCCTACTGTTTGGGTCATTAGTAGCTAGATGGAAGGCAAAGAATTTGACCAAGAGGAGTCCTGGGATCAATCATTAAGTCAACTTGTGTTTATTGAATGCATACTCTATGTTTGGAACTGCCCAAACTGTGAAGTGGCTTTGGACTACTGAGTGGGTCCGGATTGAGAAATAGATGAGTAATAATGATTATAGTTGACACCTCCTGTTTGTGTTTCTTTTGAGTTCACAAAGAATTTTGGAATTATGTGGACTCATTTAATCCTCGTAATTACACAATGACTTGGGGATTATTGTTCCTATTTTTCTGATAAGAAAGCAGAGACTTAAAGGGATTTGGAGAGTCTAGGATTAGAAAGAGATCAACAGGATGTCCCTTGTCTGTGTCTACCTTATGGTGTTCTGTCCTAAAAGTGGACGGTACCTCTGGGCCCCCCATTTCATAGTCTCCAACAATAGGCTCTTCTTGATTCCAAGAGATGAGATCTAAGAAGAGACCTTGGAGATTTTTGCTATCATTTGTTTTTGGTCATTGGGCACATGGTAGATACAGTTTTTCACTCAGAGACAAGCTTGTCTGTTGAGTTCTGAGATTCAGAGAGCCTTCATCTTCTCCCATCATGACCCCAGTTGTGTCTATAGTCATAACTATTCAAGGACCAGGTATCACTTGGAGAGTTTCAGGACTGGATCCTTACCCAGTCCAAAGGCAGTGGCAGAGAACTGATATCTTTGAGCACCTCCAATGTGCCAACCCCTACCACATGTTTTTTTGTTTTTGTTTTTGTTCTTTTTATAGAGAAGGTGGGTCAGATGAAGAAACTTAGGTCAGAGCAGTTTTGAATTTGCTCAGCATCTCACAGCCAACAAATGATTCTGAGAAACATCATTTGCACCTCCCTAGGCTGCAGATATTTCTGAGAAACATCATTTCTTGGCTGTGAGATGGTTTGTGGCCGTTTTATCCTCAGACTGATGAAAAATCACATTGTAGTGGACTGTGTAAGTCATAAGCTCTCTCTAAGCTGTTGCCACATTGCTAGGCCACTTTAGCTGTCAAAAAAAATGTCCATCATCTTTGGTCAGGATTGGTCATGAATTATGCAAGCTCAAATTTACGTGAGGTCTTCAGGGATACATCCTTGCACTGAATACAGCTGCCATGAGTTTAAAATAGACCAGATCAGGTGCAACTCTCTCTGTTCCAGTGGCCAAGTGATCTGCAGAGAGATTGTTATCACCACTAACTCCTGCAGTCACTCTCTGGCATCTGGCCCCAGATTCAGACTGATGGCCGGATCATCTGGCTGTCAGAGAGAATTAAGTGAATGACAAACTTTACTTCTCTCTTCTGCCAAATAGACTTGGAGTGTCAAAGTTGGAAAAGAAGACCTCAGAGGAAATCTTGGGGGTATAAAAGATGAATCCGACCAGCACATGAACTTGGGAGCATCTAAGCCAAAGAGAACAAACTCAAAGACCCCTAAGGCCAGGCAGGTAATGGAGAGGAGCAAAGCGGGGCCAGGTACAAGGCAATAGGGAGTGGTGGGGACTTCAGGGAACTAAAAAGCAGAGAGGCAGCCATTGTTCAGCTCCAGCAAGAGTTGCCATGCCCAGCACTGCCTGATTTTATAAGCTGAAAATCCAGATTTAAAATGTTGACAACTGATTAGAAAATTTTAAAGCACTTGGGAGCCAAACAAATCCAATTCTGGATTTAGCCTGTTGGCGATGGTTTGTAACCTCTGATTCAGAGGGTGAATCTGATTAACCCAAGTCTTACTGCCGAGCATGCTCTGTTTTCCATTCTCATTCCACCGTGGGGCAGTCATCTTCCCCACCTCTGGGCTCATGGTGGCAGAGTGCAGTGGGGTATTCCTGGGCTTTCTTTCCCTCTCTGCTCCTCACGTGAATCATGCAAGTTCATTGAACTGGCAAGATCCCTCATTTCTCGCCTATAAAATATGAGTCATGATACCTGCTTCCTAGTACTATAGTGACAAGCAAATGAGACAGCAGATAGAAAATCACTCTGTAAACTATGCTATGGACTGAGAGATTAGCATCATTTCTGGGAATATGTCTTGAGCTAGAGAGCAATTTGCTGTACTTTTTCTCCCTAGACTGTTTCCTTCCAAGGCTTCACAGTTTCTTTGTTTGGGACTGATGTTATCTGTATCAGATACATAACAGATATTGGTTTCTCCATTCTGTACTGGGAGGAATAGGCACCAGAAACGAGAGTGGCAAAGTCTGTATCCCAATGAGCTAATGATGAGGGAGGAACTGGAAGCCCAGAACCTGGATACCTACCACTGGATGATTCTGATGTTCAGAGGAGCCTGTCTATCTTTTCTCATTGTGTATTTGAAGAAGCAACAATTTCCCCCTTACTTGCATGATCCTATCAGCACAATTTATATTTGACATTTATATTATATGCAGTTCATGTATGGCCTGCATGCCACTTCCATGTGGAATACTATTCATCATGCCCACAACACAGACACAACCCATTACTTACTTTCTTTAAAAAAATGCTGCATTATTTCTGTTAATAGTTACAAGCCCATATAGTTTGTCCATTTTTAAGACACTTTTGAAGTTCTTAGACAGTTAAAGTCACTCGAATACACTAATTTTCTTACAAAAGAATTACCTAGCCCATCAACTCCTCTGAATACATCACCTAATTTGCATTATTCCTTGGTTAAATATAGTATTTGCATGCATAAAGAGTAATCTTTGAATATGAAAAGGAATTTTATGATATTGCAATGTATTGAGCTCTTTGGAGGAAAGATATTATGTAAATCTCAAAATTAAATATTAAAACAATATTACACTGCTGCCTGTAAAAATGTAGAGTGTTAAGATCCATATGCTAAAGCCAGTTCATTTTTAAGGGCTGTGCTCATTGGAAATTAGCAGGCAAAATTTGCTCCAATGCAGAGAAAAGATTGAGTGAGAATTTTAAAGACTAGAAGGACTTGAAAGAAAACTTTCATTGAAGTTAATAAAGAAAAGTTAAAAAAAAACTTAAGCAAACAAAATTTTCACTGTTCTTAATTCAATTTCATAGTTCGTTTCGTTGCTTTCTTCTCATTGTTAATTCTAGAAAAGGTTGTTTTTATTGTTTCTTAAGCTCTGGCATTGAGAAGGAACTTCCGGTTGGCCTCAGAAGGGCCCTGGCCATTTGCAAACAATGATGTGTTCTCCATTGAGCTCAGAGGGTAAGCAGATGGCACTGCCCCTGACCAATGTCCTGGCTTCTATCCTTGGCAACCTTGGGGTCCTCCACCAGATGGTGAGCTGTGTGGAGAATCACACTTTCTCACCTACCACCAGTTTCCTGAGGGAACGGCCGCACAATGCCAGGCACAGAGAGCCTTGATTAATATTTGCCAGATGGCTTCAGTCCCCACAGATGAGCATTAGTATGTAAGTGTTTGGCTGGGGAGTGGTGATGAGAATGTGTCCTGGTGACCCACAGGTAACATCGTAAGATAGCCTCCCAGATGAGTCAGGTAATCTGGAGTCTTCCTCTGCTGTGACTCCTTGCAGGAAGACTTAGGGAATGTTGCTTAGGATGATGCTGCAAGCCCTAATCCACTCAGAGGAACACAGAGAGACTCAACCACTCTCAAAGGGATTGGTTTGTTTGGGCACTTTAACTTTGGAAATGTATTCATTCACTTAACACATTCTTTGTGACTGCTTACCAAGTACTGCTTGCAAGTACTGGCTCAAGGGTACTGCTTCTTAGGGGCTCTCATTCATTCGCCTACTTGTCGAATATTTTCAAGGCCTTTCTGCATGCCATATACTGCTGTAAACACTGGGAACACAGCAGCACACATAACAGACAAAAATCTGTGCCTTTGTGGAGCTTGCATTCTAGTCAACAGCACTCACTGAGACTGGGATCAGAGGCCCAGAAAAGTCGCAAAGTAAGCAGGTGACTGAATTGGGAAGTGACTTGATGGGGTGCAGGACCCTCAGCTGGGCTCTTGGTACCACCCTCTTCTGTGGTGCCCACTCTTACATTCCAAAAGTTAGGATGGAACTACATGTTATTGCCAGAGGGCATTTCAGTTGGTGGTGGATGTAGCTATACAGTGACAGTGTGTTGGATGGGATATTTTATTGTTCAACAGACCAATTTGAATGAACTCCTTGTGGGTGGATATCACACGCTGGGCCACACAGTGGTTGAGTATGAGAATTCTTCTTTCCAGGTCATGAGCAGTGACTTGTGATGCTGCTAACAGCTCCAGAACTGCCTTCACTCTGCCAGGATTACCAGAGTGCCCACAGGACTCAGGGACCTATTTGCTTGTTTACTCCATCTTGGGCCAGGCACTCCAAGTACATAGCTTCAGGAGTAAAAATGGCTACTGACAATGAGACTGGAGGAAATTTCTTACTCTGTAAGGATCTTATATCCACATGAGATTGTTATAACCCTTATTGGAGAGGGGACACCAGTTGGATTATGAGATAGTTGCGGTTCACCTTGTGAACTATCTCATAAAGAGGTATCTCATAAAGAGGCAAAGAGGATGGGAAGGAAGAGGATCCAGGGGATCCATCCACTCCATGCTCCTGTGGCAAGTCAACTCCATGAGCTAACTGGCATCTCCAGGAGAGAAAGCCCTGTATCTATCCTGTTGACTATTGTGTCCAGATAGGTGTCTAGTTGGGTGCCTGAAATATAGAAAGCAATCAATAAATGTTCATTGAATGAACTAATAACTTGTTAAATAAATACATGAATGAGTGCTTCAGTCTTTCTTAAAGTAATCTCAGGCATCAGCAAATGGTGCAGCTTTAGCTGTCTCTGTGATCTTTCCTTTATCAGGCATCTTTGGGTGGGGAGCTGTGATTGCAGTTTCCCCCTATATTCTCCTAGATGTTGGTAAGACCTGAGGCTTCCTGTGTGCACTGCATCCCCAAACCATAACCATGGCTCTGTGGGAGCTGCTCTTCTACGACCTGGCCTGTCCCACCTCCCCCACTGGCAGGGTCCCAGCTGCTTGAGCAAATGCAGGGAGGGTGGTTAGGGTGGCATCCCAGCACTGTTGTCTGTCCCCCTGCATGCCAGTCCCGCGCCTATCATTTTCACAGTACCATCCATGTTAAACAGGCAGGAGCACCAGGGGTTTCTGAATGCAGCAATTAACAAAACAGTAATCAAGCTAAGTGTTTAATTTCAGAAAATTAACATCTTCTCTGAGCGGATGTGAAAGATGGAGGAAAAAGGCACATTGAATGTTCTGGGTAAATAAAGGCAACGCTGGACCACAATTATTTTTCAGTGCAAGGGAGACTCTTTGCCAATCCCTCAGGCCTCGGGATCAGTTTCCTTCTGACAGCCAAACTGCAGGAAAGCCTTAGCTGTAGAATTGAGCCCTAGGATTTTAAAGTGTGTGTGTTTCTTTCTTTCTTTTTTTTTTTTTTTCTTTTTTGACAGTAGAGCAAATGCGTTCACCATTTAGAAGAGCTTGGGGGAACAAGAGCCCAGTCATGCCCCCTAGGAGTGCATCTGCCCTGTACAAACTCCCAATGTGATGTATGTTGCCCTTCTCTGAATTGTACTTGTTAAAGGGACAGTATGGTGATTTCTTGGATGTGCATTAGTTGTTTATGTGCTTAGGCTCTATTTCTCCTGGCAGACTGAGGGCTCCCAAGGGAAAAGGCCATGTCTTTCTCCTCCCAGTAGACCCTGCCCCTCAGCAATGTGTCCTCTGCTATAAGGTGTCCTGGCTGACCTTATACCATGTCACACTCTGGTGCTGCCTCCTAAACCAGTGGGCTGGGTTTTGTTTGCAGGAAGAGGCTTGCGTGTAGGGAGGGAAGCTTGCTAGGAGGTGGGTGTGCAGGGGACTGGGTCCCTAGAAGAACAGTGAGGTCCTGCTACCATCTGTTTCCTCATCTGATGGCCTGGATGGGAGTGAGTGCCTGGGATAGAAGACTGGAAGAGCAAGGAAAGTGGCTTTGTGTGAGGGATGCTATGAAGTTTGAGGCACAGAGAGGCAGTCTTGAGACTATGTGATGAGGTACCATCAGTAACTATGGAGGCAGGGCTCTCAGAGGGGCACTGAGCCTGGCACTGCCCGAGGAAGCACTGAAAACCATGTTCCCACAGGACCGCAGGTCCTTGGGGGAGGGGGGTGCCTGGCCATCTGGCTTAATAAGCAATGTTCCTTGAGGGGTCTCACAGGCAGCTGACATGGAGAACAAAGAAAGCAAAGCAGGAGAATGAGAGTATAGTTTGCGAGTGCAGAGGAGACATCCCCAGTGTCTCCCAGAAGTATTCAGGGACTGCATCAACAGAAAACAGGTTTTGGTTCTGCACATGCATAATTTGTGGAGAGTTTGAGTACTGAAATCAGGATATTACTTATGCAGTTGGATATTCAGGCTTCTATTTTCTCTGGAAGGTGGGAAATAAGATTGGTTGCTGAGAGTGAAGGGGAAAGCATTGGGGTTGAAGGTTTGAGGAGAATGGAAAAAGCTTGGCAGTGCTATTGAAGAGAATGGGAAATGGAACTATTCAGGTAAATTCAATATTTCTGGAAAGTACTGAGAGCTCATTTGAAGTTGGTGATCACATGTTTAGAAAGCCACCTCTTTTTCCTCTTGTGTGGCTTTCTCAGCAGTATATGGCTCCTGAACAGCAGGCCCTGCTGGAAACATCACAAATATATCTCTGGTTGAGCTTTGACAGTCATATGCTCTGAAAAGATAAAGGCAACGTATGCCTAAGGGTTTGGGGAGTATTGTGAATTATGTTATTGCAAAGATGGAGCCTAAGATGGATAATAATGGATATGAATAAAGGAGAAGGCTGATGCATTTGGTGGAAGTAAATGCCAAGAGGCCAGATGAGGCCAAAAAGAGTTGCAGTGGGCTCATCTGAGGTGGTGAGGAAGCAGAATATTTAGACTTGTGATTTTGCAAATTGAGTGACTTTAGGCAAAGCAGAGTCTAAGTGTGCCATGGGAATTGGCAGGCATGGAAGAGTTGCAGAGGCCAGGGAACTGAGATTATATTGTTTAAGTGAACATTGAAGTCACACACAGGAGGGCAAGGCTCAGGGCAGAGAGGAAGACAAAGACAGAAGCTCATGCCTCCAATGAATGGGGGTGTGATGGTGGGAGGGAGTATATGGTGGTCCCAAGACCTGGAGAGTGGTGGTCTAGCCAAATGGCATTTTTGCAAAGGGTGCAGGAGATGGCGATTGATGGTGTGAAACAGACAGTCAGGAGCAAGGATGACAAACCCCACTTCCTGACCCTGAGGTGTGCTGGATGCAAAATCATAAACTGTTACCAGTTGAGAGGGCTGCAAGGCAAAGGTGTCCTCGAGGGACAGCTGCTCTTCCTTAATGCAGACATGGAGTGAAGGCTCTGAGGGAAGGTGGTGGGTACAAGGGAGTTTCCTGATTTGTAAATGGAGGGCCCAGGGTGGGGGTGTGCTCAGTAGTCAAAGGAAAGTCAGAATCAAGGAGAAGAGACCCAGAACTCCATGGGGTTGGTGATGTTCAGAAAGGGGCTAGAGTGGGCATGGCAGGATGGAAGCCGGCCTGTGGAGCCTGGTGGGCTGCTCTGAGGAGGAGGGGCTCTGGACCTTCAAGCCAGAAGACTCAGACCTCCAGGCCTGGAGGAGGATGGTCACAGTGACTGCAGGTGCAGCTCCCCTGCCCAGCATTGGTGGCAGTGATGTCAGCCTTAGGGTGGTAGTGGTAGGTCCTCCAGCTGCATTGGGGATTCAGCTGAATGTGTGATGGTGAGAGCCAGATGTAACAGGGGCACACAACCTGTGATGGGGTATCTCCTGTGGCCTCTCCACTGGTAGTGTTTGGAGTGGACTGCCGTTCATGACCAATCATTAAACAGACCAAAGCTGCCAGTGCTCTGCTCTTGCCCCACACCTGGGAAAGGCTGGCAGACCTGAGGGGAGGCAGAGCCCTGTGACATGCCCCAGCTGACATGTGAGTACCGATGGTTGTGTCCTCAGCAGCCGTCAACAGTGCTTAGATGCCTGCCTGAAGAGTATCCTGCTCCACACACACCTCCACAGCCTCCCACAGTTGCAGGGTCACAGAGTGCAGGTTTGCTATAGTTTTCACATAAATAGCACCTTCTAAGGCACCTTTTGATTCCCGCAGCAGGGAGGAGGAGCTGTGGGAAAATGCCAGGTTGCAGCAACCCAGGAGGCAGAGGCGCCACCAGGAACACACTGCAGCCTGCCTCCTCCTCCAGGCACAGGGCTCTGCACACTTCCACCATGGGTGGGGACCCCTGATCTCCCTGAGGGCACAAGGGGTCCCAGAAGGCAGTGCCCATCCATTAGTGATGCTGATGTAACTCAATGTCCCCCACCCCTATGCCTGGCCTCCTCAAGGCTCTGGAAATGCAGAGTGCATGAGTTGTGAGGAGGGAGCCCTACACTGGTCTCAGGGAAAGGAGGCCCCGCTGTTTCTGGCTCTGCACTAACCTTCTGCGGACTTGGGGATGTCATTTTCCCCTCTCTCATCTTCATTGCTCTAATCTATAAATTGTAAGAGCTGACCAAAACTGAATGGTCTCAGATGCCCCGTCAAAGTTTAACATTCTGATTTCTAGGTTTCTAGACAAGCACTTCTCACACTTGAGCATGTGTCAGACTCCTGTGAAAGACTTGTTAAAACACAGATTGCTGGGCCCACACCCAGAGTTTCTGATTCACTGAGTCTAGGATGTTGCTCTGGAGTCTGCCTATCTTACCAGTTCCCAGATGAGGCTGATCTGGGACTACATTTTGAGAACTTACAGAGTCAGATGTATGATCCCAATAAAGAACGGCACCCCGCCCCCAAACATGTACACATCAAAAGTAATATCATAAATGAGGGCCGCTGCTATAAACCCACATTCCCAGATCAGCCACCAACCCTTAACCCCCACCTGTCACTCCCCCATTCCCCTTTGGCATGGAACCGAAAAACCCTTAGTGGATGGACCAGTGAAAGAGGAGCCTGTGGCTCCCTGCCTTGGGGTATGAGACTGAAGGCCAGGCCTGAAGCCCTCATTTATTACCCCATTCACATCTCAAATTCAGCCAGAATTCTAGAACAGCACGGAGCAGGGTACACACCTAAGGAAGTCCTCTTTCCCCAGGTGACTCCCAGGGTAGGGAGGAAGATAGGAAGCGAATGTCAGAGACATCTCAAGGCAAAGCCCAGAGTAAAAGCAAACAAGAAACCAATGTCCACAATAGAGGAAAACAATGAGAAGAATAATTAATTCTGCTTTTGTATTTATACCCAGTCTCCAAGTTAATTGCTTATTTGTTTAATCTACTTTGACCAGAAGTGTTACTGCACCAAAAATATTTAATGAGTCAGGTCTTCTAATGTAAAATTCAAGCATATTTGTGCAATGGAATGAGTTTTCATCTACAGTGGGAGAACCAGTTATCTAAGCAGGACCTTTTCAGCAAAGTTACCTCCTAGAATAGAAATGTCAGAGGAAACACAGTTCATCTGTATTGCAAATTGTTCTTCTTTGGTCGTGAGTACTAGAGGGCCGGAAGTCTTTAGTTGATATTTAAATACGAACTTTGGTTTTTGGATATGGGATGTGTTTCGTATATTAAAAAAAAAAAGATGGCCAGCCAGCCCAATCCTTCATTCCCAACCCCATCACTCATAGCTTCTAGGATCTCACAGAAGTCCCCTCGAGGGACTTCTGTGAGACTGCTCAGCATTGTTTGGGTCTCTCTATAAACCTTACAGAGTCTGGGTTGGGGAGATAGAAAATGGACTGACTTCAAGGCCCTAGCAGCTCTGATTCACCCAGAGCAGCTCTGAATTGTTCTGTTTCACATTTTATGCTTCAGGGAGAACTTTGTTTGGAGAAAGGATTTCATAGCTTTAAAAAATAGAAAACCGCCAATGTTAGGGTAACATTACAATTAAACAATCCCAGTGAGATGGGGATGGACCCAACCTGCTAGGTTTCTTCATCTACACCACAGAGAACTTCTGTCTCTAATCCCTTGTGACTACCATATTCTATGATCTTTGTGAGGTGTGAGCTGCCAAATCACAACCCTGGCTCCCTTTTCCACCTCATGCTCCTTCAAAGGCCAGTATTCCTGTTTGTTACAACGAAGGGATTTTCTGACTCCTTTTACCTCTGAGGTCTTTAGAGAAAAGCCCGCAATCATCGCAATAAGAGTAAATTTTTGTTGAACATTTATTATGTGCTAGCACACTGTGAAGAGGCTGAAAACATGGTCCTTCCCTAAAGACTTTATTGCAGTGATGGAGAGCAGAGGTGAGCACCTCGGAAGGTAGATCACAGTGCACTGTGTCCCAGCGTGGAGATCACACCCCAAGGGGCTTTGGGTTGGGAGGCAGGAAAGGACACTCTGGTAGGCGTGACCAGGCAAGGATAAGCATTGTGGGGCAGTGTGTGGCTCCCTCTGTGCCTTCAAAGGCCGGCAGGGTCATGAAAAGAGGTGCCCACAGGGAATGGCCTTCTTGGAAGAGACTCCAAAAGATGAGCTCTTTTTGGATATGGTGAATAGAGCAGTTAGATAAGAGTGGTAAGTTCCTAAGAGGGAACTGTGGGAAAGAGTCTGGAATGGTGAGTGGCTGTCACATTGCTAAATGTTTAAGAGGGAATTAGGGCTTTTTCCAGTGGGGATCCATTGAAGGTTTTGAGCATTGGAGTAACAAAGGAAAAACTGAGTTTAGAAAGATTAATATGGCTACAGAGTAGTTTGAAGTGAATGAGTTAGAGGTGGACAAGAGAGTTAGGACAGTAAGTACATGAGGCACAATGAGATACAGGTGACGAGACCTGTAGAGAGGCAGTGGCAGGGCCGTGGGAGCATTGGGGGCTCCTGGGCCTGAGCCGTACCATTAGATGGGTAGGCTATGCTTGTCCACTCTCCAGAGTCACTAGGTCTCCTTCTCCTTAGGGACAAGACACCCTATCACTTACTTTCTAGGTTGCTTCAGGTTATCTCAAAATGTTCAGGGGAAACCAGCTCTCTTCTGGAGTGTTTATCACTCCAGCCTCTGGGGAACCCAGCTCTTTGCTACCTTTCCCTTTCTCCAAGCCCATTTGTATCTATCACATCCACCATGGTTTAGTCGACGTGTATATATCCCCTCAAAGATATTTATCAGATAAATACCTGAGGCTGTCACTGGATCCCACTTTTTATATTTACCTTGGGGAATGATGCCCAGTGATTGATTTGCCTATGTGAACAGCAGTGGAGCCAGAAGGAGAGTTTGGGGTGGTTGCCAAGTCCCCAGCCTGGCAGGTGGGATCTGGTTGAAAGGAGCAAGAGACCACACAGAGAACATCTTCAGAACATTTGGGAAATTAATAACACAATAATTAATATTCCTATTTCACAGTTGAAGAACTTGAGGCCCAAAGAAGACAAGGCCTTGGGTTAACCTTCTCCCAAGATCATATAATAAGCAAATGGCAGAGCCAGAATAGGCACACACGTCTCTCTGCAACACCTGGAGGGCCCTGACAATAGCCCTTCTTTATTTCTGCTAATTCGTGCTGCTCTGGGCTGGGCCCTAGGCTCCCTACTATTCCTTACCTTACCCGTTTTCTTCACAGCTATGGTCTGTGCTATAGATCACAGGTAATTAGTCCAAGGATGATTTGGCTGGGAAATGCTGTTCTAGAGAGAATAGAAGAGGTTAGTGTTACCATATGATCCAGCAGTTCCAATCCTAGGTTGATTCCCCAGAGAAATACAAACATATGTCCACACAGAAATTTGTGTATGAATGTTTATAGAAGGATTATTCTTCAACCCAAATATTCTTCGACTGAGGAGCATTTCTCCCAGACAAAGCAATGCCCAGTGAGGGTAAAAGTGGTTACTAAGCCTTAGGTGCACACTGTGCAGGTTGGGGCAGCAGCATCACTCTGGGGGTTCACTAGGAGGACACCCCCCAAACACACACACTGTATGGAAGGGCCAAGGAAAACTACTCTACCCTGCCCACCCATGATTTATTGTGCGGGGGAGGCAGACGGCCTCCTCTTTGTATGGGTCTCCTTGGGAATTTTAGATGTGAAAGTACCTGTCACTGGAAACAGCATTTGCCTCCTAGAAGAGTTGCTAGAGCATTTGCCCGAGCTAAGGCAGAGGCAGCTCAGCTGTGACCTGCACCTTCCTAGAGCTGGTGAGAGATGGCCTCAAGCAAGGCTGTCCCTGTCACAGTTTCCACCCACACTCACAACACTGTTTTCCCTTTTAGTTAAGATTTGCTGAACACTGAAATCTGAGTTTCATAATTTTATAACCTCTTTAAACATTTTACTCCAAAAGATCAACTGAAGTCTGAGTGTATGTGCATTAATTTTAACACAGTGAACTGTTATGTCATTTGTTAGGTCCCAAAACTGATTATGGTTAAAACTGTTGACAGAAGTGTTTCGGCACAAAAATCAACTAAAAGGTTGTGAGGTATTTTTTAATAAGCATTGTAATGTATTAAAACTTAGTAATTGTCCTAGAAAAAAGCATCAAGTAAATCTCGTATTTTTGGAATCTGAGACACTTAATTGTTGGAGGAGGATGCTCCTATCAAATAAGGAAAGCAAAATGAGTAAGAAGAAACCTTTGAATATAACTGAGTCAGTAACTAAATTAAAGTGTCAAGGAATGTCATAAACATAAAATGCATGACCCAGGTGAATCTGTGATATGACAGTAAAACTCCTGCACATCAGAACTCTAGAGTCCAGAGTCTCGGTTATTAACTTTTGAGACAGAGTCATGCCACCATCTCAGACCCAGCCTGAGTCTCCTGGGACTCCACAGTTCCCTTTGGGGCCCTTTGTACAAATGGAGGGCTGTCTGGTGGTCTGCCAGACCCCATCTTCGATACTACTGGCAGTGGCCAGTGGTCAGTGGCCAGTTTGGGCCAACATTTGTTCCACGTCATCTGTGAGCTCTTTCACAACTTGCAGCAAGGGCCATCCTGTCCCTGCAATTTATTTACATCTCCTCTGTCAGTTCAGGCAAGAACAGTCTGTGCTCTTCCTCTGCTGTGTGTGATATACTATCTTGGATCTGTCTGCTTTAAAAGCAATTTGGGAGTAAGTTTTCCCCAGAGTCTTTGGTGGCAAAAACAGAGACAAAGGATTCACTCACTCAGCCTGCCTTTGCTTTTTTCTCCATTCCAGAGCCCCTTGACCAGTGATGTTTTAAGTCTTTCTGCTTCTGACACATTTACAAGGCCTTTTATTATTGGCTGTAACTCTCTTCTTCAACACTCTGGTTCTGATTCTGTTTGAACCCTAGTTGATTTTACCTTGTAGTCTGACGACACTCTTCTTTGCTCTTTGCTCTCTTCTTTGGGTCTCTGTTCTCTTTTGGGTCAGCCTCTTCCTTTGCTAAGAAAGGGTGCAGGGCACCTTTGATTCCATTTGGATTTATTGGGCACCACCTCTTTATACCTAACACATCTTTCTTGGACCTTCATCAACTTCTTTCCAAGTAACCCTAAACTAATTCTTTCTCCTTACCTTTTCTGAAGAAGGGTCCATATTTGTTTCTTTGCTAAATTTGAATAATCTTGTGAACTCTTTATTTTCATTTCTTTCTCTCAGTAGAATGTTTAATTTATTCAAAAGCTTTGTGTGTGTTTGCCAAAAAGAGACTCTTTCAGGTGTTCAATCAAACTATCCCTTCATCTGAGGAGTACGGAGAAAAGACAGCTAGCCAGGACTTACTGTGAAAACCATTGTATTTGGGGGCAAAAGGGGATGCTTCTTTGAATCAATCTTCTCATCCTCTTTAATCTTTAGCTTCAGTTTTGCTAGAAGAAGTTGGTGTTTGAGTGAATACCAGAGTTCATTCTTATTATTTTCTGTTTTGTCTGAAACTTTCATAGCACATAAAGCAACAGATCAAGAGGCGGCATTTGCCTTTGGAGAGGGAAAAACCAAATTTATCACTGCAGGTGATTTTTAATGGCAGAGCACTGAACATAAGCTGCCCCTGATTTTCAGGCGGGATAAGAAATGCTTTTTTGCTTTCTCCCATGTGCTAAATCCCATCGCAATAAAATGTAAGCAATTTAGAATGACCTGTGCGAGAACACACAGTCTTCCACAATGCCTGCAACACTTAAGTCATTGCCATGAATGTGAGAAATGCAGGCAGGGATGGCCATCACCCTTTGGCAGCTCCTCCCAGACCCATGTGCTGCTGACTGCTAGGGGGTTCGTACCATGTGTAGTGACAGGAGCATTTCTCTCCATGGATTTTGCAGTCAATTGCCTCTGGATCAGTCTGTCCTGTGATTGCCTCTTTACCATCTGACCCCAACTAGACTCCAAGGACCCGAAGTGCAGGGCCTTCGTCTGCACTTCTGTCCCCAGTGCTTAGAACAGGACTGGCACAGTGGTTGGCAAATATCTTGCGTTTTTAATGATGGCTTTCCAGACAGTAGAGACAAGGAGAAGAACCAAGCCCAGCAAAATCCTCAGGCTGTTAGCATTGATCTTTCCGTTTTTAAATACATGATGTTTCAGCTCTCAAGACAGAGGGACTCTGAAATCCTCTATGAAACTGATGTGATTCACAACATGTAGATTGTGCCTCCACAGAGGTCTGCAAGGGCAGCCTGAGAGTCATGGCGTGCAGTGGAAGGAAAGAGCTCTCAGGAGCTATTTGTTCACTCTGTCTTTGTGGACCCATTGGGATCCTCAAATGATCTGGATTGATTCCAGAAAACTGCCTCGCCTTCCCTAAACTGTCTTTATCCTCCCCCATGACTCTGTCCTGTGATTGCAAGGTGTTGGGAAAGATGATCACAGGCCATTCACGTATTTAACCATCAAGCCTTGTTGATAAGTCCAGGGCTCAGTTCTTAGTTTCATTTTACCTGACTTAGCAGTAGCATTTAATGTATTCTCTCCTCCTGGGAGCACCTTATTTCCACTTGGTTTCTAGGCGATCACACTCTCCTGGTTTTCCTTCTGCTTCATTGGTCTTTCCTTCTCAGGCCTCTTTAGTGTTTTCTCCTCATCTTCTGAATCTTGAATTTTTTCTATCTATTGATTCTCTTGGTGATCTCTGTAAGTTCCACTGATTTCAATATCTGTGAAAGATTGGTGACTCCCAGTTGGTCTCCAGCATGGACCTTATGCACCTATGTGGTACTCAGCCTCTGCTCTGGGACACCTTGGACATCTCAAATCTAATAGGTCTGAAGTGGAGCACCTGGTCTCTCCTCTCAAACTGCTTTTAGAAATGTCTCCCTGATCTCAGTTGATGGCAGCCCCATTCCTCCAGATGTTTAGGCCAAAACCCTTGTAGTCACTTGACTCTTCTCTTTCTTCCACATCCCAAATTCCTGGAAATATTCTAAATAGATTCAGAATCTGCCCACTGCACTGCTCAGGCCAGGTCTCAGCAGCCATTGTTTCCCAGGTATATTACTACAGCAGCGCTGTGATCAGCTTCCCGCTTTTTCATGACCCCTGCATTCTATTTGGAACACAGCAGAGAGTGATGACAGTATCATATAAGTCAGATTACATCACTGTGCCTTGTTGACAGTCCTCCTGTGGCTCCCCAGCTTGCTCAGGGTAGAAGCCAAACTCCTTCTAGTGTCCCTCAGGGTCCTGCCCCCACGGACTTTTCTCTTCTGGGTCCCACTGACTCCCTGATGCCCCTAGATCAGCCCCTTTGTCCCGGCTGCTCCAGATATCCTCTCGGCTCCCTCCCTCCCCTCCTTCAACCCTGTGCTCCTGTATCTGCTTCTCAGGCGGCCTTCCCTGACCACACACCTCCCACCTCTGGCATCCTGCGTCCCTTTCCCTGCTCCATTTTTTTCATTGTACTTAATATATTTTAACATAGCTTATGATTCATTTATTAGCTCTAGTCTCTGCTGAATCCCCCCACTAGAAAGTAAGCGCTATGAGGGCAAGAAATTTTATTTGTTCACTGTGGTGCCTCTAGAACCTAAAAAGTGACTGGTACGTGGCAGATGCTCAATAAATATGTTTAATTAATTAATTAACCTGGGTTATAGATATTACTAAGTTGGAGGCAAGAGAAAATACACTTGATGGCTCAATCACGATAAGAAATTATTTTCACTTACTAAACAAATAGGCCAAATTTAACACCATAAAGGTTGAGATACATGTACATTCTCATAGTCAAAGCCAAAAGCCAACTCTACAGACAAAAGATGAGGAGCATACCATGGAGAGACCTAAAGGTTATATACAACTGCCATTTCAGGACTGAACAGCAGGGACATGTTTTTCATCCAAAGGCTAATGGTCATATTAATAGATATATAATACACAGGTCATGGTAGATATTAGTTTTATTCTAATCTTTGCTGCTCAAAGAGTGGAAAGAGAATTGGGTTCACCTCCAAGCCTCATGCCTAAAGAGAATTTAGGGAACATGGTCTCATCTGGAAAAGAGCCATCTTGGGTGGCATGTAATGGTCATGGGAAAAATATTTGACTATTTTTTTTTTCAGCAGGAATAACTCAAGGAAGATCTAACTAGTTTGCTTAGATATTTGACAAGACATTTTGTGGGAGGGGGAACATCCTTTCTTACTTCAGTTGGCAGAATGGAAACCAGTGGGAAGAAGATAACTTTCAAATAAAGATAGGAAGATATGTAAATTGGTGAGACTTACCCAAGTATAGAACAGCAGCTCCTGGAGGCAAGAAGTCTCCCCTCTCTGGGGGCACAGCAGGAGCTTGGCAGCAAATTCCCGACAAGGACGTTGTAGGGGGAATCAAAACTACATTAATTCAGACCCTCTATGAAGCAGACACAAAGATGGGATTAGATGTATGAAAGATTTACCAGAGAAATGAGATGGGAGCTGGAGGAGGCTGGGAGAGCCATCAGATCATAAGAAAGGTCTGATCTCTGTAAAGGAGAGAGGGAAGGAAGGAGGATTGGGTAGGGTAGGAAGCACTATAGCCTGCTGTGTGGGTTATAAGGTAGTGCTGGAAAGGCCACTCTGGAGTCTTTGAGTGGAAGTGGCCCATCAGAGTAGTCCCATATATCGCAGGAATGGGTCTGCCATGGCATCCCTGCTGCTCCCAGTCATTGGCTGGGTGCAGCCTGTGGGAATCAGGGCCTCTGTGTGAATATGGTGATGGACTGCAGAGTGCAGGAACTGGGGCCATTAGTTAATTACTCTTCAAGGATTAGGAACTCTGAGAGGTGCATTTCACAGACACCACAAGGTCTCTAATGGGAACCAGGCATACCTGCCTTCAAGGTCCCAGAGGACACTCTGACTCTGAGCCCTTATCACACTTATTACTCTTTATGGCTTTCCTGGACTAGAAGCATCTTCGGAACAAGTGCTCTGCCTCCTCTCCCCTAGGGGCTGCACGTAGTAGGGACTCATTGAGGGTCCAATGAGTAGTGGAGAAAGCAGCAGCCCCCTTGTGACCCCATAGCTGTGCTGTGTAATTCCAGGTCTTTGAGGGCAATCTGTTAACTTGAATTGAGGATAGTAAATGTCATTCAGCTGTGGTCCCCAGAGAAACCTTTGTAAAGTGGAGTTCGAGTAAGGAAAAGACCTTCATCATTGCAAAAGTGCCAGAACTAAACGGAGCAGCCCCTGAGCAGAGCACAGATTGAAGCCTCATCCATTACCTGCCTCTTCCCCTAGAAAGACAGCCCTCATTTATTATTTCCAGACTGTTTTCATTTTACTTACACCACATGAAAAAATGTTGAATTGGGAAATAAGTAATATTATTTCCAAACAGAGATTTCTGAATCAACTTTACAGATTTGGAATTATCTTGTTTCCAAAGGTTTGATTTGTTTATCATTTCTTCATTTATACTTGTGAATTCCTTATTGGAAATGCCCTCATTTGGAAAACTGACTGTACCTCTGTTGTTGGTCTGTGTTCTTGTCTTTTTGAGAGATACCTCCTCTCTTCCTTTTAAAGTATAATAAAATCTAACTTGAAGTATTAGGAAGAGATGTTTGCTAGAATGTTCCTTTCTGTTGTACAGTAATTCTGTACCAACTGGTTCTACTCTCTCATTATCATCTCTTGCCCCAGATTCTCATCTCTGCAATAGCTCAGCCCACAAATGCAAGACTGAGGTTCCTTCGACACCTTCTTCTCAAAAACATTACAGTGTTCCTCCTTTCCTCCTGTCTTTTCCTTTGATTCCTCCAACTGTCTCTTGTTTTGGTCAAGCTTTGCTGCCTCTGAAAGTCCTATGTCCATTCCAGTTCCCGTGCACACATGCTTTCCTCTCCTAAATGCTACCTTCTCTCTCCTCTGTTATCCAAACTCCATTGATTCTGCAAAACCCACAAGAAGTTCTGCAGATCCAGTTCAGCTGATAAAGAAGGGGCAGAGTTCAAACTGAATGCCATTTTTCTCCCTGCTTACCTCTGGAAGATGGCCCTTCCCCTATAATTGAGTGTCTGTTCAGCTGCCCTGTTTCTTCCTCTCTCCACAGCCCCCTCCACCGTTCCCATCATGCACCAAGTCAGTGCCACTATGAGGAGCATCACCTTGTCATGGCCACAGCCGGAGCAGCCCAATGGCATCATCCTGGACTATGAGATCCGGTACTATGAGAAGGTGAGCCAGCTCTACCTATAAGCTTGCAAGACCCAGGGCTAGCCACTGTTCCATGGATGGTTGCTAGCTGAAGGCACGAAGGAGATAGGCTGCTGAGGGAGGGAGGATTCTGGTAACAGAGGCCAGAAGGTCCCTGGGAGAGTTCTCCAGGTCTGCCCTGGCAAAAGTCTTGTTCAAAGCCCGGGCACTTTCTGTGCCAACTAAGGAGAGAAACTTCCAGTCCACCATCCTGCAATCTGGATAGTTCACTGGCTGGGAAGGACCAGTCCCATTCTTCCAGTCATGTGTTTGATATACTAATGCAGATGCCACAAAACTGCCAGGGGTCCCCAAACCTTCAGAGGAGTGTGTGGTTTGGTAGATCAGTGTTTTCCAAAGTGTTTGTGTACCTCCAAAATAAGCTTATTTATAAATTATATGCAAGTACTACTGCACTAATATATTTGTGGAGGATAAAAAACATGTAAAATGTTTTTTTTTCAAAAGCCTATTCAAAAGGATGAGATAAAAATTAACAGAAATAGAAATTTATATATTATTTTCTTTGACTACCCTTTAGCAGCTGCTCCTGGGGATGACAGTGGGGTATGTGCTGCCAAGAAAAGGGAAATGGTGCCTGGTGGAACTGGTCCCTGGCCTCCCTCTTAACCAGGGCGAACTGCAGCCTTTGCAAAAATCTTAGGAAAGTATAGTGCCTTCTGTTTTAACCCAACACATTATTTGTAAAAACACACTATTCATTCACTTATTTGTTCCATAAGTATTGTCAACTATTTGACAGGTACTATTCTAGGATATATTAGTGATCAAGCAGACAAAGATTCCTGCGCCTGAGGAACTGACTTTCTAACAGAGGGAAACAGACAATAAACAGTGAACATAACAAATAAGAAAATCATGTAGTGTGTTAGAAAATGAGCAGCATAGAGGAAAAAAAAATTAAAAAAAGGAGCAGGGTAAATGGGATCAGGAGGGTCTGGCTTGGGGAAGAGCAGGTTGAAGAATTAAATAGAAGGGTAGAGATAGGCCTCTTGGAGAAGGTAAGATCTGAGTAAACGTGAAGAAAGTAAGACTGTTGTGAAGCAGTTATCTGGAGGAGGAAAGGGCAACAGCCTATGCAAAGGTCCTGAGGCAGGATCATGACTGGTGATTCAATGAGCAGGAAGGAAACCAGCATGGCTGGAGTGATGCAAGCAAATGGGGAAGTAACAGACAGATGAGAGAGGTTACTCCTTAAAGACTGGGTCAGGTGCAGTGACTCACACCTGCAATCCCAGTACTTTGGGAGGCTGAGGAAGGCAGATCACTTGAGCTCAGGAGTTCAAGACCAGCCTAACCAACATAGTGAAACCCCATCTCTACTAAAAATACAAAAAATTAGCCAGGAGTGGTAGCAGGCACCTGTAATCCCAGCTACTCAGGAGGCTGAGGCTGGAGAATGACTTGAACCCAGGAGGTGGAGGTTGCAGTGAGCCTAGATCATACCACTGCACTCCAGCGTGGGTGACAGAGCAAGACTCTGTCAAAAAACAAACAAACAAAACAAAACAAACAAACAAACAAACAAAAAACACTGGAGCTTTTGCACTGAGTGAGATATGGAGCTACAGCAGGTTGAGGAGTGGAGGAGGGACAAGATCTGACTTACATTTTGGACAGATCATTTAAGCTGTTCCACTAAGAACAGGGCCTGGTAGATCTACCATTATTAGCAAGGATGATGGTGGCTTGAATCAGGGTAAAAGCAGAGGGCTGTTGAAATGTAGTTGATTTCCAGATATGTCAGCTAAAGGCAGAGCCAACAGGATTTTCAGCAAGTTGGATTTCTGGCATGGGAAAGTTTTAGCCTGAACTACTTGAACAATGTAGCCGGCACTGACTGAGTAGGGGATCACTGTGGGTAGAGCATATTTGATGTGAGGACAGGAACACAAGTTCAGCTCAGTGTCTAAAATGCTTGTAAAATGGCCAAGCAGAGATGTGGGGTAGGCAGCAAGAGGTGCACATCTGGAGTTCAAGGGAGGGGACTGGGTGAAGATGTCCATCTGGGAGTTGTCAATATGTAGATAAGAAAGTCCTGAGCCTGGGTGAGGTCTTGCAGTGGGTCAGTGGAAATAAGCAGAGGATCAGAAACAGAGACCTGCAGCCCTGCAACAGGGAAGCCGTGCTGAATAGTGGGACATGACTGCACTGGAAGCAGAAGCCCTCATTTCCAGTGCCCTGTGCAGCTAACCAGCCGTGGAGCTGTGGTCCAATTACTTAACCACTCTAGGTCACAGTTTTCACATTTATAGAATGGTAGCAGTTTACCTCCCTGAAAGCGGAGGTCTAGATGGATCACCAATCTAGTCTGTAAGGAGGTATGCCCTTCAGCCATTAGAGCCGAACTTGCAAGCAAGGTGGAGGATTAAGCGGCATTCTATTCTACTTAGAGAATATTGGGTTTTATAAAGAGTTGGTTCAGATACTTCAGTGAATTGGAAATAATTTAAACCAGCTGAATTCATAAGCATCTGTTATATCTAATCCGTTTTGGATTTAGGGCTCTTACTTGCTAGATATTTTTTGTCAGTTAATGAAGTAAATGTTGACTTTTTAACATGTTTTGGAACAATGTGTTTGGACTAACTGACCACATGGTCTCATTTTGTCATCAGAGTTGACCTAACAAGGGCCCACCCAGTCCCCCTTCCCACACACATAAGCTTGTAGCTCTATTGAAATAACACCTCATCTCAGAAAAATAGTAATAATTTCTCCCCAGTGTGCACCTATTGTGTGCCAGGGATTTTATAAACATTATCTACTTTCTTCTTCACACGCCAATGTGGTAAATGTTAGTATCATTGCTATGGGTAAAGAAGTTTTTAAAAGGAAAACAAAGAAGTTAATAAAACAAAAGCCTTGTCCAGAGTCCCACAGCTGGGAAGCGAGCCTGGGTCCTTTGCCCTGCAGCAGTTGGTGGTGCTGGGAAGAGGGGAGAATGTATTAGAGACCACATACTCCTTCTCCTCATCTGCCGTGCCCAGAGCAGTCACGTCAGTGGGCAGCCAGGGTAGGGGTCAAAGGCTTAATGACAGGCTGAGCACTGAAGCCACGTGGCTCATGCCTGTGTGCCTTGGCTCCTTCCTCCCAAACCAGCCCAAGCTCCTCCACTGCCTTTCCCCTTACAGCTTTCCCTTGAAAACTGTAATTAACCTCAACTTCTTATACTATAAAAGCAGCTTATTCTCCCATTCAGGCTACCTCCCTGCTCCTTAGTAATTTGTACTAATTATTAACAGACACACATACACAGCAGCCCAGTGCCTGCAGCAGCTTCCACACCTCAGTGAAGCATATTATTGTCCCCACTCCAGAGGAGAGAATGCTTTCCTTGGGAACACAGAAGGTTATTTGCCCAAACATTGGTTACCGTTCGGTATATTACTGTGGAATGCTCCTTCATTTATGGAGTGCGTGGCTACAAAGTCCGTTACATTGCTTTGACTATTCCTAAGATAACCAAAGAAAAAGATGTTAGCCCATGAGGGCCTTTTGAAGCAATGATGATAATTCATCGTATGCTGAGTATCTATTCTGTGCCAGATATACACAGATTTATTAGCTCTGAACCTTAAAGGAAAAAAAAAAAGTATATACTTGAAAACACATATAGCCAATTTATAGATGATGGAGCTATGTCATGGAAACATTAAATGACTTACCCATAACAACACAGGTCATAGCTAGGGAGTCACAGAAACAGAACTTTACACATTTTTATTATACTTCAGTGGTGGAAACTTCTGAGCTTGATAGGAGCATGGATGCAAGCACCCCTGATGCTGAGGATCTCGAAATTAATGTGGCTCCCAAAATAAGAGATTGTATCTTAATAATAAATCCAAATACTTGCGAACAGAATGATCTGCCTATCTGCTCCGTGTGGCCTTGGAATCCTGGTCTTTAGAAGATGTAAACACAGAATTCAGTGCAGTGGGTGTCCTGGATTTGGTCCAAAGAAGCAAACCCCATTATTTCTTCATCTTGTGCCATCTCCTCTCCCCACAAGGAAGCCCCAGCCCCTTCATCTAAACCAGGAGTCAGCAAGCTTTTCCTGTAAAGAACCAGAAAGTAATTAATTTAGGCTTCTGGGCCATATGGTTTTTGCCCTAACTGCTATAGTGGACTCTGCCTTTGTAGCAGGAAAGTAGCCATAGGCAATATGCAAATTGATGGGCGTGGCTGGGTGCCAGTGGAACTTTATCAAAACAGGTAGCTGGTTCATGAGGGCAGTTTTGTAACCCCTGAAAACCTTCCATGGGTCTTCTGCTCCACATAACCCTTGGTTTGCACTTAGGACCCCTTTCAGTTTCACTCTATGAGTAGAATTGATGAGGCTTTTGCTTCCTCCACCAGCTCATTAATAGAGAGCTCAGATGCCATCGAGCTGATGACACTCCCCGAGCTTTTCCCATGTTCATCTCCTTCCCCATTTTAATACATTTCCATTCATCATTCTCTCTTGTTTACTGTCGTGTAGCACTTTTCACTCCTGGTGTCAGCACTTGTAGGCAAACCATGGGAGGAGCATCTACATCTGCTCTCAGCTGTCTTAATGATTAAGCGTTTATGGTTACTCGCTCTTCATAATAACTGTATAGGTTAGGACTGGCTGGTTTAGGCCTTGGGAATTCCTACCTTTCAAATTTTAGGATCATTTTCTCAGAGAGACTCTTTCAGACCTTGGCAATATCTTGTGCTCAATCAATTGGTTCAAATAACTGGACCGAAGTGTACTGTTTATTTATTCATTTAGCACTGAGTTGTTGAGCACCCAGGTGGTATGAGCACTGCGCTGCATGTTGGGGTGGGGAAGGAGAAATGAGGGAAACATGGTCTCTGCCCTCAATAGCTGCATTCTCCATCCTGCATCCTCTGTCTCCGACATACTTATAATCAGTCATAAGCAACCAATAGAAAAAAAAAAGTAACTTGTGGCTGTTACTGATTTGCCCGAAATTGATTAATGATTTTGTGGGGAACAAGAGCTAATATTCATTTTAATCACTGAACTTCTTCAAGAATGTTTGGACTATAAAGTGATTATGGAGTAATGTTTGGTCCTCACAATCCAAATACCAATGATGTATTAAAATAGTTTTTCAATAACAGCTATCCAGTCACTGCTTCACATTTATCAACCAGCGCCTGATTTCAGCAGATTCTAGTAAAACCAGAGAATTCAGGCAGCTGCTTGAATTTTGTAGCAATGGAATTTTATTCTTATTTGCAAGGTTACTTGGTGATTTTCATAGTTTCAGATCTCAGGTCTGCACTGTGTCAAAATAGAAATGATCAAAGTTCTGGATGACATCCCTTTTATAGTGGACAGCCTTTCTTCTGAATCCCTGATCGGTGGTGGGGAGGATCCCCTTGTGTTTAAGTAGATCAAATAGTGGGTAGGCAGCTCCTCTGCAGGCAGTCTCTCCCAGGGCCCAGTAGACATCCCCTTCATTAGAGTGAGAATGGTCCTCTTTGTAACTTTCAACTGTGTGTTTGAGCTGACCTGGGACCTGTGGTCCCTCACAATTGCTTCTGAATCATTTATGGGCATTTCTATGCCACCCACACTTCAGATATGCCAATTACTTGCAGTCTCCTGAACTTCTCTAGGCCTTGCTTCTGTATGTTTAATTCTGTTCTCACTCTCCACATCCATCCATGTGGCTAATTTATTTCATCTTTTGTGACTCAACTCAGGTCACCCTTTCCCTGAGTCACTCTGCATCTCTGGGCTGGATGGTCCTCTGCTGTGCCCCCACAATCCCCTGAACTGCTTTCTGCCAACTCACTCAGTCAACACTGCTGTCGTCTTCTGTTCATTTATCAGTCTACCCACAGATGTTACATCCCCAGAGGAAAGGGACCATGCCTTTGTACCTGCAGCCCATGTATAGCACCCAGACATAGTAGTGTGTCATAAACATAACTGGCTGGCCAAATGAAGGAATGAGTGAGTAAATACACATCAGGTCATCTTTGATTTTGCAAAGTAGGCTTTTATATATTTTAAACAATGGGAATTTCTTTTCACTGTACTGTATTCTTTACATATATTTATGTAAAATATATTCTTTATATATTTTAAACAATGGGAATTTCTTATCACTGTACTATATCCTAGCTCAACTCTCTTTCTTCTGTCATTTTACTGAGAATGCAGTTTACAATTTGTAAAGCATGCTTCTTGAACCACTGTGCCTAGAACTCATCTCAGTACCCCAGATCTGCACAGGAGACACAGGGACTTGGATCACTCCTTCCTAGTGATCCAAACTCTTCATTTTCACTAGATCCCCATTTTTCTCTAGGATTCATGGTACAGACAAAGACAGGCCCGGGCTTCAAGCTTCTGTTCGTGCATACTTGCAGATAACCCAGAATCTTTGCAAACAAAAGATATGCTCATGTGAAAATGATTAGAGGCCAGGCTGGTATATAAGAAGGTGCTGGGGTGAGGTGTGATTCGGAATGACAGTGGTGTAGAGTCCACAGCCCAGACTGGTGAGAGAAACCTTCCAAGAGAGGAGGCCTTGGGAAATATAGGCTTAAGCAATCTGGATGGAGTAGAGGAGCCCTGGAGAGAGACATTTTAGACAAAGAAAACAGCCTAAGCAAATGCCTGCTGGCCAGGATGTGGTCCCCGGATTTAGGGGAATGTGAGCAATTGGAATTGACTTCAGCATGAAGGACCTGTGAATTTATATTTAAGAGTTTTGCCTTTGCATGATGATAGTTTTTAAGAAAAGAAGCGTGGCATTGGGTGGGGTGGATGGGGAACATCAGGAAAGACAAGAGGCTGCAAAAGTCCAGGCACAAATCACGTGTTTAATAAGATAAGCAGCAAGGAGAAAAAGCCACCTTTAAGGGCACTCATGATGGGCGAAAGAGTCATGCTTCTGGAAAACAGAAGAACTCTCTGCACATCAGAGGACCCAAGTGTGCAGATGACAGGGACTATAGTGGTCAGCACAGAAAGTGCCGGAGAGAGTGACAGACAGAAGAATGGGGCTGATCCCGAGTAGGTGGGGGGATGAGGGCACAGGGGCCGCTCTCCAGGAACAAGGTACACACCCGCTCTGAATGCTGGCAGGAAGTAGCTGGGGGATGCACACCCAGACACAGGGCAAGGTAAGGGCAGAAGTAGGTGTGGAGGGCAGTACAGAGTGGCCTCTACCTCTTCAGCAGAGTGGACACAAAGCCTTTTGCCTGAGCACTTGAAGGAACTGAAGGGAAGTGAGGTAGAACAGCCACTTTGGGGAGTGTCTAGGGAGATCCTGAGTCAGGGGAGAAAACAGGACAACTCAGCAGAAGCAAGACAAAGAGAGACAGCAGGGGGCAGATGGATGTTGCCTAGTTTGCTTCTGCTGAGGTCAGAGACTTGAGGGGATTTTGCAAAGCTGAATATGCTATGTTATTTCACCTCTGAACCGTGGGGGAGGAGGACTAGAGAATGACTCTAAGCTTCCTTGCCAGTCCCTGAGCACTCAGCCATTTCCCTGGGCCTCTTTCTTCAGAATGTGGCCACCTCATAGTCCAGACCTGACCCTGAATCCCTGCATTCCCTTGGCCCAGATCAGACTTCTTGTCCCCATCCAGAGGAATGGCCTGGAGCTGATGACAACTTCCAGCAGATCTGCAGGACCAAGAACTAATGGGGCCTGCGTACTCCAGGGTGGAATGGGCTGGGGGTGTAGCCTTCAGGAATGGGATGGTGACCCTTTCCCTTGCTTTCTTTTAGGAACACAATGAGTTTAACTCCTCCATGGCCAGGAGTCAGACCAACACAGCAAGGATTGATGGGCTGCGGCCTGGCATGGTATATGTGGTACAGGTGCGCGCCCGCACTGTTGCTGGCTACGGCAAGTTCAGTGGCAAGATGTGCTTCCAAACTCTGACGGATGGTAAGGGTCGGGGAGGGCAGTGGCAAAATCACAGCGCAAGCAGTGTGGGAGAAAAAGTAGCCCCAAAGATGCTGCACTAGCCAAAATGCCAATCTCCAACTGGATTCCAGGGGAATTCCCTTCAAATGGGTTGCCTCCCAGTAGGGCCATGCAGATTTTCCTGAAGTCTGGCTCATTTCTCTCCCAACATCTGATTGGATTTGCCTTTGAAGGGTCTCTTGCCATGTGTGAGCTTGCGTTTCAGCAATGAGACTCATTCCTGTCTCATGGAGCCAGTGTGCCCTCTTGCCTCTGTATCCAGGGCCAGATGCCTCTGCTGTTTCACCCTCACGCCCACTTCACTCCTCCGTGCTTATGGTCTGAAAGCTGAGCTAATGGCCCAGTTTCATGAGCCGAGGTCTTCAGGGAGGAAATGTGGGAGACAAAATGTGGGATGTGGCAGTCTCAGGCACCTGGGATCTCAGAAATTTGAAGCAACTTCACATGTGACCCCCAGTACGTCCTGCTCAGATGTCTCCAGAGAGAACAGCCAAGGTGTCCTCAAGGCCAGAAAGTCTATCACCATAAATATACTTCTACCTTTGGGTTTTATTAGTTCCCTATTATCACTATCTGCCCCAGTCCTCTGAGACCACCCCCCTCAATAGTTCTGAAAAATCTGATTTCCCAGTAGCCTCAGCATTGTGCTCAAGTGTATCCATCTGACTGTGCCCACCACTCTCTGTCTTAGCTAGCCATTTACCATAGTTTATGTACTCATTTGTGTATCTGCCTACCTACCTATATTATCTGTATTTATTATTCACTTATGAGCTGTTTCCTGATAGTTTTCCAAATGTCAGTCTATTCCTGACTCCCCAAATTGAAAGCTTTCAATTTTTTCCTTCATTAATTAAATTATCCATAAAACCGTCTGTCCTTATATAGCATTTTATTTTAGGCCTATGCTCTTAGTCTGGGTGTTTGATAGGGCTTGAGATTTTATCTTGATGCACATTGTATTTTTTAACAATTTTGAAATTCATTGGGAACATTTAAAATCAGGTGGTTTCTTACAAAAATCAGGATGTTGATGTTCTTGTGAAAAAATTATAAGAAAAGCAAATGCTCATGAGCACTCTGGAGTGAGGACCTTGCCTTAAAGTTGAGAGGCAGCTGTCTCCATATGTTACCCACCACTTCCCAATATTTCTAACCTGGATGCTTTGATATGAACCATCTGGCCCCTGTAGGATTGGAGTTTGCAACTATTTTAAGTTTATTTGAGGTGAACTTTCTCTTATATTTTGAGGATGGTGAGATGGGGTAGAGAGGTAAGCCAGTTAATTCAGGTTAATGAGGCTACTGGTATGAAAAGAACACAGACTGTCTTCTTTTTCCTTAAGGATTCTGTCCCCCACTTTGCACCTCACTTACTGTCTAGATTTATAGGCACTCTGGCATCAGGAGGTACACAGAATTAAAAGCCCAAAACTCAAAATGCTCTGAGTGCTGGTCTCTTGGCAATTCTACTAGACAAATCAAGAAGTAACAAATTTCTCCCAAGAAGGCTATTTCTTTTACATTTGGCAGTTAAGTGTTGCAAACCCAAGAGGGGCTAGAGGTAAGAGTGTTCTGGTAAGTGGCCAAATTTGGGAGTATTTATCTTAACGACTGAGGTTCACACATGGGTACTGATTATGTTCACTGGGAAAGCAGGCCTGTCTGCAGAGCAAAGGTAGTCAAAAGGTTGATTGGTGATAGGGTCATTGGGGCAGGGAGGACCTGTGGAATCCCTCCCAGAGTCAATGGCCACACTTTGGGCTGGTGACCTCCACACAGGGCAGACCCACTATGGCCCTGGGCTGCTGTTAGCTACACTGTTCTGATCTTTGACATAGCTGCCTAATTTTTAAAAAATCATTCAAGTTTCATATTACATTATGAAGTTTTTAATTTATAAAGACGTTGTTAAGGAGGCTTCATTGTGGTTCCCTGTGTATTTTTCTATTGCCAAATTTATATTTTAAATACACACATTACAGAAAGCAAATACACATATTACAGAAAGCTCTCAGCTGAGGGCAACTGAAAATTTACCTTCAGTCTTTAAAATTGACTTCCATCTTTAAAATTCTAGAGAGTGGGAGGCTTCAAGAACCAATATCCTTGTTCTTAGAAATCTTTTTCGCCAACATGGTTGAAGGATAGTTCTCAAACATTGGGGAACATTAGAATCGCCTGGACTGTTTGTTAAATATGCAGATACCCTCCTCTTCACCCAGAGGTTCTTATTCAGTAGATCTGAGGAGGGGTCTGGAAATAGGCATGTGTAACAGTCAGGCTCAGGTAATTCTGATAGCTCATGGGGAACCTCACTTTAAGAAGTATTATCGGCTGGGCATGGTGGCTCACACCTGTAATCCCAGCACTTTGGGAGGCTGGAGGCGGGTGGATGGATCACTTAAGGTCAGGAGTTCAATACCAGCCTGGCCAACATGGTAAAACCCCACCTCTACTAAAAATATAAAAAGTAGCTGGGTATGGTGGCGTGTGCCTGTAATTCCAGCTACCCGGGAGGCTGAGACACGAGAATTGCTTAAACTAGGGAGGTGGAGGTTACAGTGAGCCAAGTTTGTGCCACTGCACTCCAGCCTGGACGACAGAGCAAGACTGTCTAAAAAAAAAAAAAAGTAGTATTGTCATTAGGGTTGCTAGATAAAATATAAGATGAACAGTTAAATTTGAATTTCAGACAAACAAAAATAGTGTTTTAGTGTAAGTATCTCCCAAGCAATATTTCAGGCATACTTATACTAAAACCTTATTCATTGTTTATCAGAAATTCAAATGTGATTGGCAGTCCTACATTCGTATTTGCTATAGCTGGCAACTCTAATTGTAATAGAACATAAATAGCTTGACTTCCATATGCCTAGGTCCTGAACATTAGATAATAGTTCTTTCAAACACCAGTGAAAGCATAACTAGGACAATACTAATACTAGCCAGTTGGGCACAATGATTTGTATAGATTAAAGAAAAGAGATGTAGTATTTAGGACACCCATGATAGAGCAGACAGGGTGAAATGTGCTTCATATGATTTGGTTTTTCTCAACAGTCTGAGGGTCAGAAAGACTAAATCACATGTCCAATATCACAAAGCTTACACATAGTAACACCAGGATTTAGGTGAGCTCTGTCTGCCTCTATGACCCATAGGCTTCCCATTCCACTGCATAATTCAGCATGGTTCTAACATTTGGCAGAAGTCTTGATCATTTTCTTCTTGAGTGGGAACTCAGAGTGCTGGGCCATTCATTTCTCAGGCATTTCTTCATCCTCCACAGTGCCTGGGGGTAGTGCTGGCTGACTGCAGATACTCTTTAAATATCTGCTCAATGAATCTGTTGACTCTGCGCCATTTCATAACTTCATGCTTTAGAAGATATTTCAGCAGTGGTTTTCATTTAGATAAGTCCCCTTCATTGGAATGTCCTTAACATGGCTGACAGTTCTTTGAGAGACCTTCCAATTGAGGGAATATAGATTGGGAGTCATCTCTGCTCCAGGAATGTCATCAGCTGTAGTTCCCAGATTCTGTCACGGCTGTTTTGTTTTCATTGTCCTTTGTTTACGGTTGTTTTTGTTTATTTATAACTTAAAAATTGCTGTTTGTTTTGGTTAGACTTACAGCTCTGACACATAGACACTGCCCTCTACATATATGTGTATTTAGATCATGTGTTTGGTATCGTGCACTGAGTATCAGCTGTATGCAAAGGGCGCATGGGAAGGATTCTAATGCCTCTTTCTCACCTAGATGATTACAAGTCAGAGCTGAGGGAGCAGCTGCCCCTGATTGCTGGCTCGGCAGCGGCCGGCGTCGTGTTCGTTGTGTCCTTGGTGGCCATCTCTATCGTCTGTAGCAGGTAGGTCCTCCACTCTCACTTGTTCTCCTTGGACCCAGAGAGCCCCTCTCCATATGCCCTTTCCCGGGCTGTGTGGATCAGATAGGGTGTGACCATTCACGACCACAATCATCACTCCATCTCAATCCAAGAGCAGCCTAGAATTCTTCAGATATTTATTTAGCTGGGAAAAAAAATTGTATGAGAGCTGGGCAAGGCTATGAGTAAACAGTATCCATCCTCAAACCTCATTTTAACGAAGACTTTTAGCCCCCCTTACACACAATGGCTTTTCAGAGTGACAGTTACAAAATTGCCTTTGACCCACTGGAGCATCAAGCCTGTGCACAGCCCATCCTCCAGTTAGAGAGCTCAGGCTCTCAGCAGCCAGCAAGAGGGAGGCAGACTGGCAGGAGAGAAGATGAAGAGGAAGGGGAAACTCTGAGTTCTGCAGAAGAGCTAGCCCTGAAAGCCTTGTGAATTTTTAATACTGCTGCTACTGCCTTCAGTCGTTAGCCCAGATTCTGCCATGCAAACCCCTGTAGTTGGCTCCCTCCCAAGCAGTTCTGCAATGTAGCTTAAGTGCTGATGGGCATCCTCTTTGCCTCTGCCCTCATCAGCTCTGCCCTCTAAATGGGGTCCCACAGCCCCGCTGGGCTTCTGTAACCCTTGACTGGAAAGCAGACCCATCTGCCCACAGGGGTGAGGTGTGATCAACCAGAGCTCTAACTGCAGCAGGAGGGCTGAAGTGAGAGTTGCCCAGTCCCCAATCCTGGGAGATGTCCCGGGTGAGCCCCCATCTGGACTGGGGCCTAGATGGAGGTACCTGGAACAGAGTGGTGGGTGTGTCCTGTGGCTGAGCGAGCACCTCTTTGTATCCGCAGGAAACGGGCTTATAGCAAAGAGGCTGTGTACAGCGATAAGCTCCAGCATTACAGCACAGGCCGAGGTAAGTAGAAAGCAGACACCCAGTGTCTAACCCCCACAGGCCTCTGGGTTAATGCTCAGAGTGCTCTTCATAGCCAGACTGGCTGGTCCCGGTGGCAAGTTCCCTCTCAGCCCCAGTGCCTTAGCCACCTTTCTGCAGGTTCCCAGGGGCAACAGGCTGCCCTCCCATCTGCCGTCTACCTGTTGTGGGTACTCACTGGATGCCTGGTGGGTAGATTATTGTCTGTGTTGATAAGCCCATATAGGACACAGAATGCAGGGAAAAGATTGGGTTTAGCAAGTCAATGAATCCTCAAATCAGACTCAGTGGGAAAAGATGGAGGGCTCTCTATTAACATCTTCTGCCTTATCTTATCCAATTGAGTGGCTGGGGAATGTGTTAACCAAATTCACAGATAAGCCATAGAACATGAATGTAGGGAATTAAAAAGATAGCAGAGCCCAAGAGGCCAAAGTGCTGGGATATCTCCCAAGTGTTTTCCTTTAAGCAGTATCTTTAAAAGTTTTTCTCACTCATTATCCTCCTCCCCTCTCTTTTACAAACCTATATTTATAATATCTTTATAACTAAAATTTCTTTTCACCAATGTGCAACATAAAGTTCTCTATCAGACTCATTTTCTCATCTGTATAATGATGGCATTGCAGGATCTGAGAAAGGTCTCACTAGGTCAGTTGGGCCACCCTCCTGCCTCCAGAAAACAGAATTCTCAGATCCTTACAGCAGACACATTCTGTTTCTAAATAACTCCTTTTGAATTCGACAGATGCCCTCAGAAATCTGTCCCAGCACTGTGTGCTATGCTCTGTCGAGGCTTCTTCTGTGAGCCTCGTCTCACCTCAACCCCTTTGTTGCAATGTAAGGCCAGTGCTTCCTGTTCTCTCAGCAATAAGCGTGGAAAACAGACCTCCCAGGTACCTACATGCCAAGCCTGCCTCCACACGGGGGTTCTTCTGGGGGCGAACATGGACTCCCAGGCCAAAGTTCTCATGGACCAGACTGCTGCTTCTCCAAGGTTACCCAAGGCAGGAAAGTGATGCCAGGATGTTCACAGAAGCAGCTGCACCATGAAGGAGCTTGTGTTCTAATGTGGCCAGTGCTGACTCGGGCTGTACAAAGGGCACTTCGTAGATGTGGCTTTCAATCTAAGATCAAGACCTTGCCAAGGGTTTGCAGAGGCCCAAGCCCCTGGCAGCTGGGCTGCTGCCCAGGGCACTTATTGCTGGAGGGAGCTGTGGGTTCCTGACTGGCACCACTGCTTTCCCACAATATCCCAGGGCAGCCCCCACCATCAGCAGCCCAAATAGGGGGGCCCCTCTAGGCCACAGGCACAGCTCCTGCTATATTCAGAGTCCGCTTATTCCTCTTTCTTTCTCTCCCTGGGCCACCCTAGGCCTCCATTATCACTGATTTCAGAGGGATCAACCCTACTGTGTTCTCTTTCTTTTCCTATGGCCTGACTGTGTGCCTTGCTGCATAATCTACAGGATGCTTCTATTTATGTTGGCCTGTGCATTAGCCCTTCCAGGCAGGGCCTTACCTTCCTCAGCTGGATAACAGGGACTTTGCTTGTACCTGTGATTCTCAAGTGATGGTGTACCCACCAGGGTGCCTCAGGATTTCCTCAAGGGTGACCTTCGTCTCCCTGCTTCCCTGCCTCTGCCTCAGGATCCTGACATTGCTTCCCTAACTCTTCCTCAGGGCTGACTCCTTTTGATCATGAGCCACTGTAAGGTCCATTTCAGATCTGGTATCCTGTGAATGCTGTGGATGAAACATTTAGAGGTGGTCATGTCAGCCTGAAAGCGGAGCCAGGACCATAAAGATACAACATTAGGTTCAAAAGGAGGACTCTCACTTCGAAGTCTAGAGATAGCCAAAGATGCCTTAGGATGCCTTAGGTGAGAGCTCCCTTTACAAAAGCATGCAAGCCAAATCTTGGCTTCACCCCTTGGGTGGGGTACAGAGGGTCTCCAAACATCGAGCGGGGTGGAACTTTTTGCCCTTTCGGCTGCTGCAACCTGAGATCTGCCTGTTCTCCTACTCTCAAGGAGTAGCTATGCCAGGCCATCACATGGTGCCCATGTGCACAAAAGCGTGCTTCCAAAATGCTCACAGCCACCTTCTGGGGGACTCTGCCACCTCTCAGACCAACAGAGGAAGATTCTACTGGTTCCTGAGATCCATAGAAAAACCAGTCCTCAGTCTGCAGTAATAGTGGCCTTGCTGGAACAAGAGAGGACAGCTGAAGGAACATTGTTGGCCAGTTGCATAGTCGCCATTCCTGGGACTCAGGATGGATGCAGGGTTTTTTGTGGGTCTGGGTTCACTCCCTTGGCTTCCTTAGAAGTTGTCCTCTTTTTAATTTGGTTTGCCTTTTATAAATCTTGTCCTTTCCCTCTATTCATAACTATTCTCTTTTGATCCAACCCTGGGCACCTGGCTCCTCTTTGCACCCAAGTTCTCTGAACTCAGTCTCTTGCGTTGAATTGCATTTGTGCATTTACTCCTGTGAGTATCCATCTCCCTGACTAAAGCTATTACTGTTGGAGAATCATGGTCAAAGGAGTGTAGAGCTGACGGATGGCTCAGCACACATATAACAGAAGGGGAAATGGAAGGCTCTGATGGAGGGAGGGCCTGGCCAAAGAGGGCGTAGGGGTAGAAGTAATGGGTTAGGGAACTCTCAGCATTGGGAGTTTTATTCTGGTAGCTCTCTTAAACTCATTGAACCTTCACCACCACTCTAAGAGAAATGAACTAATCTAGGAAGGTTAAGTGACTTATCTAGGGCACATGACTAAGTAGCAGAGGCAGACTGCACACCCTCTAAGCCTGGCTGCAGAGCCCATGCTCTTTCCACAGCCTGATTATGAGGAACAGCTCCAGGACTAATCCCAGCTGTCCAAGTTGGTGTTTGGTGGCTCCCCACTCTGAATCCCACTGCAGGAGGCAGAAAGATTGATAATGTCTGATCAGAATGTGTGCACATAATTATACCTGGACCATCCACAGGCATGAACTTCTGGGGGATGCAGACAGCAATTTGGAGCTCTGAGATCTTCCCGACTGGGGAGTAACAGAAAACCAGCAGCTCCCCAGCTTGTTCATTAATGTCTGAGCAAGCCCCTGCCTCTCTTGCCTGCAGGCAGAGCACAGGACACTACAGAGAGGCTGGCAGCCCCTCCCCTCCCAGACCTTCCTTTAAAACTGATGCAAAGGCTGAAGAAGAAATGACAGAAATGTTTGCAAACAGAATACCTTCTCTAGCTAGTTGAGACATGGCAGATCTGCTAAACCTGAGAACATAATGTGGCTTCTAGGGCACTGGTTTATGTTCCTCCTCAGAGCCGGGAGCCCAGTGAACAGGAATGTAAAGAGAATTTGGAATTGAGTGGAAAGAGAATAGCTGGAAAGCAGGCTGGAAGAGAAGATGTGCTGGGTGTGGTGCTGGATGCTCTTCCTCTGAGCCTGTCATGCATGTTTAAGGGTGGGAGGGTGGGAATGTGGCTTTCCGAGTCCTGGAAGAGGCAGAAAGACAGTTTGTTTCATGGTTTTAGTGGGCCAGTTCTCAGTAGGTGCTGGCTGACTAACAATTGACTGGGTGGGATGATTTAGGCAGTCCAGGTGGCCACCTGGATGATCTAGGTAGGCAAGATAAGTTTGGGAATCTATCTTGAGAAAAGTTCCAGTTGATTCTACATTTGGGAAATGTAGAATCTAAAAGGTATTTACAAGGATTAGATTAGTACATACTTCGTAGAGGTTGACACCTCCCTGATTTCTGAGTTGGGTGGAATGTGTGGGGGTAGCGAGAGTGGAAGATGAGAACTTCTTAAGGGGTTTACGGTCGAGAGCTTTCAGAAAGCGGCCCTGACAGACTCACATCTGTATGCAGGCAACTGTAAATAACATTACAGCACTGTTGGTGAACTTTGGGAAAAGCACAAACAAATGGGGTATGTGCCCAAAGACTTTAGATTGACAGACACCCTAGTTTTCACATAGGGTAAGAGGGCAGAGCACAGAGATTACAGAACAGGAGTCTGAACTTGATCCCTGCCAAACATTTGGAGAGACGATTAAGCAGATGGGTTCTGGGCATTTAAACTTGAATTCAGTGATCACTGGGAACCCCCAAAGGTTCATTAAGAAAAAAGTATAAGGGCCTCATCTAATTTACCAAGGTTATACCTTTAGTAAATTCAAGAGGAATTGCAGATGGAGTGAATTTTTATTTTGGCAAAAATATTTTATGGTCTCCTAAGGGAAAGCATTTTTAAGTGGATACCGAGCTTGTCTTCCTACCAAAAGAAAGTAGGTTAGTGACTCTGTCAGCCAGGAAGGAAGTCCCTTGTGTTATTTTGGTCCTTGTCCTATTCAATCTCTTGTTTGTTTGATTGTTTTTTAAATTCATGACTCAGGTGCAAGCATAGGGAAGCTTATCAAGTGTGTAGGTAACAGTTGGAGAGCATAACTAACACCAGAGAAGATGAATAAAAATTCAGAACTATCCAACAGCTTTGAATGCTAATTTGAAATCTGTAAGACAAAATGTTAGCAGGATAAATCTGGAATCTAGTGTTTAGGTTAAAACAAAAATAAAGCAGTGCAAATAGGAGACCTAACTTGCTGTTTATTTGTGTGAAAAAGATGATTTAGTTGACCACATTCTTAATATCAGTGATATATAGCTGATAAAAATCCAAGCAATGTTATTGATGCAGTATAATACTAATAACCACCAGTATTGCACACTTACTGTGTTAACCACTTTACATATATTAACTAGTTTCATCCTCCTAACAGCCCCATGAGGTTCATTTTGCATATGAAGAAACAAAGCCTCAGAGAGAACAAGTCGCCTGTTGAGAGTCTTGGAATTAATGATTTGCAAAACAAGGTTTAAAATTCAGATCTGTCTGACTCTGTGGTCTCGATTAGGGTTCAGATCAGAAAAGGTGATATATAAACAGTATCTTCTGTGTGGGAAGATACTTTGGTAAGAACACATCTAGAGTGATGTTAGTTCTGGGATCCTATTTCAAGAAGGACATTGTCTGCAAAGTGCCTGTCCAGAAGAGAGCAACTTGCTTGTGGAGCAGTGGCAAGTTCTGATCTGCTATCAAAGAGGCTTGGAAATGCCATTGTTCAGTGCTGCAGACACCCAGGCAGGGACATGGAAGTCATCATCCAGTGTAATGGCATTATGGCAAAAGAAAGATGTTGTTGGCTTCATGAGATTAAATGGCACCGTCAAGTGAAATATCAAAGTAGGCCAGATTTATTCATTGTAAGTGCACTGCTTCCTCACTAGAGCTGTCCAGCAAAGAGGCAGTCTGCCTTGCAGGGAGGTGTGAGTTCTCTGTTCCTATTCAAGCAGAGACTAGAGAGCTGTCAGTAAAGGATGCTAGAGAGAAGATTTCTGCTTTAGACAGGATGTTGGATGAAATTACACCCAGAAACATGTCTAGTTCCAAGATTCCACGCCCAGTTTCTGGATTCTGGGTGGTGCCTGTATTTCAGAATTGCAAGGGACACAGCATCCAGCCCAGAAGAAATCATCTCGGGAACCAAAGTACAGGTCAGGTGTGTCCCTGGAGGAAGGAGACAGACTAGCAATTTTGGCTCCCTCTTCTGGAGGGTAACCAGAGCATTAGTCACTGAGAAGAGTAAATGAAGACTTATTGGGAGAGGAGGAAAGCCTCCTTGGTACTAAAGGTGGCTGAGTTTACAGTGGGGGCTTATTAAATGGCAAATAAATTTTATGAGCTAGATTCACCCATGTGTCTGCTGTTGGCTCTAAGCCAGAGACTCAAGAAACTATGTGAACTCTTTTGGTCCTGAGATCATCAGCTTTTGCCCTCAGCTTCCCAACAACTCCTCAGTGACCTAGAATCAGTGGGCCTTGCTGGGAAGTACCTGCCTGTCCCGGTCATTGATACCCACAAAGCAGAGAGAAGTTAAGCTTTTTTTCTGAAATACTTTCCTCAAGAGGAAGCAGCTGTGGTCTACTTTTCTTCTTTGGGAGATAGATGTTCAGCAATAACTGGTTTTTGGAGCAAATCCCAAAAATGTGGTAAAACCCCCAAACACAACATGTCAGGAAGGTCCTCCTCCCACCCACTGCTTTTCCAGCCTGCCTTGTCTGCCCTGAGGGTCCTCTCCTGGATTCTTCCTCAAGCACTGGCTGGGCACCCATGATCCCTGCTCTCATGGAAAAAGACGACCACCCATTGTCCTGGTCTTAACCCTCAGAGGTAGCTGGGGCAAACTATTTCTAGTGCTCTTCAGCCTTCACTAGTAGGTTTACTCCAAGAAACTGCCCAGTGTCCAGCCTTTCAGCTACGACCCATGTGCCTCCCAAACCCACAACTCCAGTTCCACTCTTCTGACTCTGTTTTCAGTTCGAGTTTTCTGACCAGCTTCTAAGCACCTGCATATTTCATTTGTACATCCAAAGTCTAAAACCATATGTACCAGCACCTCTTACAATAGGATTTCTTTCCAAAAGTCCTTCACCTGGTTAATAGTGCCATGTGATTCTAGAAGTCTTGGCATTGACTTGGATTCATCTTGTCCCTCCCTAATTCCCCACGTCTGACTGCTCATCAACTGCAGCCACTTCTTCCTTTGAAATTTGTCTTGTCTCTTCTGCCGTTCTTGTTGCAGCACTCCAGTTGAAAACTCTGTTATCTTACACCTGAATTAGCATTAAATAACAACCTCATAGCTATTTTTGCAACCTCCAGCCCCTTCCCCACACTACCTGCAAATGCTGCAGCTTGCCAGCAAAATGAGCCCCCCAATGCCCCACTTTCAGTACATCCATCCCCTGCTGATGGAACCATTGTCAGCTCTGTGTGTCCCATGACATCAATCCTAATGCTTCTATTGGTAACCAAGGCCTTCCCATGCTTCTGACTATCACTGATTCCTTCCACATTCAAGCTGGTGTCACTCTCCCCACTCATGCAATGCCAGGGCTCCGTTAGCTGTGGCTCACGACACTCCAGGCTTCGCCTTTTCCATTACAATGCGATGTGCACTTGTTCTTTCAGGCTCAAGCTGAGTTCTGGTGTTTTCAGGATTCTGACCCTGAAGACTGGCACCCATAGCCTCTGCCTTTTCTGGTCTCTGCAGCACTTGCAACCCATTTCCAGATGTGGGCTCCTGATCCAGCACTGTTCAGTTATTTCATATCTTGATTGCCTAAAGAACCTTGTGAACTTTGTTTTGCCGATAGCTTCCACAGTTCTTAGCACAGTGCTGGTTTGGAGTCCTAATTAGTGTTGAGGAAAAGGGATGATCAACATACTGAGGCAGAAGATTGGATGAAGTCCCTGTATGTAAAGATCTCCAAACATGTAAAACCCCTTGTGCTTAAATATCTGAACCAAATTTAGGGGAGTCACAAAAATGACATCGTTTGCCTTGAATCCAGAATAAAGAACAAAAAGCCACACTTTCTCATGGGCCTGTTCAAACCTGCTGGGACGCAAAAATATTAATGACTAAACACAGCCTAATGCGCTACCTCTGAAACCATACTGTGGAATTCTAGGCATCCTCCACCAGCTTGGAAGTGCCAGGTTTTTCCTGGCACCCCTGGAGCCATGTGGGTATTCGTGGTCTCCACTAAGATGTCCATGGTATTGATTTTGTACTTCCTGAATGCACAGGAGGCCTGGATAGAAGCATTCACTCCTCTCCCTCCAGCTTTCAATCCCCAAATATCACCTACTGTTTAAAATGGCTCTTTCCAGCCCTCTTCTGCTCTTCCCTGAGACCCTGGCACTTGTAAAGGGTCTCCCCCACTTTTCAGATACACTCTACATGTCTACGACATCCCCAGAGACATGTCCCAGCCTTTTCACTTTTGAGAGCATCCTGATCTACTGATGCGGGTCTTTGACAACGGTCAGAAGTTTCTTCTGCTTCAAGAACTTCAAGAACTACTCCATTCCATGCGACAAGGTTCTGGACAGTGGCTAAATCATTTCTCCCCAAACCTAATATATTTAAAGGCTTGGTTCATGTTTAAGATTTGGTAATTCTCCTGAGACTATGGTCCTTTAAGGCTGTAGTTTATCTTAACCATAGCATAAGTGAATTTTTAGGTCAAAGAACACAGATGTCTGCAAATTAGATCTTTAATCGAAATTAATAAATTAAAAGAACACAAAATTAAAGATTCTTCTCTCTTTTGAGGTACTAATAATCAGCAGTTTAATCCATACATAACATTTTTGTGCCACAGGTATGTAACCTATGATGAAAATAATTGGAAACTATAAAATATAAATACATTAACAATATTTATATTAGCAATAATGATAATATAAAGCATAGTACAGATTACTATAAAATGCTTTACGTTATAGGGATATATTACATCTGATATTATTATTACCGCCACTAATAATATTTCCCCAACACTCACAAATCTGAGAACGTTTTCTGAGCCCTGTCTCTAAATGTTTGGCTGTGCCCGACTCTGTAGCTGACTTGAATTCCTTGTTCACTGTCTGATGATTCATTGCACTAAACACCATTTTCCTGATAATTAAAAACTGCTCACTGGCAAGTGGGAGCAGGAACAGGCTGATGGAGGATTTATGCAGAAACACAAAATGAGCCAAAAGACAAATGACCTGTTCTGCCTAGCTAAAGACTTTTTTTGCCCTCATCATCTAAGATTTGGAAAGGCTAACTGTACTGTAGGAGAGAGGTCTAGGAAGATATGTCATTCTGAGATGAGGTGGTTGCAGGGGGAGCCCTTACGTGCTGGGTTGAGAGTGCTCAACCAAGTCACTCTCCCGATTTAGAACACAGACTACTGCCCCCCACAGAGGAGCAACACCAAAGCCACTTTCTCAGCCCTCCCTATCAGACCTTAGGGGAAAGTCATTGAGTTTGAACCATTTGTTAGACCAATGATTCACTTTTTCAGTTTCTCTTCTTCAATGTGACAATGCTTTCCTCAATTTCAGAGAAAATGAGTACTGAGTCTAATGGTTGCATAAATGCAGCCATTAAGATGTTCTAAATTGACATTGCATCACTACTCCAGGCAGTCTACTTGGCTTCTGGTGAAAGACCTCAGTGACACCAAAGCCCATGGCCCCAGAACAGCAGCTGCGACATCACATATGTGTGTGCACACACACGCACACACATGCTTCTTAATTCTACAAGCTAGCAAAGCAGCACATCTCTCTTCATCAGTAAAGTGCACCCATCTTCACAGTGCAGACTTCGTTCCATTTGTGTGTACTTATTTGCACCTTCCTGGCCCAAAAGAATCCTGGCATCATTAAGAGATGAGCCCTTTCCCTTCTGGGAATAGCTCCTTCCTTGAACTGATTGGGGCCAATATCTGTAAAACTCATTAACTCAGAATCCTTTCCCATTCATCCTTATGTATGTCTTTACTTGCAAACCATTCATTACCGCATATTCTAGATTGTTTAATTAGTTTCCATGGAAGAGTTCCTGTAGGACAGCTTAGCATACATCGTTCAAAAGCCTTTGATCTAAAATAACAAGGTAGTTATTTTTAAAGTAACTAATATAACCCTAAGCGGCTTACAACCCCCACTGCCCACCCTCCTCTTGCTTCCTCTTCCTACCTCCCCAAACACTTCCTAGAACAATTTACTGATGATATAACAAGTCTATCAGTCAGTGAGTCATCACTGTACATCAGGCACCGTGCTAGGTATGTCATCAGCAATATGTTCTTTAATCTCACAGCCACCTCGGAGGAAACCATGCTAAGAGATGTGTGCCGACTTGTCACATTACACAGGGCTAGTAAAAGGTTTGGGGGTCCTGACCTTACCTTTGGGTCCTAGCATCTGGGCTCTTTACCTCCTCTCATCACAGCACACAATCTGGGAGAAGTCACAGCTTGTTGACACTGACCTGCTGTCCCTTTTGCATTCTGAGTGCATCTGTTGCTGCCAGTCGCACATCAGCTGGCTTCCACCTGCGGCATCGGTGTTGCTTTGCCTGACTGCTTTCCCTGGCCCTGGAGCCTCCCCCGCCCACCCGTACAACAGGCCAAGCAGCCCCTGACCAATTGTGTGGAAATATCACAGCTCCCTCGACCCCAAGGTGGGCCAACTCTGAAGCATGTGCTAACCTAGACATTGTTTAGATGTAAATCTCAGGGGAATTAGGGTTGCTCAATGACCCACATGGTCAGTGGCTTGAGAACCCACCTCTTACAGGCTGCCTTCCTTTCTCTATCTTACTTCCTTTCTCATCTCAGGTACTTCTTGGGATCACCACCCAGATAAGCCACTTACTTTCAAAAATCTTGCCTCTAGGGCTGCTTCTGGGGGAACCCAAGGTAAGATAGGGTGGCCTGGAGATGCTGACCGGGGTTCTCTATATGCTTCCAGTCTGGTTTGTCTGTTCTTACTCTTCACTTGTTCTTTATAACAAATGAGAAAGGCCTGGCACCCCCATCTCTGTTTTCCTCTTTGTCCACTGTTATGAAAGCAGAAGTCGCTTCCTACACACACACCCCTCATATCCCATCCTGGGGGCTAGAATATTCTACATAAAGGTGAGGATCTCTCAATTTGCTTTGTCCACATTTCAGTCTCTATATTCCCAAGTCAGTGTCCTCTCAAAGCTTTCAAGGAGCCTTCTGGAATGATGTGAACAACCCTAAAACAAGTGACTGGGAATAACTCATCTTTCAGAAAAAAACTGTTCCTCTGGGCAGGACACCCGGCCCTCCTTATCTTAAAAAATAATCCTTTCAGGCCAGACACAGTGGCTCACGCCTGTAATCCCAGCACTTTACGAGGCCGAGGCAGGTGGATCACGAGGTCAGGAGTTCAAGACCAGCCTGGCCAAGATAGTGAAACCCCATCTCTACTAGAAATACAAAAATTAGCCAGGTGTGGTGGTGCACGCCTGTAATCCCAGCTACTCAAGAGGCTGAGGCAGAAGAATCGCTTGAACCCAGGAGGCAGAGGTTGCAGTGAGCCGAGATCACACCACTGCACTCCAGCCTGGGCGACAGAGCAAGACTCTGTCTCAAAAAATAAATAAATAAATAAAAATAAAAATAAAAATTTCCCTCAATGATTTGCTGTATCTTCCGTCTTCATTTGGATTACACTCTAGTATTTCCATTCCTTGCCTGAATTGGTGACCAAGCAACACCAGTTTTGGGGGAGCTATAGAGCCATCAGAAGATTTTTGGATGGAAAATGTCAAAACTAGAGCTGGGGGTCACCAGGGAACAAGCTGCAGTGGTGAGGGGTGGGGGACATGAAGAGGAGGGAGGTGCTAAAATGGAGCTCGTGAAACCTGAGGCCTAACCTCAGCCTTGTGCCCCAGTCCCTGCACCCTGCAGGGTGGCTTTTTTAGGCCTGCTTGCCCCTGCTAACCTGACTGTTTCTTGAATGAGACAGCAGTACCTGGCAGGGAAAGCCCCTACTCTTCCCAAGGCTGTGATACCGGACCATGTCATTTGACCTTCGAAGCCTCAGCCTTTCCACCACCCACCACCATGTAAACAATTCCTGTACTTTGCCTAATGACATATCAAACGTGTTGAAAAATTACATTGTGAATGAATGCATTTGTTTCTTGGGTTCCATTTCCTTTTTTTGTTCCCTCTCCTCTACTTTTTGAATGTATTTTTTCTGCAGTGACAATTCTCTACTTTGTCCCCATGCACACATATTTATCTTGCCACTGTATATATCAGTGACAAGGTCTATATTCCTTTATGTATTTCTCATTCACCATTTTATTTGTTTTTCATACTTCAGTGTGTCCGAAGGCATGAAGATTCAATCACCATTTTTCTTTCATACCACCTCATTTTTTCTATGTAGACTTTGCTCTTTTCTCTATTAGTGTTTTCTAAGTTTTTCTCTTCACATTTTCTTTTCTGGTATACCGTCTTGGCACTTCCATCTCCAGGTTTTTCTAACAGCAATTTCTTTCTTTGTAAAAAAAATCCATCCTCATCCCTCTTACAGCCCTGCACCACAGCCGTCAGTTATAACCTTAACAGTGGCCTCCACTCAGGAAAGTTGTCAAGTTGATAAATATTGATATCTACCCTACCATTTTACCACCACTTTTCTGCTAATGCATTTGGTTGGCATCAATCAGCTTCCTTGCCTTCTGTGAGCGCCCGGTGTGGAAACTGGTCCTGATCTGTCACTTATAAGTAATCTGCTCCACATTTCATCAAAAGCTCAAAAAAAAAGAGAAGAAAATATGGAGGAGAAGTAGAGGACAGAGAATCAGTCTAGAATGACCCAGAAGGAAGGGAGATGGGGAAGCCCAGCAAGAGGAGGAGAGGCAGAGAAAGGTTGCAGCCTAGTGTGTAAGAGAGCTCCTCCCAGGAATGCCCTTAGTGTTGGGGACATCAGCAGTGCTGAATGACAGCTGTGTCCTCTTTGGGATGTTAACCCTGCTTATCTCCTCCAACAAGGCTCCCCAGGGATGAAGATCTACATTGACCCCTTCACTTATGAGGATCCCAACGAAGCTGTCCGGGAGTTCGCCAAGGAGATTGATGTATCTTTTGTGAAAATTGAAGAGGTCATCGGAGCAGGTATGGCTCTTTCCTGTCTTATTTCTGTTCTCCTGGTGTCCAAACATCTTCTTTCCACCACCTAGATGGTCTCTTTCAGTATGAAAGACCCCATTAGGAGGAGAGCTTCTATCTTCTTTCTCCTCAGAAGATGAGTCTGAACTATCTACGTGTGTATCTAGGACAGAGAGAAAACATCACTTGGGATCTTTGAGGACCTTGACCATGGTGGCCAGGCTTGTCTGTTGTTGCAGAAAAGTCAGCTGCAGTTTTATAGATTCAGAAATAACTCTGGAAATGGACCACCAAATGCAGATAAGGAGAGAGACAGAAGGTACTTAGTTGAGAAGGCTTTGAAAGAAATCTACGTTTTTAGTATTCCACTTACTAACAATGATATCTCAATGGCTTAAAGTCAAGATATCTTGCCATACTGTAAGTTCTCCATTTCCTATGTACATCAATTTGAAGACAGACCATGATGAGTAGAAGAGAGACCACTGTTTCCAGAAGAAAGTCAACCTATAGCCTCCTTTTTTTTTTTTTTTTTTTACAAAAAGTCTACGGTATAGCTGGTAACAACACAAGACAAATTTCACTCTCAAGAAATGTGTGTGCCCTCATCCACCTTCCTGCACTGGAATAGAAACCCAGCCCAGCGTGAAACTCACTGCCTGAGATGCTCTCAGGAAATCATACCTAAGACTGATCTAGAATTTTCATCTTCCTTTAATGGGCTAGTAGTTGAGTCAATTTGGTAACGGACCTAGCCTTATTAATGTAAATCAGATAAAACATCTCAAAATATCATTAAAAGAAATCTCATTCCTGTGTCTTATAAACCTTCTTAAAAGATGTGTTAAATTTGTTTATTTTCTTCTATAACATTCTTCTTCTTTTCTTCCTCTTCAGTTCTTGTTAGCCATGGTCCAAGCTCTCTTCACTAATATGCTGTCATCTTTTTTAGGTTCTTGGATCTAGAAGTGCTTTATTCATATCATTATTGGGAAAGCCATAGAATTGCCTCTCGCAGTAATATTTTAACTCAATAAAATATGTTTAGTCAAAGTCTTACAGCTACTTCATACATTATCTTTAGGGGGAATGTCACCATCCTTCTGTTCACTGCTCTCTTAATGTACTCAGGGGTCAAAAAGCCATCTGTGAAATTGGAAGTCACATTTGAGATTCTGCCCCATTAGGCCGCCATCTTCCTGCTCTGGTTTCCCTCTTGAATAACTTTGTCCTCACACTTCTTTCAGCATATGTGTGGTGGGTGCTGGGAAATGACACACCACCTGCTCCTGCCAACCCTTCAGGAGTTTCAGCTGGGTCACCAGACTCAGATCCACATGAGTTTATACATATTTCCCATTGACTTTTACATTAAGAATGTTACTGAGCCACGACTTTCACTTCTGTGCAAATAATTTTCTCTTCCCGTTTAGATGCTGACATATTTAAGGATCATGCCTTGGAAGGCTGGGTACCAGATAAACTGGATAACTCTTAAGGGCTCAGATTTCTCCAGTAAACATCAAAGAGTGTTTTAGGGGGGACAGGCTTTCAGTCCTGCACTCTGTTTGCTTGCGTTATTAATTGTTGTTATGGCTTGTGGTAATGGTGTTAGTGACTTTAATGTTGTTATTTATGTCATGTACTTAGAGCGATGTGTTCTGGACTGTATTTCATCCCAGAGAGCACACATCAGCCCCACCCCCGCCTGCCTTTGTCAGAGGAGGAGTAAAGAGCCTTCTCACTTTATGACCCTCCTGGATAGTTACAATTTGGGGTGAGCTCACCAGCTGCTGGATGCCCGTAAAAGGATAATTGATAGTTCTGCCCCATCCTTCACCTCCATTTGTGTGTAGCATTTGCCAGTGCTGCCATGTTTGTGCATTCTGCTCAGAGAAGGTTCAGTCCTCTCCATGACTCACGTGGTATTGGGGAGAAATTATGCATTTAGTAGTTTCTATGATGCTCAGTAGCATGGCATAAAGACCTCTTCCCAGTTACTGCTGACCACTCTCTAGGAGAGACCCATCTCCTTGTAATTCAGAATATCCCAGAGTGAATCCCTGTGGATATTAACTTACTGTGCATAACTTTATGCAATTTTAACAGAATACACTCCTGCAGGGAACCAATTTTTTTCCAGGTCCTTTTCTCCTCTGTCATCATTCTCATTTCCCTCATACCCTGCCCCACTGAGGCTGACTCTTCAGTGCTAAAAGAGCTGGCGTGGAGGTCAAATTGTTTCGAAAGTAAGGAATATGTTAAGGTAAGATTTATGCCATGTAACTGGCAATGTTTCTCTTAGTCACTTGAAATACTTGAAGCAGGGCGAAACTTGGGTTGCAAAATGGCAACAAAACATGAAAAGAAGAACCAGAAGTTCTTTATTCTTCCTTTATTTTTTTCTCTCCCTCCCTCCTTCCTCTCTCCCTCCTCTTCTTCCCTCAGGCTTTTACTGAATACTTCTTTTTTGCTGGATGTGGAGTTCCAGAGGTGAATAAACAGACTCAGAGGTCTGACAGATTTAGTGGGAAAAAATCAGGCCAGTAACGGTTAATTATTCCACACCATCCACACAGGCATGTATTATGCAAAGTGTGGGGCCAGCACAGAGCAGCATCCAGCTTGCTGTTCTAGGAGGGGCTGGGCATGTCAGGAAGGCTCTGCAAAGAATGACCTCTGGCCTGAGTCTTCAAGGATAAACACTAGTAGAAAAAGTAAGTTTTCATGAGGCATGTGAGAGAATGAGATAGTGACAGAGAGGAAAACTAAATTATTTAAGAAGGATAATGAATATGACCTCCCAGCAGTGGACATGCTGTGCTGGACAGCCTGCGGTAGCTTGCAAGAGCCAATTATGCACATCTGTTTCTAGCCCGATGTTCAGAGACATCATTTTGGTAGCTTGACATCGCCATAGTAGAAGTATTTACACCATGGGAATGGGCAAATGCTACAAATCCTGAGCCTGCCCTCTATTTGTCCCTCTGTTCCTTCCTTCCTTCCTTCCTTCTTTCTTTCTCTTTCTTTCTCTTTCTCTCTCTTTTTTTCTCTCTCTCTCTTTCTTTCTCTTTCTCTCTCTCTCTCCCTTTCTTTCTTTTTTTTTTTTTTTTTTGAGACGGAGTCTCACTCTGTCGCCCAGGCTGGAGTGCATTGGCGTGATCTCCACTCCCTGCAAGCTCCACCGCCTCCCAGGTTCACGCCATTCTCTTGCCTTAGCCTCCTGAGAAGCTGGGACTACAGGCGCCCACCACCGTGCCCAGCTAATTTTTTTTTTATATTTTTAGTAGAGATGGGGTTTCACCATGTTTGCCAGGATGGTCTCAATCTCCTGACCTCGTGATCCACCCGCCTCAGCCTCCCAAAGTGCTGGGATTACAGGCGTGAGTCACCACGCCCAGCCCTTTCTTTCTTCTTGACATCAATCATAGTGGGAGTATTTACACTATGGGAATTGGCAAATGCTACAAATCATGAGCCCCTCCCTCCCTCCCTCCCTTCCTTCCTTCCTTCCTTCTTTTCTTTCTTTCTCTCTTTCTCTCTTTCTTTCTCTCTTTCTTTCTTTCTTTTTCTCTTTCTTTTTCTCTTTCTCTCTTTCTTCCTTTGTTTCTTCTTGACATCAATCATAGTGGGAGTGTTTACACTATGGGAATTGGCAAATGCTACAAATCATGAGCCCCTTCCTTCCTTCCTTCCTTCGTTCCTTCCTTCCTTCCTTCCTCCCTCCCTTCCTTCTTTCCTTCCTCCCTCCCTCCCTTCCTTCTTTCCTTCCTCCCTCCCTCCCTCCCTCCCTTCCTTTCCTCCCTCCCTCCCTCCCTTCTTCCTTCCTTCCTGGAGAGCTGGTAGTTGAACACTTATAAGCACACCCCCACCCTCCAGACTGTGTAAAGTTATTTCAAAGAGGTTGCAGAAGAACCACCCTGCACCTGCTAAATATAGAGCCAGAGGAGAAGGCTATGTTTGTTGCAGGAGGGATTATGTTTAGAGTTCAGAAAGAACTTTATTCAATAAACATTGTTTCTGTGTATGTGACTGGAGGGGGCGGGGGATGCTGGAAAAATACACTCAATGCCTAACAAGTCCTGCCATGCAGGGGTTATTGTCTAAAGTGCAGACATTCAATACCACTCAGTGAGAGGAAGGCAGTGATTGAGAGCTCATAGGAGGGCCCCAAGAATGTGTAACCCTGGAGATGGGAGAGAAGGCTTGATGGCAGGAGAGGACTCAGGGAAGAGGGAACAAAGTGGCCCCTGAGGTTGTGAAGGCTTTGGATGGACTGACATTGTATGTCACATCCTGAGAACAAGGGGAAAGAAAGTTGCTGGGGAGGGATTTCCTGTGGTTAAGTATTGAACACTAAATCAATACTGATTGGAGAATCAGGCCAAGATCTAGAGATCCAGAGGCTGCTATATGAATTTTATCCCATAGAAAAATAGGTTTCATAGCAGGGTGGGTGAAAGGACCAACGTTCTAGTGAGCCGAATCCTATAAATGCTCTGCTTGGATTGGACTGGAAGAGGGGGATGGGAAAGAATGGGTAAAACCTTGGAGGTTGTGGGGTTTTGTTTAGATGGTACAGAGAGGCTTTGAGATGGTTGATGCTAGGATCGAGGCTGCATTTAAGTGACTAAACTTATCCAAACTGGGGTATACCCAAATGAATGTGATGAATGGAGTGACCAGTGGGCTTGGTGCCTGGAGTTGATGGGGAGTGGTAGCATGGAGGCTGTGATCAGAAATGAGGGGCCTCAGGTTAAGGGAGAGTAAGGCTGCCTAGCTCCCAGGGTGTGGGGAGTGGCAGTTGTGCATGTGAGTGAAGACCCATGGAGGACAATTAAGAAACTGTGAGGCTGAAGAGTTGCATCAACTGCCAAAGTTTCTCCTAAAGTTGTTGCAAATGTTGATCAAAGAAATAAAAATATAATAATTGTGAGCCAGGTGTGATGCCACCCAAGAAGACAATAATAAATCATTAATTATTAAGTAATCATTTGTTTAATGTCCATCTTTCCTCACAAGGCTCAAAGTTCTGTGGGAGCAAAGGAATGTATGTGTTTTGTTGGTCTGGTACCTGCCTAGTGCATGGCTCAATTAAATATTTGTTATATATGGCAAATGAAAGTAGGTTCTTGGTGGGAGAACATGGCAGTGTTAAAAATCTGGAGAACTAGATAGTGTTTGGGAGAATGAAGAGAGACTGGAGAGGTGGCATGAGATCATGAATCATCTGATGCTCTGAAAGTGGCCCAGTGGAGTGAAGGAAAGCTGACCCTTCCTCTTCTCACTGCAGATAATGAGAGTAATTGAAGTATCTTTACAGAGGGCAGCAGGTTACCTTGATATGTTCAGAGAATATCAGCTTATTGTTACCATGAGTCTGACTATCAGACGTCATCTCATAGGTCAACTCCAATGTATTGGTTAATTCTGGTCAGTTTGATCAGTAGACTTGCCCAGAACATGAGTCAGGGCTCTACAGCTTGAATGGCACTCCTGGGTTGTGCAGTGTGAAACCCGTATAACTGTATGCAACAGCCTAAGCATGACTACGTAGGTAAAGGTGTCACCAGAAGTTGTTGCCAGAAGACGACATGCCATTTGTATTTTCATTAATAAATACGTTCTCCTCTGACTCTAGCAGCTATTGATTCAACATTTCCAGGAATGGATGATTTCTGGAAGAAGGAAGCCTGTAGTGAAAGGGCTGTGTGAGAATAGTTGGGATGAGGGAATGTGTGGTATGTGTGGATGGGGATGGAGTCATCTGTGAGGCCAACAAAGGCCCAGGTTTCCTTGGGGATGATTTGGCAGAAAGGTCACTAGCAAGTTTGAGAGTCCTGGGGTCATTCAGTGTGCAGATAGGCAGCATGAGGGTAGCTCCACGTTGAATAGGAGTTACGGCAAGAAGCATTTCTAGGAGAGGAAATCATAGACATGTCTTCAGGAACATAGTCAAAGTAGCTAGCATCTCTTGAACACTCACCGTGTGTCTGACAATACTCTACATCCTTCACAAGCATGTGTCTCATTTAACTGTCTTATTACTCTGTGAGTTAGAGCATATGTATGTGTACACATGTATATTTTCTTGTAACTAGTAAGGAAATCAACATTCAGAGGATAGCTTGCCGAAGGTTGTGCTGCCAGTTAAGTTTATGGTAGAGCTAGAATTTAAACCCAGCTAGAGCTGATCTAGATCCGGAGAATGTAACCCTCACATGAATGTAACCCTTGGTCTGTTGAATATAGTTACAGAGTGCCTAGCTGCCACTCTCGCTGCTGTGGAAAAGAGCGGCTCAGTATACAGAGGCATTGCTTCTGATGGCAGTTTGGAATACCCATTGCTTCCGTCTAGCAGTTTGGAATACTCAAGCCTCTTTGTTGGGAATTGTGATACTGTCCTAGAATTCATTATTACTCTATTGTGATGCTACAAAGACTGTCCCACATGCCCTGGAGAGAGCATGGTCCTCATAGAATACCCTGGTCCTGTCTTCTGGTTCTCTTCTTCTAAGTGTGATCAATTATCAGCATTAGGAAGTACAAGGACTGAGATATTTAGCATCTTTAATTGTAAGTGCTTGCTCATGAAAATAAGCTAATTACATATAAAATATAAATGTGTGTATGTGTGTGAAGATATATACACACATGTGATATATAAGTATGCAGTTGTCTAACAACTATAAAAACTTACAAGAAAAGAGAAAACCATTTTCCCTCCCTCCCTGGATATTAGGTATTGTGAATACCATGGCTGTCAAGCAGGTTCCATCTCATGTGCCAACTCAGTGGTCTGGTGATGAGTATCTGAGGAGCTCTGGTAAAAGGCTAACGATGGTTGTGATCAACTAATAATGTCTGTCCTCTGTGCAGGGTCAGAAAGTGGTGGCGTGTGTACCATGGTTCTGCTCTCCCTGGTTTAGCCATAACTCATTTATCTTGCACAGGCTAGTGTGTTAAAACTTGCTTGAAATCATGCTTTAAAACCTAGTTTAAATGTATTCTTTAAAAATTTCCATTTCTGGTGTAAGCTTGAATTAGTAACTAGTAGCTCCGCTTTCCTTTTTTTTCCCCCAAGGCAGTTTTTGACTTCAGAATGCTGCTTTTTTTAAAAAAGTGCAATTCTGTGTAGATTTGAGCTGTGCACAACCAGCAGCTACTGCTTGAAATATCTGCTGGTAGGTGAATGTTTCGTTTTCAAAAATTGAGAATTCTTTTCTTCTGATTTTACATATAATATTGAGGCATTTAATGCTGCTGAACCACTTTTTCTCTCTTCCTCATTTTGTCAAGGAAGGTAGGAAAGAGGAATTGGCAAGGAGCTGAAACTTGTACGGAATAATTTCAGCAGCTGTCTGGGAGGAAACGCACAGGAATTGGTTAAATTACCCTCAGCTGACAGTCTTGAGGGCCAGGTTCTCAAACAGATGAAGCAGGCATTAGAATCACCGGGAGGCTGCTAAAACCCGAGTCACAGGCCCCACCTACTGAGCTTCTGATGCTGTGGGTCTAGGTGGGTTTTGGAAAAGTGCATTTTCTAACAAGTTCCTAGGTGATACTGATGCTTCTGGTCAAGAACCACAGTTCGAGAACCACTGCTGAGCACATCGGCCACTAGACTGGCCTACAGCTGGATCTGGGTCCTAACCAAATAGATGTTTGGCTATAGGAGAGGACCCAATGTCAGCCACAAAGATATGTGCCAATCAAAGTCCAGTCGGACCAAAATTAGGCTGGCTGCATTTACTGTCAGTAAAGAATCTGTGTGAAAAGAATCAACCACAACCACTCCCCAGCACAATCGTTTCCTTTAAGTGTCTGTCTTAAATATAATGTTAATTCTTGAATTGCTAGAAATATTTTCTAGGTATTATGAATTTTTATTGAAAATGAAAACGTTATGGCCAGGATTTGGAGCTCATGTAAAAGGAAGCTCTTTAGAGTTCAGATGATGGCGAATCGAAGTAGCATAGACGTCAAGTCCTGGCCCTAATTGCAGGAAAATTATCAAAAAGCAAAAATAGTTTCTTGTAGATACTATATTAAACTGAAGTCAAAGATCACAGGCAACAGCAATTTCTTAGATTGTAAGTGACACACGATCTTGATTTCCTGTTTGTTATTAATAATAGCAATATGCCCATTGACTCCCACCTCTCTATAAGGCTGTAGGCTGTGGTGTGCTCAAGGGCCAGAAGCCCAGACTTTAGCATCCTAGGCTTACCTGAAGACACCCTCCATGCTCAGGCACCTGGCAGGGAAACTTCACCATGTCCCCTGGCAGAAAGCTCTGATGTGTCTTAGATCAGTCACCATAAGTCTCAAAAGGCTGCCGAAACCTACTTTTCCTCTCTTTTCTCTTCCGGTGAGACCCCCCGCTCTGCACTCTCCCTCCCGACTACCTACTTCTGTTTTGTCTTTTTAAAACAGGCCTGGCCTGGTGGCTCATGCCTGTAATCCCAGCACTTTGGGAGGCTGAGGCAGGCAGATCACCCGAGGTCCAGAGTTCGAGACCAGCCTGGTCAACATGGAGAAACCCTGTCTCTACTGAAAATACAAAACTTAGGAGTGGTGGCACAAGCCTGTAATCCCAGCTACTAGGGAAGCTGAGGCAGGAGAATCACTTGAACCCGGGAAGTGGAGGTGCCAGTGAGCCAAGATCACATCACTGTACTCCAGCCTGGGCAACAGAGCGAGACTGTCTAAAAAATAAATAAATAAATAAATAAAGGCCAGGCATGATGGTTCACACCTGTAATCCCAGGATTTTGGGGGCCTGAGGTGGGCAGATCACGAGGTCAGGAGTTCAAGACCAGCCTGGCCAACATAGTGAACTGCCATCTCTACTAAAAATGTAAAAATTAATCGGGCGTGGTGGTGGGAGGCTGAGGCAGGAGAATTGCTTGAACCTGGAAGGCTGAGATTGCAGTGAGTCGAGATCATGCCACTGCAATCCAGCCTGGGCGACACAGCAAGTCTCTGTCTCAAAAAATAAATAAATAAATAAATAAATAAATAACCACCCACAAGTGTTTCAAACGGTTTGTAGTTTACAAAGCACTTTCTCCTAGACTTCTCCCAACACCCTGTTAGTAAGGCAAGACAGTTGGTCACTTCTTTTTATTGTATAGCAATGAGAAAGCTAAGTTCTGGAGAAATGAAGGGCCCACCAACATCCAATGTCTCAGGTGTGGTTTGGGTATAGACATGGAGCTTCTTCCTCCACTCACTACCAATTTTTCCCCCAGCTGCACTCAGGGGGCTACTTAATTACAGGGGAGAACATAATCTCCTAGTGAGGATTAGATATTAAGTGACATCCTTTGTAGTTGGTGCTTTGAAAACCTCCCGGCTTGGAGAATATGAAGACATTTCTTTGCCAGACAGAAAAGGAGTTCTTTTTACAGAATTTCCATTCTTTAAGTCACTGCAGAGTAGATTTCTGAGAGCAGTGACACCATGACCACGAAGGTAACCAATCACAAAGTCCACCATGCCCTACCCAAAGAAGGCATGTTTCTATTTTATAATTTTTAAAAACTGTATGAGTTTTTAGACTTGAAGACCAGTCACACAGATTAAAAATTAAATAACATTTCCCAATTAGGAAAGTAGTTTGATTCATACTGTCCTATACATCTTTGATTTCTTCCTTCCTTCTTTTCTTCTTTCTCTCCTCTCACATTTATTAGGTCCACACTATGTGCCAGGCCCTGTGCAGTATGAGGCAGCCTATATGTGTGCTTTGCTTTCAAAAGTATTCAGAAGTACAGAGATAAATTTCAGGAATGCCATGGCTTTTGGCAGTTCACTAATTCATTTGAAAAGTGCTTGGATGGTTTAAGCCTATGGTTTTCAGCCTGAGCGGTATGTCAGTATCACTGGGCAGCCAGGCCTGGCTTCATGGACCTGTGACCGGTGCATTTGCACAGGGCCCGACGTTCAGAAGGACCTGCACTTGGTTTATTTCTCTGTGGTTGGTCACATTTTTGAACAAGGAGTCCTGCACTTTTACTTTGCACCATGCTCTGCAAATTATGTAGCCAATCCTTTGGGCAGCTTTTAAATATGTCAATGTGCAGGCTGTACCCAGTCCAATTCGTCAGAATCTCTGAGGTAAGGCCCAGGCCTCTGGACTCTGTAAGTCTCTTCAGGTGATTCCAGTGGGCAGCCAGCTTTGAGAACCACTGAGGTAGAACAGAACTTCTCAACTGGAGTCTTCTTGTGTGTTGTGGAGGACATCAGATTTACTTGGAGCACTTTTCCAAACTCCACACGTTGATATATAGAAACTGATAAATACACTGACTTCCAAATATTCTGATGCCACCCAGCTCCCAGGCAGGAGGCTTACCTAAAGGACATCTGCGTATGAAACAGTATCACTTCTTTTGCTCTCACCTGGATATTGAGTTGCTGTGATAGTCACTCTATATGACTTGTTTGGACCTGCATATTTGGGGCATGATAGTCCCTGAACTATAACTTCATATCTATGTAGCTTTATTCCCCATGGCCCTGCTAACTGAAACATAGCTCTCTGGAAGCAGTATGGCAGGAAGAGATGGGTATGGACAACAACCCTGGCTGTGACTCCCACCTGTGTGATTGGGACATGTTTTCCTAGTGCCTCAGTTTCCTTATTATTTAAATGGCCATAGTAATACCTACCTCCCAGGAGTGTTGTGAAGATTGAATAAGTCACACAAAGTGCCTAGCACAGTTCCTGGCACATAGTAGGTGGTTAATAAATGCATGTTTGTGTACTGTCTCCTCCACAAAGAAATATTAACACACCTTTACCCTCAACTATCAACTGTGGCTTTTTTCTAAAAGAAAATAGAGCCCATTATTATGGCAACAAGGAAGAAATAGTAACTAATATTCTTCCATTAGTATACTTATCAAATATGTAATTTGTGTTCATTTAGCTCATAGTTATATATATATAGCATACATATATGCTATATATATGCTACGTATCTACATGCATACATATATATGCTACATATATACATGCATACATATATCTAGACACATATATGCATACATCCACATATATATACACACACTTATATACACATACATGTCTGTGACAGGTCTGTATTGTCTAGTACTTTTCTTTAAATTTTACTCATTTTAAATACTAAATAAGTTAAGCTATTGTAGTGTTTGTCTATGGAAGATGATGCTGCAGTAAATATATTTTTAACATACAAATTCAAATACTGGTACTTCTACTTCTGGATAAAGCAGAGATAAGAATCTTCAGCAGTTCGTAACCCAAGAGTGAGCAAGGCAAAAGCCAAACATATAATAATAAATATGATACAACAACTTTTACTGGTATGTCTGCTATGTGCCAAGCACCACAGTGGAGTGGATGTGCAAGCTACAAACATGCATGAGACTTGGTCTGACCTCCAGCAGTTCACCAAAAGAGCATATGATTCAATGTGAAAACCAGTGTTGCAGCCAGGTGCAGTGGTGCATACCTGTAGTCCCACCTACTCAGGAGGCTGAGGCAAGATGATTGCTTAGCCCAGGAGCTCAAGTATAGCATGAGCAACATAGTGAGACCCTGTCTCAAAAAAAAAAAAAAAAAAAAATAGAGGAAGGAAGGAAGGAAAGGAGGGAGGGAGGGAGGGAGGTGGGAGGGAGAGAGAGAAAGGGAGGAAGGATAGGAGGAACGAAAAAGAACAGCCCCCCAAAACAAATAGTGTTATAAATGATATTTATCTGAGTGTTAGGTCCATGTTGAAATCTTCCTAATGGTGCTTAACCAACCTCTACTCCAGCCCCAGTTTCTATCAAGTTCTGTTGACTCTGGAGCAGTTTTTCATAATAGTCCTTTCATACAGCTTCCTTCCAATCTTTTTTTGCAGCAAGAAAACAAAAGGAACTCCCAAATGAATCACAGGAGCAATGTTAACTTGCCTTTCTAATATGGCGAGTAATTTCTCTGATTTTTCAGTTTGCTCCAACATTTTCTTCCAGAATTGGAAAGTGAGAGAGAAAGTTTTCCCAGCAGAAAGCCATGTTTCTTCTGCTGCTCTTACAAGTAGACACAACTGCTTCACATGAAAGAATTGGAGGTTACCAAGCCAAATTAAATCATAAAATAACTTTTGAAAGCATGTTAAACAGGATTCAACAGATTTTTTTTTTTAGGCAGCTATGAAGTAGTGTCACCATAATTGTTTTTACTGTTGGTGACTTTACTGTGAAAATGTTTCAATGTTGTGGCATGCATGGAGGTGTGCAGCTCATGCCTGTTTGGAGAAATAACTTGCTCTTCATCTGCCAAAAGTGCAGTTAGCTGACAGCCTCCAGCTGCAGCCCCATCAGGGTCAGCCCTGGCTTTCCTGCAGGGCCCCAGCTCTTCCCAGCAGCCCCCAGCCAGTGACTGAGCATGGCAGAGATGTGAGGGCCGGGCTGCTTCTGCAATAGGAACTCTGCTATGGCTCTCCCTTTTGGGTTAGCTGGGATTTCATCAGGTCTGCGTGGTGATCTTGGGCTGTCTGCCCAATCCTGCTTCCTCTCACTTTTGTCTTTCACAAGTGAACCTCTTCCCTTCCTAACTCCTCAGTGTCTGTTTTCTGGGGCACCCAGTAAACACAAATGCTCTCCCAGCAGTGTAGGAACACAAACAGTATACATCTCATTCAGAGGGCCAAGGTATCTGAACATGTCCCCTATCCCCCGAATGTTCTTGCACCAGGATCTGCTCAAAATGAATCATGATCCTGCCAAAGTGAAACTGACTCTTTCATTTCCATTATTCAGCTGGGACACAATGGAAAAATTAAATGTGGGGAGAAACAAACTCATATATATTCTGAAATTCCACTTTAGTTACCCAAACTCTTTCTAAGTATCAAGGTAAGGCATGTACTTTAGTAATCCTTTTGTGTTTGCCATGAACTGGTCACAGCCAAAACAATATAGTTACAATGAGAGAAGACTGTTTCAATTCCCGCCACTTTAATCACAATTCCACTTGGAGCACCATTGTTCTCCATTAGATGCCTTCCCTCTTGGTTCCACAGACTGAGAAGGAAGAGGATATTAATGGCGTTTTTGCTGTTGCAGGGGAGTTTGGAGAAGTGTACAAGGGGCGTTTGAAACTGCCAGGCAAGAGGGAAATCTATGTGGCCATCAAGACCCTGAAGGCAGGGTACTCGGAGAAGCAGCGTCGGGACTTTCTGAGTGAGGCGAGCATCATGGGCCAGTTCGACCATCCTAACATCATTCGCCTGGAGGGTGTGGTCACCAAGAGTCGGCCTGTCATGATCATCACAGAGTTCATGGAGAATGGTGCATTGGATTCTTTCCTCAGGGTAAGAGCAACTCAGGGGTTTGATGACGCACTTGGATGCAGGCGAATGGTGGCTGGGGAGAGGGGTTCCATGAGTACAACCTACCATTCAGGAATCGCCTGATCCAGTGCGAATGGGCATTGGAGATGTTAGCAGAGATTTGTTGCTGAAAGAAGAGAACAAAACAGTGCTTGTGGGATCCTCAGGAGGAGGATGGCATGGAGTAGGGCATTGACAAATGCTTGTTGGATGAATAAAATGAATAGAGAGGGGCAAAGAATGGCCATTGGCATCTGCATGAATCACAGAGATTGAAGAGACTTTTGGCTGCTGTATAGCCCTGTGTGATTCATGCAGACAGCCGTGGCCATCTCTGCCTTTCACCAGCACAGCCACCCTCCCAGACTGCTCTGCATTTACAGGTTCATTTACAAGGCTGTGTCACAAGCATCCATGGGTATTTCTGTGGTTGGTGAAGATTCCCAACCAACTTGCAGCAGAAGTAGGGAGTTGCTGAAGGCCTTTGGCTGGGAGACCTGTAAAAGATCATTGTCAGAATATGCCCAAAGTAGAGCCAGGCCCACAGTGAAACTGTTTTCATTTCCGTAGGCTATCACTGAGCACCTAGATGAAGGGTGAGTGAGAATGGCCATGATGCTGATATCTGGGGAGTGGAAGCTGATAGCTTCAGCCAGGAAGCAGAAACTGAGAGCAGAGGGTCCAGTGGGCAGCATCAAAGAATGGGCAGAGCCTTCTGAGCAGGAACTTCAGGGTGATACCCAGTAGCTGGCTACATTACCAAAGCAACCAAACAATAGCTGTGGCTGCAGATTAAAGGGTCAGTCATGGACACATTGCTGGGATCACTGCTCTGGCCAGGCCCTATTCTGGATGTTGTGCCTATAGAGATAAAGGAAACCTTGCTCTAATGCTACATAACAAATCATCCCCAAGACCTCAGTGCCTTAGCACAACAACAATTTCTTTAGATCATGAATCTGTAATTTGGGCAAGGTTTGGGAGGGACACCTCTGATCCATGTGGAGTCAGTTGCAGTAGCTCAAGGGCTGAGGCTTAGAATTGTCTGAAGCCTCCTTCATTCATATATTAGGTGGTCAATGCTGAGTGTCAGCTGCCACCTTTCTAGGTGGCCTGCTTGGACTGCCTTAGAGCAAGCTGGGTCTCAAGAAGAAGCATCCCAAGAGAAGAATGGGCAATCTGTGTTACTTTTGTGACTCAGGCTGGGAAGCCACATAGTGTCATTTCCAACATAGTGACAGGCCCAGATACAAGGGGAGAAAACAGGCCCCACATTTTGATGAAGGGACATCAACTCAATGTCTTCTTACACATGATAGCTGGGAGCTTTTGTTACGTTCATCTTAGAGAGTACCGCCTGCCACCAATGTAGTCCCTACTCCTGCTAGTGCCCAACGCTTCTAGCAATCATTTGCCTATCTTATACTTTTCCCCCCATGAGTTAAGTACAGATGTAGTAAGTGGAGAAGTTCTTAAATCTCCCTGGAGAATCTAGGGGAGGCTTCAAAGAGGGGGAAGAATTTATCTGAGATCAGAGAAGAGGAATTTGTCAGACAAGCAAGAAGCAGGCAGGTAGGCTGATGGAACAGCAAAAATAGTGTATATGAAGGCCAGAGTAAGTGTGGACCTGTTTGGTAATTTATCAACCCCTACATGGTAGCTCCAGCACTCAGAAACAGAGCTTAGGGGCTGTAGTGTGGAAGGGTAGCTGGGGCACTTGTCTAGAAGCACACTGCTGAAGCTACCTTTGTACAACAGGAACATGCTTTTTGCCCAGTCTGGGTCACTAGGCAGTAGTGGCGTTTGTTTTCTGGGGGTGCAGGGGTGGGGAACAACTGATATAGATTATTGGGCCCATGCACCTTCCTTAGGACAGCCTCCTTGAGGGTATGGGGTCATGCTTTGTCTTTGGAAACAAACATATATACCTAACACAGTGTACACCTGGTAAATGCTAGTTGACTGAAAAATTATTTCTCAAACAAAAATGCTAGGGAGTGGCATGAGAGCTCCAGTCATCCTGTGTGTACATTATCTCTCACTGTCCTTGCTGCCACACCTCTCATGTCAGTGCAAGGCATTGTCTATGCTTTCCTGGAGACATTCATTTATGATCAGAGATCTCATGAAGACAGCTGAATAAACAAAGTTGAATAAACTTGAATAAAACGCAATGTGAGAAGAAAAGCATTTTCTGGAACCACTGTCAAGACCCTTTTGGGAGTCATTTATTTCCTACCAGTCAACTGATTGGACTTCAGAGAGAGCCACTGCTTGATTTGGGGACTGTGATCACACTCCGTCACTGGAGTGTGTAGGAGAACAGGGAGATTCATTCTCAGGAGCCTGCAGAAAATCAAAACCCTACACTGCTGTTCTTCCTAGGGTCTGTTTTCATTTGGGGCCCAGGTCACGGAGGCATGTTGGACACCAGCATTTCTCATGATGATGAGCTGAGCTTGCAGGGGAAGAAAACCTGGGGGCAAGAGAGGAGCACGGGAAAACAGAGAAGCAGGCATGGTAAGAAAGGAGTGGTGGGAGCAGGCAGTGCCAGGAGGAGAGAGGGAAATGAAGCGTTTCTGACTCCTCACACTGCATGGAGGCAGGTAATCTATAAATCTAATTTCAGCCTTACTACCGAACCCTGGAGCACAGCAACATTAATTGACGTATCTGCTGCTTGATAAAATCGAAAAATAGGTCATCAGTTCAGTTCTACAGAGTCCATCTTCTGGGAAGTAGGATAATTTTAGGATCCCTACTCAGAGAAGAAAGGAAAAGGATTAGTCCCAACTGTTTCCTCCCCTCCAACTTCTCCTTTCCCCCTGGTCATAGCATCTTTGGAGAGTGGTTACAGTTCTAGCCCTGAATCAGCATGTGAGAGATACCATTATGCTTCAATCACACATTCAGTAGATGGTTCATTATTACTAATTTTCTAAAAATTATTGTGCCGTGGATTATATAGCATACAAATCCATAACTGAATTTTTCCTTCTTGACACTCAAATTCAAGGACTTCAACCTGGTGGCTCTTCCCTAATATTAGAAACAATTCCTGAAGCTGTGGCCAGTATCCCATGGTTTAGTTAACATGGTTCTTGACATGCTCCATAAGGCCTTCTTGCCTAAAGCTTGGCTTTGCGGTTGCTGCTGGTTCTTCCACAGATAATCATAACTGGAAGACTCTTGAAAGTCACTGAGTAATGTCAAATGGGGACATTTCTCATCAAGAAGCTCATTCATGGGCTGTAGCTAGAAGATAGCAACCCAGAAATCACAAAGAGAACACCAGATTGGAAGTCCTGAGACCAAGGTTCTGCTTTGGCTTCTGCTGTGAGTCACCCTGTGACCTGAAGCAAACCTGTTAACTCAATTTCCCAATTTATAAACTAAAGGCATTGAGCTAGGTGAGCTCGAAAGGTCCCTTTCAGTTAGAAAAAATCTATGATTCATTTTCTTTGAACAAATCAAATAAGGATTTCATTTCCTGAAGTGGATTCGTCAATGAAAGTTGAAATACCTAAATCCTTCCTGTCTAATATAAGGACCAGCAAGTGGCTTCGGTGCATTTGCAGAAAAGCAATTTCAGCAGAAAGCACTTCATGAAGGGAGGAAGGTTTAAATCACCTCACCTAGACCTGTATTTCTTCTCTGTGCTATGCTTTTACTATGTGCTCAGCATGGAGCCAGGTCCTTTCCCAAAGTCACCAAGAAATCAGTTTGTGTGTGTGTGTGTGTGTGTGTGTGTGTGTGTGTGTGTGTGTCTTGTTCATCTTTGAATGCTACTGTTCATATCTCTGGAAGTTCTTTTTGGAGAATTATACCAATCAACTGAGCATGTAACAGTTAAACATGCCAGAAAAATATTAATATGTTTTTATCTTTAAATTTCACCAAGGTTACAAATTCAACAGACATGACCCTACCTATCTTGATATGTGGTTCTCTTGAAGATTCTAAAGAAAATATGTTGCCCGTTGCAGAGTCAGCACATTCCAATGGCAAAAGCACGAGACAGGAGTTAGAAGACCCAGATAAGACTAGCATCACTAATCCATCATGGTTCTTCTCCCGCAAAGCTGATGCACAGCGTTTTTCTCCACACAGCATTTGAGGCCACCATTACCAGTTGATCAGAGATGGGCTGTCAGTGGAGAAGTGATTTACCATTCTGAACTTTGATTACTGGTATAACTCAAAACCACACCGTGATTTAAGGCTGATCACATACATTTTCTGGACCTCCTTTATGTTGTCTGTAAAAACAATATAATATTGCCTGCCTTGCCTACTGCACAGGACCAATTTTAAGGATCAAAACATATCAAAACATGTAAAGTATTATTTACCATTCAAAAGTCAAGTGACGGATGCTACCCACATTTGTGACTAGTTGATCTGAAGTTTAGGCCTGCATCATTAGGTCCCAACCATCTACTACAATTACAGATGCCTATCTGTTACCTACTGAGCTCAGCATGTGCTGAGTACTGGGCTGCCCAAGAACAATGATCCCAGGATGTTTCCCCCACACACCCAGGAAGCCATGAGAACCAGAGTTCTGGTCCCAGATGTCCTCAGTCTCTCTCACCACGCACATCTGAGGTACACGGAAACTGAATTGTGAGCTGTTACTAAGGCTCTGCTGATATTAGCAGGGATCAGTGCTACCATCTTAGGGCCCACAAGGCACTGAGCTAGGACCTTTCATATGTGTTATCTCTTCTAGTCTCACCAGAACCCTATGAAGAATGGACACTATGTTCTTATGTTATAGGTGCGGAAATAACTGCTCTGCAGGTTAAATAACTTGCCCAAGCCCACACAACCACTAAGCTGCAGAGCCTGGATCCAAATCAGGTCTGCTGGTTCCAAAGCCTGGACCTTTAATCATTTCTTGGTCTTTTTTGACCCAAGAAACTATAAGGATGACTAATCTAAATTTTAAAACAAATCGGATAATAAATAAGCTCTAAGAAGACTTAACAACAAAGCAAAAACGTAAACACATTGCTGTATGCGCTTTCAACATTACTCTTCTCAAAGTTGTTTAAGCCACCCCAGTGCTCTCCCCAAATGCCATCTTTTTTAGGGAGACATTCCATATGTGTAGATACTGTTGCCTACACTTACAGAGAGGAAATAATAGACTGAATTGAATAAATACAAGCCATGTGACTTGTGGCTGAGATGCACCTCTGTAATATACAGAAATTGCATGACAGCTTTCTGAAGAGGCAAATCCACAGAGACCTACTTGGAGAAAACACTTGGTGCTAGCAACAGCCTGGCTAACTTCTTGAGAAGGTGTTGGTTGAAGTGTATTAGTGAGAAGGAAGATCCGCATCACTCACTGCACATCCAGCTCTCACAGATGGGCAATGTGCTGAAAACCAGTCAGAGTTTCCAAAAAGTAGCTCTATACTTTCTTTTTGAGTTGCTTAGAATAATCTGTTGTGGAGAAAGCATACATCCCTTCTCCTGGGCAGGTTGGGAGGTGGTTAAGGTTAGAGTTAGAAATAGCCTGGAACTTGGAGTGTGTCAAATACAGTGTGTTTGGGAGCCCTTCTACTGGCAGACATCTCCAGGAGGGGAGAAAGTCAATTTGCTCTATTCCTTCAATTGATCAAGGAGCATAACCCCCAGAACATAGATCCAGGCTTGCAATCTTGCATGAGGAACAGAGTTTCCAACAATTCATGCAATCATTGTTAGACTTTTTGATTGTTGTTGTTGTTGCTCATAAGTAGAGTATTTTTATAATAGGTCTTTTATTTTTCCTTGCTTATTTTTGCATAGAAATGCTTTTGCAGTAGCATATGCATGTGAGTGCACTGTGTAACATCTTGCATACAGTAGATACTCAATGATGGGAGCTCTTCTCATTGTCTGTGCTTTCTGGATTTCACATAAGGACTCTGGGATGCAGGTCATGGTTGTTTTGCCGAGTACCTGTGTTTAGCAGTAAACACAGAGTAGACCCCAAGTGTCCTACTTCCACCTCTCCTCCAGTCAGAGCATTCTAATGACTAGGCTGTGCTCTACTTGTAGAACATAATTCTCAGCCCTTTGGGGAGCATTTAGGGCTGGACTAGATGGGGAAATATGTTCTTGGCAGTATAGCCTAGGGTCTACTGATTTAACTGGTGTGTACAAAGTCGAGACCCAGGAGCTTTGGGGAGACAGGAGTAAGACACTGTTTTATTCACTGAAGAGTCTGTTGTCTAACAGAGGGAGGGCATCCACCCAAGAAACTCTGAGCCCACAAATGATGGGAGAGAGGGCAGCACTGCAGGTTGCCATGAAGAAGAGCAGCAACAGCTCCCATTCACTAGGAGAGTTCCCTGTGCCAGATGCTGTGCATGAAGTTCTCCTGACCCACGGTCCCTATGAGGAAGGTGTGGTTATACCAGTCTAAAGGCTGAAAGCCCTGGGATTACCCAGAGAAGGTGCTTTACACGCTTGATTTTGGAAAGAGGAAAAGATGTGTTCATCATTCATTCAACTTATGTGTATTAAGATTTTCTATCTACCTTAAAGTTTACAGCACTGATAATACTATGGTGACCAAAGAAGACAGAGTTTTTGTCCTCAAAGTGTATAAAATCAAGCAGCAGAGACAGACAGACAGACAGATACACACATACGATTAAAACTTGTGATATGTGCTAAGAAGAAGACTAAGAGCATGCACTAAACATTGTCATCAGAAAGTGCTAGTCGTATTTGAGGGAGGGGGCAGTTAAAGGGTTCCCTCTCTAAGAAAGTGATATTTAAGCGGAGAACTGAAGGGCGAGTAGATGTCGATTGTTGGAGGGAAAACAGAGGAAATAGCACATGCTAAGGGCCCTAAGTCAGGAAGAGTTTGTTTTGGAAAAGAAGAAAGGGTGCCAGTCACTGTGGCTTTAGTACATTAGTGATGGATATGGTGGCCTAAGGTAAGGCAGTAGCTGATCCCAAGCGGTCTCGTGGACCATGCTAAGGAGTTTGGAGATTTTTCTTAATGCAATGGGAGGCTATTAGATATTTTTAAGCCAGGGACTGACATGGCCTGATTTATGTCTTAAAAAGATGGCTCTGGCTGGAGAGAATGGATTGGGGGGCGGGCAAGGAGGCTGTTATAGGTGATGGATGGCAGCAACTTGGTTGGACTGGCGGCAGTGGAGATGGAAAGAAGTAGATGGGTTTCAGATGTAATTTGGAGACAAAATTGACAGGGCTTGGCAAGGAGAAGAGAACAAAGCATTCATGGAGAGGGATGGGGGATGGGAGTGGGGGAGGCAGGAGGATGCAGTATGTGGCTCGGCCTGGAGCAGATGGAAGCTGACAAGCAGCAGGGCCACAGCATCTCTCCCTCTGCTTAACCACTGAAGCCCGTCTTGATCCCAATGCCCTCTATGTCTTATTACAGCAAAATGATGGGCAGTTCACCGTGATCCAGCTTGTGGGTATGCTCAGGGGCATCGCTGCTGGCATGAAGTACCTGGCCGAGATGAATTATGTGCACCGGGACCTGGCTGCTAGGAACATTCTGGTCAACAGTAACCTGGTGTGCAAGGTGTCCGACTTTGGCCTCTCCCGCTACCTCCAGGATGACACCTCAGATCCCACCTACACCAGCTCCTTGGTGAGTCCTTCTTGGCATTCTCAAGTAGAAGCATGGCATGAGTGAAAGGGGACTCTGTGTGGCTGGGAACTGTGGCAGAGCACACTGGGAGGGAATGGGATCTGAACTGAGCTCTCCACTGAGAGATCAAGATGCCAGGAGGACTATCCAGCCGGGAGAAGCCATAGTAGCTGGTTGTTCAAGCAAGAAAGCAAGCATTTGGGCTTGGACTGTGAGGAAGGGACAGTGTCTCTTATGAAGCTATAGTGTTCCTTGGGAAGAGGAAATTTTGGAACAGCTGATTTGAGGGAATCCAAGCAGGTAGACAGTGGCACCAGAGGCATCTGTCAGCAGAGAGCAGACCCCAGGCATGCATGAGGACTTTGATCTGCAGCTGGATTGGGCGCTGTGTCACCAGGTAGACTCTTGATCCCCTTCTCTCTTCTCTCTGTATTGCTTCCAAATAGCTCTAAGTACTGTCTACACGATGAGTACTCTTAAACTTGTATTTCCTGCTCAGCCTCCCCCTCTACATTCTGAGCAGCACTAATCATCTATATCCAACTGCTTAGTTCACACAATTTCATTTAGAACTTTAACAAGCCCAAAATAGAGCTTGGGATTTACTCTCCAATATCCTCTCCCTAGTCCCTCCATCTCAGTAGTTGGCACCACTTAACTAAAAGATGAAACCTAGGAATGATCTTTGATTTCTTTCTGTGTCCATCTATTTTAAATCCCTCAGCGACCCCCATAGGGTACCAAAAAATCTATCCCTCTGTCTCCATCTCTGCTTCCCCCAATCTATTCCAAAGCACTATTCCCTTTCACCTGGATTGTTACAGTGGCTTCCTAACTGGTGTCCCTGGTTTCCTTTTGTCTCCTTACATCCATTTCAACAGCACCCAAAGTGACTGATCTACCTACTTACCTGTCTACCTGTCCATCCTCTTTAAACCTGTGAAAGTAATGCATGATTATTACAAAAATCAAAACAATACAGAGAAGTAAAAGGAAATGCCAATTAGAATGGCAATCATTAAAAAGTCAGGAAACAACAGATGCTGGTGAGGCTGTGGAGAAATAGGAACGCTTTTACACTGTTAGTGGGAGTGTAAATTAGTTCAACCATTGTGGAAGACAGTGTTGTGATTCCTCATGGATCTAGAACCAGAAATACCATTTGACCCAGCAATCCTTTACTGGGTATATACCCAAAGGTTTATAAATCATTCTACTATAAAGACACCTGCACATATATGTTTTTTGCAGCACTATTTACAATAGCAAAGACTCAGAACCAACCCAAATGCTCATCAATGATAGACTGGATAAAGACTGTATATGTGGCACATATACACCATGGAATACTATGGAGCCATAAAAAAGAACGAGTTCATGTCCTTTGCAGGGACATGGATGAAGCTGGAAACCATCATTCTTAGCAAACTAATACAGGAATGGAAAACCAATCACTACATGTTCTCACTCATAAGTGGGAGTTGAACAACGAGAACACATGAACACAGGGAGAGGAACATCACACACCAGGGCTTGTCAGCGGGTGAGGGGCAAGGGGAGGGAGAGCATTAGGACAAATTCCTAATGCATTCAGGGCTTAAAACCTAGATGATGGGTTGATAGGTACAGCAAACCACCATGGCACACGTATACCTATGTTACACACCTGCATGTTCTGCACATGTATTCCAGAACTTAAAGTAAAATTTTAAAAGAAAAAGAATAAAAAATAAACTAAAATTCCCCTGAGGCAGGGATTGGTAAAGTTTTTCTCAAAGGGCTGTCTAATAAATATTTTAGGCTTTGCTGCCTAAGAGGCAAAATGAAGGATATCATGTAGATAATTATATAACCATTTAGAATGTAACTAACCCCGTAAGAAGTTATAAATGTCATTCTTAGCTCATGGACTATTAAAAAAGGGACCAGCCAAGTTTAGCTTTCAGACCACAGTTTATCTACACCTGCCAATTTCAACAATTAGGCGTGCCTTCTTTGGCATTTTTCTCTTCGGTCAAAAATTTGAACATTTTTATTCTACAAAATTTGGATCATATTATGCCTATTCCTCTGTGATCTGGGGTGTCTTTTGGGCATCATTGCTGCCAAGATTACTTTTCTGAAAGTTAGCAAACATTCACACTCTACCGGGAATGTATGGTGCTGGGCTTCAGCATCCTCACCAGACCTGGAGGTGATCAACCCTCACAAAGGGTTGCTGCTCCAACAATGAAAAATGATGCCTCATTTTAAAATTTCACATATGTCTACATTTTTAAAATTTTTAAATTTAATTTTTTGATTTTTAATTTTTGTAGGTACACAGCAGGTGTATATATGTAAAACGTTTATGAGATGTTTTGATACGGGCATGCAATGCATAATACATCATGGAAAACGTGGTATTCATTCTCTCAAGCATATCTCCTTTGTGTTACATACAATCCCTTTTAGTTATCTTAATTGATTTTTTATTTTATTTTTTTAATTTTTGGAGATGGAGTTTCACTCTTGTCATCCAGGTTGGAGTGCAATGGCATGATCTCAGCTCACTGCAACCTCTACCTCCAGAGTTCAAGAGATTCTCCTGCCTCGGCCTCCCAAGTAGGTGGGATTACAGGCACCCACCACCATGATCAGCTAATGTTTTTGTATTTTTAGTAGAGATGGGTTTTCGCCATGTCGGCCAGGCTGGTCTCGAACTCTTGACCTCAGCTGATCTGGCCACCTTGGCCTCCCAAAGTGCCGGTGGGATTATAGGCGTGAGTCACTGCACCTGGCCTATTTATTCATTTTTTGAGACAGTCTTTAGTCTGTCATACAGGCTGGAGTGCAGTGGCGCGATCTCGGCTCATTGCAGCCTCTGCCTCCTGAGTTCAGGCGATTCTCCTGCCTCAGCCTCCCGAGTAGCTGGGACTACAGGTGTGCACCACCATGCACTGCTAACTTTTTTTTTTTTTTTTTTTTGTATTTGTAGTAGAGAAGGGATTTTGCCATATTGGCCAGGCTGGTCTCGAAATCCTGGCCTCAAGTGATTCACTTGCCTCGGCCTTCCAAAGTGCTGGGATTATAGGCATGAGCCACCATGCCCAGCCTCTTTCAGTTTAAAATTACAATTGAATTATTATTGACTATAGTTACCCTGTTTTGCTGTCAAATAGTAGGTTTTATTCACTTTTCCTGGTGTTTTTTTTTTTTTTTTTTTTTTTTTTTTTTGGTATTTAACCATACCCCCTACACCATCCGCCTCCCCAACCACCCTTCCCAACCTCTGGTAACCATCCTTCTACTCTCTATCTCCATGAGTTCAATTGTTTTAATTTTTAGATCCCACAAATAAGTGAGAACATATGATGTTTATCTTTCTGTGCCTGGCTTATTTCATTTAACATAATGACCTTCAGTTGCATCCGTGTTGTTGCAAATGACAGGATCTCATCCATTTTTATGGCTGAATAGTATTCCATTGTGTATAAATAGCATCATTTTGTTTTAATTTACATTTTCAACTGACTGCTAGTGATATTGATATCTTTTCACATGGTGCAGGGATTTGTGTTTTCTCTTCTATTGTTTGTACATGTCCTTATCTATTTTTCTTTTTTTGAGACGGAGTCTCACTCTGCCGCCCAGGCTGGAGTGCAGTGGCCGGATCTCAGCTCACTGCAAGCTCCGCCTCCCGGGTTCACGCCATTCTCCTGCCTCAGCCTCCCGAGTAGCTGGGACTACAGGCGCACCACCGCGCCCGGCTAGTTTTTTGTATTTTTTAGTAGAGACGGGGTTTCACCGTGTTAGCCAGGATGGTCTCGATCTCCTGACCTCGTGATCCGCCCGTCTCGGCCTCCCAAAGTGCTGGGATTACAGGCTTGAGCCACCGCGCCCGGCCCCGTCCTTATCTATTTTTCTACTGGGTTGTTTGTTGATCTCTTAGAAACTTATAGAAAGTCTCTTTATATTACAGACATTACTCCTTTGCCTGCCCTGTGTGATATAATTTATCTTTTCCCCCATCTGTTATTCTTTTATATTGTTTATGATATCCTCTGGCTTATAAAGTGGTTAACATTCATGAAATAGCTATGTCTTCTTGGGTTACCTGGTTTATTTTAAAAGTTATGTTCACTCCAAGGCTATAAAATATTTCCTAGTGTCCTGGGCTATTTTATTGGGAAGGGTGTTTGTTTTATATTTGAATATTTAGTACCTGTGAAATGTATTTATTTTTCCCACAATTTTATTTTGAAAAATTTCAAGCACACAGAGAACTTGATAGAATTTGGCAGAGAACAGTCATATACCTACCACCTAGATTCTAGAATTAATATCTTGGTACATTTGCTTTATCATGTAACTATTCGTCTACCCATCCCTCTGCCCATCCATCACACCATCTATTGTTTTGTTGTATTTCCAAGTGACTTGCATACATCATTACATATCACCCCTAGCCACTTTAGCATACATGTCTCTCACATGTATTTGTTTAAGGTTCTTTTTTAAGGTAAAATGTGCGTAGAGTGAAACTCACAAGTCTCAAGTGTACATTTATAGAGGTTTTAAAAATGCACACAACTGTGTAACCCAAACTCTCATCAAGATACAGAAAATTGCCATCAAACCAGGAAGCCCCCACAACCTCATCCCTCCCCATTGCATCTTCACCCACATCCACACCCAGAAGCAACCACTGTTCTAATTTTTTTGACCATCAGTTGGTTTTATAACTTCATATAAGTGGAGTCATACAGCATATGCTTTTTTGCATCTGGTTGCTTTCACTTAGCATTATGTTTAAGAGAACCGTTCATGTTGTGTGTGAAGCAGGAGTTTATTCCTTTTATTGCTAAGTAATATTCCATGGTTTATTTGTCCATTCTCTTATTGACAGACACCAGAAATATTCTGGAATTCATTTTTGACTATGTATTGGGAGGTATATTCTCACACTGTTTTGTTCAGGTGAACAATTATGCCAACACTACTTATTAAATATATTATTCATTTTATTGAATCACACATCATCCTTGACATATTAAGTTCATTATATGAACTATGGTTTGATTCTCAATTCTGCTTTTTTAATCTATTTATTCTTATGCTCAACTATGTTGTCATGATTATAATAATGCTAGCAAAAGTTTTCCTGTCTATATTCTGATTATAGTAATATTATTAAAAATCTTACTCTAGGCTGGGCATGGTGGCTCACGCCTGTAATCCCAGCACTTTGGGAGGCCGAGGTGGGTGGATCACCTGAGGTCAGGAGTTCGAGACCAGTCTGATCAACATGGTGAAACCCCTACCCTACTAAATACAAAAAATTAGCTGGGTATGGTGACTCATGCCTGTAATCCCAGCTACTTGGGAGACTGAGGCAGGAGAATTGCTTAAACCTGGGAGGCAGAGGTTGCAGTGAGCCAAGATTGCGCCATTGCTCTCCAGCCTGGGCAACAAGAGGGAAACCCCGTCTCAAAAAAAAAAAAAAAAAAAAAAAAAGTCTTACTGTATGGGTAAAGCAAGTTATCCTTCATTATCCTTATCCATTATCCATTAAAATAGATTTTAAAAGCTTCCTTGACTGTTCTCAAATATCTTTTCTTTCAAGTACAATTTAAAATCTTCCTGTCCAGTTTCAAAATATGCACACATACATGAACACTCACATGTGGATTTTAACTGAAATTCTACTCTCTCTTTGGGAAGATTAACATTTCAATGATCCTGAATCACCTAAATAATGATGTGAGCCAAATATACCATTTACATATACATGACATTAAAAGTTTCTTCAGTAAAGGATTTCCCACATTATTTTTCTGTACACATTATTTAGATTACTTGCTGTGATTTTATAAGTGTCTTTCTAGATGATAGAGCTTATTATACTTCTAGGCCTAAGAGTTTTCAGGATTCTACACAGTCATATGGCCACCTATCTCACTACATTTTAATATCATTTCTTCACACTTTGCCTTTTTTTCAAAATAGAAAAAATTATGTTTGATTATTAAGCAAATATTTTTTCTAAAACTACAAACAATTTATTCACATGACAAATATTTATTGAGTATCTACTATGTGTCAACATTAGGCCACAAGCTGAGGGGACATAATTATGATCAAAAGGAGACATTGTTACTGCTCTCAGTTAAGTGAGGACTGGGAACGTTAATCAAACACATGCCCAAATTAGTGCATAATTACCAACTGAAATAAGGGCCACTATGTTTTGTGAGAGCATGAATAAAACAATAGATAACAGAGTGGCCTAACTGTGTCTAGGAGGGCTTCCAGAGGAAGAGATGGTGCTACAGCAGAGATTTAAAGAATAGTCACTATTTTAGTCAGCCTGGGCTCCCATGGCAAACTGCCACACACCGGATGGCTTAAACAGCGGTCATTTATTTCTTATCATCTGTAGGCTTGGAAGTGCAAGATCAAGATGCTAAGTAGCACGGTTGGATTCTTATTGAGGGCCCTATTCCTGGTTATGTCCTCAGATGGCCTTTTGTTGGCATGTGCACAGAGAGGGATCTTGCCTCTTCCTCTTTTATAAGGACGTGAGTCCCATCTTGGGGGCTCCACCCTCATGACATAAACTAACTGCAATCACCTCCCAGAGGCTCCACCTTCAAATATCATCCAACTGGGGATTAGGACTTAAACATATGAATTTGGGGGACACATAAACATTCAGTCTATAGCATTCTGCCCCAACTAAATGTGGCAAGTTGGACTACAGAGGCAGAGAGGTAGCATATACAAATGCCCTGTGGCAAGAGGGAAGATGGGGTAGAACTCAGAAGGGACCCCTATTTAGGGCATTTGGAGAATTAGGGAGGAAGTATCCAAGGAGGCCTGTGGCATCCATCATGTAGGATCTTTCCCCAAACCCTTGTGATAGGAGTTGCAGCCTTAGAGCGATGGTAAACCTTTCTCGAGTTGTGTGTGTGTGCGTGTGTGTGTGCTGTGCACACAGAGAGATGCACACGTGTGGTTCGAAAGTGATGGTTTTGAATTTTGGAAAAATAACCTGGCTTTTCTTTAGCCTTTTCCTTCCAATCTCTTTCCTTGCCTTCTTTAGAAATAACTTTCTTGGATTTCTTCCTGTTTTCTTTCACCAAAAAAGCCATTAAGCAGACTCAACCAGGGTAGATGTTCTAAACAAGGGAGGCAAGCCCTAGCAGATATCCGGACCCACATGTGAACGGGCTACTGGCTCAGAAAGATTGAGAGATAAGCTATATACAGGGAGATTTAAAAATAAATTGGAAATAATGTGAACTGTAGGAACAGAGGTATAAATATGGAAAGCATAAAAGGTAGAATGAATTGTATGCTGTGGAATCAAAATTGGAGGTATTAGTGTGAACTGGTGGTTTTAAGTATATAGAAATGGAGAAATAAATATAGGGTGAGAGTGGCTTTGAAGCAGTAACATCTACATAGCAAGGAGTACAGCTGGCACTCAGATCTTGGATTCCATATATTCCCCTAAAACCAACCAGGACTCATTAGAGACGTGGCCCCTTCCAAGGCCTGGACAGGGAAAATGTGAAATGAGACCAACACGTCTTTTTTTTGTGCCAGAAAATGAGAAAGTACTCAAAGAATAATGAGCACATATTAAAAAAAAAAACAACATCCAGCTTGAAGGGCCTCCAAATGTCCAAATCTGGATAATTTGAGCCTCACAACATGTAATAATAGTAACAAGTTATAATCTACTGAATAAGATGGGGACTATTGAGTCCACACTAATATGCATATAAATGAACAAATAAATAGAAACCAGAGAAAGCTCTTCCCTGTAGAGGAAAGAATGATGATATTAGAAATTCACTAGTTGGCAACCACCAGATTAATAGCTAATTCAGATAAGAAACGTCAGTGGATGCTAAAACTTGAGAGGAACATCAGGAGAGAAACAGGATTTTACGTATCTTCAAAGTATCTCCCCCCAAAATATTTATTTATTACAAAGATGGAAGAAGTAGCTTTACAGAGAAGTTTGGCAAATGCCGTCTGAATCAAGTGATTAAAGTTAACACCAGCAGTAACAGGACAGGTAGATATTCTGTACAGCTCAGAGGATGCAATGAAAAGAACATAACACTTGCAATACTCTGTTCAAAATTTATAACTTGGGTCTCATCATGAGAAAACATCAGACTACCTCAAATTGAGGTACATTCTATTAAATGTGTGGCCTATGTGCTTCAAAAATGTGAAGGTCATGAAAGTCAAGGAGACTGAGAAACTGCTCCAGATTGAGAGGCAGGACACTGGGTATGCCATGTGATCCTTACCAGGACATCTCTGGGACAATTGTAGGGTGCCTGAGTGAAGAGTGTACAGGCATTAATTGTAGTAGTCTTGCAACTGCAACTTTTGTAGATATTTGAAGTTGTCTCAAATAAAATACATATATTTTTAAATTTACCTTGACTGCAGCGTGGAGGATGGGTGGGAGAGGCACTAGTAGAGACGGGAAGATGCATCAGGACGCTATAGGGCAATGGGGCTGGGATGCAGCGAATGAAGCCCAGAAGTTCCAATGGGGTGATGCAGAAGGACTTGACAGCAGATGGCACTTACAGGTGAGAGTGGCAGATGGCAGAGGATGACTCCAAGTATCCAGCCTGCGCCTCTGGATGGATGACAGCTCCATTCTCTGAGAGTGAGGATGCTGGAGAGAAATTGGTTGAAGGAGTAGAAGAGTTAGGAATAGATTGTGGATTTGATTCAGAATAGTTATTCTCAAATTCTCAATTTTCAAATTCTCAAATGTCATTGAGTATCAGATTTACCTGGAGAGTTAATACAGAGCACAGAGGCACAGACTCATTGAAGTAGAATAGAATCTGGACTTTTTCACTGTTACTAAAATTTTGCATATGATTTTGATACTTACAAAATTCTGAGAGACACTTGTTTAAACCATTTTGACTTTTATGTGTCTGTGGGATAGCTCAGTAGAGCTGCTGAATAGGCAGCTGAATATGTGCGTTTGGTGCGTAGAGGAGAAGTCCAAATGAAGATGCACATTTAGGAGTCATTGTTGGCATACAAAGAGAAACAAAACAGTGGGTGCAAATGTACTTCATTTCGGAAAGGATAGAATGGGAAAAGAGCCTGGTTCTGGACATGAAGGAGCCCAGTTTGCCAATACAGATGTACATAAGGTAGGAACAGTAGCTGTCCAATTGTCCCTTTCCTCCTGACAGTCAATTAAGAAATAAGAATTTGCCGTAAACCCAACCTCCTCACTTTTGGATGAGGAATCCATGGCCCAGAGTGGTCAAATGAGTTACTCAAGCCACACAGCGTGCTATTGCAGCGGCAGCTTTGGCCCTTCAGTCTCGTTCTCCAGACTCTGAGTCCAATGCTTAGGACACTGTGAGTCCCTCTCTGGCCCCACAGTGTGCCAGACTCCCTGCTCAACTTTGGTCCTTTGTGATGTTCTAGAAAGCCTGTTTCTCTGGCTTTACTTTTCCCTCTTTTCCTCCCAAAGGCCCAGCAAAGGATTCTCTGTAGAGTCCAAGTCAGCTGTCATCTTTGCCACTGGCTCTATTGGCCCTTGGGTGAGGCACAGAGACAAGGTGGTATTGCATCCCTCCCCACCCCATGTACAGGCAGAGATGGATAGGCACTTAACTTTTACTTATTCTTGATTTTCAGCTTTACTTCTTTGCATTTACTTTTTTCAGAGTTACTCTAGAATTAACATAATAATATATAATATATGCTTATATAATATATACATCTGAATTTTTCCTAGTCTACTTAGGGTTCATATTCCCACTTTACATAAAATATAGAGACCACACATAATCATATCATATAGATCCATTTACCCATCCCTCCCACTATGTTATCATTGTGGGATGTTATCATTGTTATATATGTTCCATCTACATACATTTATAGTCCTAAAGACAATGTTACAATTTTTGCTTTAAACAGCCATGTGTATTTTAAAGAAATCAAGAGGAAAATGTTTTTCATTGACTCAGAATAGTTATCATTTCTCTTGTTCTTCCTTTATTCCTGAAGATCCAAGTTTCCCTCTGGCATCATTCCTTCAGTCTGAAGAAATACCTTTAACATTTTTTGTAGTGCAGGTCTCTGGCAATGCATTCTCCTAGTTTTCCTTTATCAGAGAAATGTCTATATTTTGCATTTATTACTGAAATATATTTTTGCTGAATATACAATTCTGGTTTATAGTTTTGTTTTTCTTTCATCACTTTAACATTGTTTCATTGTCTTGTGGTTACCATGGCTTCCGATGAGAAATCCTACAATTACTTGAATCATTGTTCTTTTACAAATATATGTATATACACATACATATATATTCGTATATATACTGTGTCATATTTCTCTGGCTGCTTTCAAGATTTTCTCATTATCTTTAGTTTTTAGCTTGACTATGATATGCCTGAGCATACTTTTTTCCCCAAATTTATCCTGTTTGAGGTTCTCTATGCTTTATAAGATCTGTAAATTTCTGTCTTTCTGTATATTTGCAAAGTTTTCAGCCATATTCTTCAAATATTATTTTTGTTCTTTCTTTTCTCCTTCTGGTAGGGCTGCAGTTATTTAGAGGGAGAACTTTTGAAAATGTTCCACAGGTTCCTGAGGTTCTGTTCATTATTTTCCCTGATTTTTCCTTTCTCTTCTTCAGGTCTATCTTCAAACTCATTGATTTTACCATTTGCCATCTTTGTTTTGTTTTTGAGCCCTTCCGGCGATTTTTTTCTAATAATTGTGTTTTTTAGAGCTATATTTTCTAATTAATCCTTTTTTATAGTTTCAGAATCTCAGCCGAGATATTTTATCCTTTTATCATTCATAAGCATATTTTTCTTTACCTCGTTGACCATAGCTACAATAGCAACTGTAAAATATTTGATAATGTTAACATCTGCGTGGTCCTGGGATTAGCATCTTATTTGCTTTTTTCCCATTAAAATGGGAAACATTTCCCTGGCTCTTTACACATCTAGAAGTTTGGGATTATAAACATGAGTGTTATGATGTGGTGATTGGATTCTGCTACACTGAACCAGAGTGTTGGTATTTTTGGTTTAGCAGGAAATTAACTTGGTTAGACTCAACCTGTAAACTCTGTCATGTTTGCAGTGGGCAACAGCTCAGCCCCCAGTTTTTATGGTTTTCAATCTGTCTTATACATGCGTGTTTCAGGGTTCAGCTAGAAAATTGGGAAGACTTTATACACAGAATTTGGTATTACCTTTCCCTTGTTATCTTGTTTCTAGGGATTCTCCCTCAACTCTCCAGCAGCCCTGATTGTGCTGAACTCCTTCCCTTGGTTCCTCCAGTCAGAAAGATGGTGGGGTTTTCTGTTGCAGTTTGAGCCACTGAGCAGACTATGGCTGCCCTTAGGGAAAAGCTACAGAAGATGAAACCCTGTGCTGTTCAGTTTCCAGAAACTTCAGTTCATTTTTCCTTTATTTTCTTTTTCCTTCTCTTATGTTTTTCTTCTCTTGTTTGCTAGAGAGTCCATTTGTTAGAAACATACTTGACACCAAAAGTGGAACATTCAGCTTATCCCCCTAATCAGCAGTTCTTTAAGACAGTACTTAAGACCTCTCTACTCCATCATAATTCCCCTATTTTATGCAGTTCTTTCAAGATCTTTTTAACATCACCATCTTCTAATACATCTGGTTTTACTTTGTAAGTGAAGACCTCGTTAATAGCTATTAAAGTTTTCTAGTTTCTCCTACCAGGTCCTCAACCTTCATCTCTCACTCTGATTTAATTCTCCACTGTACTTTCCCCCAGGTGTTCCTTCTCTGTTTTAGATTGCTATTTCTAGCCCCAGGAGCATTTCCTTCCCAAAAAGCTCCTGAAATAATGAACAGATAGAATTTGCACCTTTGTGCTTTCTTATGATTGGAATAAATCCACTAAACTAACGAATAGTTCTGAACTGCTGCTGATATTCCTGCTCTTTAAGAGAAACAGATAAATGAGCTGGGCTGGACTCTGAACACTTGCATGGTTTACACAGCTTTGTTTTTGGCAGGTATATTTCTGAATGCCGTTATGTGTGTTCAAATAAACATTCCCATGCTTCTGTTATAGACCAGTTCTTGATGTTTGACCTCACAGGTCACTTTCTCATTATTACTGGTTCTGTCTAATGTTACCAAGAGAAAAGAGGGCATACACATGCGAGGAAAGGTGTCACATCTTTGATTAACTGATTGTATTTGGAGCTCACGTACACACTCACAAACTTGATCTTTACCTTTTATCAGCTGACATTGGTGGGCAGAGCCCCAACAGGATCCCATAAATCTCTGGATAACAGCTTTATGCTGGTTAAATCAAAAGCTCTATTTCAGCATGGCTTTCTTTCTCTTCTGATCAGTAGGAAGAGGCCCATCCAGTCCCTTTGTAAGCATAATTTTCCCTTCTTAGTATTCAGTCAAGTTCCTTCTGCTAAAGTAGTGTCAACTTTCCCATCCTTCAGAGCCCCCAGGTTGTCTCTCTAAGAAGCCTCCAGCCTTGCTCGATCCTTCTGCACAGCCTTGCTCTCTGCAGGCCTCCCTGTTTTATCATGAATTGCATTAAGTCTTCAAGGTGCCTCTGATCTCCCTCAGCCCCTTCCCCTTTGACTCCTCTTGCAGCTCCTTCCTCTTGTCTCAAGCTCCCGGTTCCTCCCACACTCTGTGTTTCTGCCACTTCTGAGATTCACTTTCTTCCAAGCCCACCAGTTCCTCCTCCTTCCTCCTTACTTTCTCTCTTCTGATGTCAGCTGATGTCCTCTGCCTTGCTGCTGTTTCCTTCTGGGAACTGCAAACAGAGCCATTCATTGGCCATCTGCCCCCTCCTCTCAGGCCATTTGCCAGCTGTGCTCTTGTCCTTCCTGGATCGTTTTCCCTTTGTCAGCTCTTCCTCACATTGCCCTGGCTGTTGCTGCCCCTCTTTCCCACATTAACTGCTTGGATCCACGTGGGGACAGCTCAGCTGTTCCACTTCCTCTAGAATCTGCCCCATCTGCATCAGACTCATTTCCTATACTGCTCTAGGGCACCAGGCATGAAGGGTCCAGCCTCCCCTCATGGGGCAAGAGACAGCCTTCCTACAAGGGTAATCTCCGTGAGCACCTGGTGCCACGGCCCATCCTGAACCTGCTGGAGGAAGCCAGGCCTGCCGCTCATGTACGCTCCAGAGGTCTTTGTTCTGTGATGAATTTCAGTCATCCCAGGACATGGTGTAGGCAGCACCCTCATCTCACCACCACCAACCTCACACACCCCCATTATCTATTATTCCCATGAATTATTGTCTCAGCTGCAGCCTCTGTCCTCACTGTGCTTCTGGGAGCGAGCATGCATTTCAGCCACAATCGCTTCCATGCTGAAATCTGTAGGGCCTTTCCTTCCACAAAATTTGGCCTTCATTCATGATACTGTACTGCCCAATTGATCCCTGTGTTCAGCAATGTCACCTGAGAAGGGGGCAAAAAGACCCTTTCTGGAACTTTCCCAGTGTGGTGTGGTGAAATAGTTCTCTGGCATGGTATGAGGAATGCAGGGTTTGGATCACACTATGCCTTCTGAACTTGGGCCTAGGTCTCCTCATCCATAAAATGGGGTTTGTATGATTTTGTTAGATTTGTAAAAACCCATCTGGTAAACTGGTAACCATGCTAGGACAAGTTCCGTCCTGGTCACAGCTTATGTAAATGTTATGGATGCTACCATAAGCGCTTCCCCATCTCTCAGAATCCCTAGTCCATGGCAAGAGATATCAGATGTACAGTTTTCTTTTCTTTCTTTCTTTTTTAGACAGAGTTTTGCTCTTGTTGCCCAGGCTGGAGTGCAATGATGCGATCTTGGCTCACCGCAGCCTCTACCTCCTGGGTTCAAGCGATTCTCCTGCCTCAGCCTCCCGAGTAGCTGGGATTACATGCATGCACCACCACGCCTGGCTAATTTTGTATTTTTAGTAGAGACAGGGTTTCTCCATGTTGGTCAGGCTGGTCTTGAACTCACGACCTCAGATAATCCTCCAGCCTTGGCCTCCCAAAGTGCTGGGATTACAGTCATGAGCCATCACGCCCAGCCCAGATGTACATTTTAAAGCTAACTAGTGAAAAGGATCCTATAACTTTCTCAATTTCCAGTTACTCTATAACAAAACAATAAGGCAGACAGCCACCAGAAACCCAGAAAAGCTGATATTCACAAAGGAAAATTGAGGACCTTGTGGCAGGATCACCATGGGAAAATTCTGAGGAAACCCTGTCAAGACATAACAGGGGAAAAGAAACTAGTGTCCATTGAAACCTGTGGTTCTCATGCTTCCCTGGGGACCAGAGCTTCCTGGAGGGCTTGTAAAGACACAGACTGCTGGACCCCACCCAAGAGTTTCTGATTCATGGATCCGAAGGGGCCTAGGAATCTGCATGTCACGTGAGTTCCCAGATGGTGCTGATCCTGCTAGTCCTGGAGCACACTTGAAAAATCTGCATTGAAACTGTTTCAGGGAAGATAAATTGTATTTCACAAACTTGCATTGTAAGAAGTGTCAATTACTGTATTTCTCAAAAAGCCAAGTAAATCTGACACCAAATCCCCATCCTGTCAGGCTGGAAAAGAAAGTATATTTTCGGTCATCTTAGAACTTCTCCTTCTCCAAGCCCAGGGAAGCACGAAGGCCTCAGGCCACACTTGGGCTTCAGCATCTTTTCACGGGATGGCAACACCTGTACTGTGACCCAGCTTCCCAGATGCCTCCATCACATTTGTCTGAGACCGAGGAGACAGCGAGGGCACAGGGCCAGTAGGCGCCACCAGCACAAAGCTCCACACTGGCATCTGCCTGTAGGTCCTGGAACCCTCATTCTGATCCTGCCATGTCTGCCCCCATAATAACCCATTTCCCAGAGTCTGAACCTGTCCCCCTCATCCGTCCACTTTTTTATGGAAAAGAAAAAGCAAAAACCTGTCAAATCAGCCCTGGAGATCCTGAGGATTGGTATGAAGGAGTTGGAGACAAGCAGATAAAAATTACCCTCAGTCTTGAGCCAGGCACGGTGGCTCATGCCTGTAATACCAGCACTTTGGGAGGCCAAGGTGGGCAGATCTCTTGAGGTCAGGAATTTGAGACCAGCCTGGCCAACATGGTGAAACCTCATCTCTAGACCTGACCTGCACAGGAGAAGAGGGTGCCACAAACAGCCTGAGACCTTCTTGGCTTTGACACAGCCAAGATGAGTAGCAGACCTGCCACCACTGTCCCTGGTAGCAGCAGGGCACTGAGGGCAGTGCTGAGGGTAGGCATCACCCTGTCCACACTGCCCAGACATTGCCACTCCACCAGGGACCAGCAGTGCTATGCATAGTCCTCATGGGTAGAAAATGGCTAGGGTTAGGGGAACTCTGTGATGAGGACAAAAAGACTTTGTGAACTTCCCCTAAAGCCTGCAATGAATAACTCCCATCAGCCCATCAGTAGCGCATGCACACACACACACACACACATACACACACACACACACACACACACACACAGAGAGAGAGAGAAATGGGCATAGTGTAGTTATGCATGCATTGTTACACAAAGCATAGTTAGAGATACACAGTGAAATTCAGAGGGATGTACACACAGAACTACAGGCAACCGCCCAGAGCTACCCAGAAACGTACAAGTACAGACACAAACATTACGAGTAGGCACCAGGTAAAGCTGGGCTTTTTTCTCTCATTACCACTGAGCAGTGAGTTTGACTGCAACAGTACTCTGCTTCAGAATTTTTTAATAATGCACTTAATACATTATAAAAGGTGCAAAGAAAGCAGCAAATTATCTCAAAGATAATCCTTTCTGCAAGATTTTCAGGAAAAAGCCCCTTCTGTCTGCACTTTGCTGCACCACTGTAAGAAGCTGCTTCTCAGTCGGGTCGATCTCTCTGCCTGATAGATTTTGGCTGAGGCTATGACCTTCATCTGTCAGAAAGGGCAAGGTTTACTGGCTTTCTGTCCAGTGACCCCAGGTCCAGCTTTACTTCTCCCTACACTTCCCAGCAGTTTTTACATTTAAATCCTACTTTTCTTCTCTTTCTGATTCATGACCTGCCTCATGAGGCAGTTTTCAAATTATGATTTCTTACTCATCTTTCAATCATTGAGTTTGGGTAGCAGGGCTCTCTCTTGGGTGGGTAGGAAAGTGGAGAGGAATGAAGACAAGCAAAGAAAAGACAGGGAGACCCTTTAATTGAAGCCAGGATAAAACTGAGTCCTTGTCCCCTGGAAATTCTGCTCTAATATTAATTAAGCTGAGAGTAAAATAATTCAAATGCCACTCTACCCTTTACTCCACCACTCAAATAATTCTTCTTCAGGCAGATTTGGCTCCTCCTTGCTCTGATATCTCTCCCTGGGTCACTCTGTCACCAATGCTCAGTTAGGGAGATCAGGCCCAGACTGAAATTCCCTTTTGAAAAAGACTCAGCATAATTATTCTTAGTAAGGCCTGTATATTATTAGCATGGGTGGGATCAGTATGGAATTTCAGAGCCTGAGCCAGCCTGTACCCCAGGGACTGGAACAAGGAGTAGGTTAGGTTTCTCAGAAAATACATCTCTCCATTCTGGGCCCCACAGGGGTGTGATATGCAAAGCCCTCTTCCTCATATACCTGTCATCATGTGGGAGGGGCCAGTCACCTGGATGCAGCCCATGCAGTGCCTCTACTGGCTGTTCTCCTAGCCAATACATATTTTTAAAGCGGCTAATATGTGCATAACACTGCAGTTAACAAAAAAGGTAGTTCTTGAGCTCCTCAAGTTTCCTTCCTAGCAGAAAAGACAGACATTAAACAACTAATTATGCAAGTAATTATATAATTGCAATTGTTAGGTGCTATGGTGGAGACGCATATATCAAGCATGTATCACAAGACCCTGAAGAAGGAACACTTGTGTTGAAGCCCAAGGACGAAAAGGGGTTGATTAGGGGAAGAGCATGACCAGTGCCTCCCTCATGGGAATGATCCCAGAGCTGGACACAGACACTGCTTGCCCAGCAAGGACCGAGTGTGGAGGAAAGAAGGGAATTGGAGGAGCCTGAGCTCAAACACAGGTAGGGGAGGAGTTGCTCTCCCATAGAAAAGGCCCAAGAGACAATGAAAGAAACGGAGGTAGATGTAAGCCTCATCAGAACTGAGGAGGCTAGAAAGTACTTGATGTGCTTACTGGCTGGTGAACAGGAGGCCGACTTGGCCAGTATTGGGAAGAGAGTGTGAAAGGTGTGTTAGCTCTGGAGGGGCCTTGGGATCAGTTGAATTGTATCCCTCCCAAAAGGATACATTGGAGTCCTTACGTCTGACTCCTGTGAATGTGACCTTATTTGGAAATAGGGTTTTTGCAGATGTAATCAAGTTAAGAATGAGGTCATACTGCCTTAGGATTAAGTCTACATCCAGTCACTGGAGTCATCAAAGAAGGGGGAAATTAGACAGAGACACACAAGGAGAAGATGGCCATGTGATGGCAGAGGCAGAGGTTGGGTGATGCCTAGGAATGTCAAGGGTTGCTGGCAAACACCAGAAACTAGAAGAAGCAAGTCAGGATTCTCCCCTGGAGGTTTCAGAGAGAGACTGGCCCTGTGAACGCCTTGATTTCAGACTTGCAGTGTGAGATTTTAGAAAAATGTAAAAAACGAACAAACAATCTTTATAACTCTTGGTTGTTGCATTCACTGAGTTGGCAATGTAACTTTGCAGAAGCATTGCCTTCAAAGAGCTGTGACCACAAGATGTTAAATAACAGGAATTGCTCAGGTTTCAAAAGCTCTTACCAGCCTTGATACTCTAGGAGTCTGCAAATCTCTGTCTAGTTCTGTAAGAGTCCTGTGCATTGTTACAGTAATTGGTAAGGAAGGTGGGGATCTTGTCCCATGGACCCAGACTAATAGGGCTCCAGAATGTTGCAGGGTTTGACTCACGGGCCCTACACAGAGCAGAATTCCCTCACAAAGAAGGCCTCTGGATCTAGCAGATCTGTGTAAGGCAAAATGTTTATCCGGGTAAGGGAAACTTGGCCCTTCAATTCAGCTCTCCAAGAGCACACAGGCAAGATTTTTGTTTCTAAAGACCCTGGTAGCTCAAAACCAGCACTATCAGGGCCAATCACATTACACTTCCTATGGGAAAGCTGAATTCGGCAATCTGAAGGTAGTCAAGAAAGTCTCATCAAGTATAGGCTAGGGATGTCTAGGAAAAAGAGAGAGTGAGTCCAAGTCAAAGCGAGGGGGAAGGAGAGCAGCTGAGTGAGGAAGGGAAAGGCCAGGAGGATGGCTAATCAAAGGCTGCTCTGCTGATGCTCACCCCGCAGGCATTCTAGCTGCAGGGGGAATATGCAGGAATGATTTCAGAAATGAAGATTTTATTTTAATCCTCCCACAAAAGCATTCAAGTAAGCTCTTTCTCTGTGAGAAAGCTAGAGAGTAAGAAACAGGAAAGGAAGGTTCTCAGCGAAAAGATCCATGTCGACTTCTAATATTGCTCACTTAGAGAATACATGCCATCTGGGCGTTTGATGAAAAGAAAAAAGGGCATAGAGAAAAAGCTCAAAGCCATGGATTCTGCTTGTGAGTGCAAGGTGCTCGCCTTTCCTCATGGCCAGCTCTTTCCTTTGTTGGAAGCATTTCTTTTTTTTTTTTTTTTTTTTTTTTTTTTTTACTGGTCAGCAATGACTTTTTCAAAGTGACCTGTCAAGTCTTCATTCCTTTATTCCCTGTGGCCAAGGCGCCAAGCAGTGGGCAAAGAGGAGAGAAGAAGAGAGGACCCAGGTGACAAGGGCAAGGCTGGCATTCTATTCATTAATTGTCTGAGTGTTATCTGTAAAATGCGAAGTCACAGCCCACTTGGGCCTGAGGCTCACCCCAGCATACTCACAACTTGCTACTCCAAGTCAGAGAGGACAAGAATACCTGCCTTGTCTTCATAGATTTTCTTAGATCTCTTTGAGGTACATGTTTTGGGCACAAATCCAGGGCTTTCCGGCCCATGACTTAGTCAGTAGTGGTCATGGGTCTCTCACTTTAGCCCTGTCATTTTGAAAACCTTTTCCTTTGAAATGGAATTTGACCCATTCCAGGGATTATGGAAGACAACAGAAAACCAAGGAGCTAAGCAATTAAGTTTATGCGCTTCTAAATTGACATCCCCAATAAAATGATGTGAAATGGCTTTGTAGCTGAATATTCTACCCTGAGAAATTAGAAGAGCAAAAGTTTGGCCAAGAAGGGGAAGGGGAGTGGGTAGAAAATCTTTTAGTGTCACTTTAAGATAGCACATGTTCTTCCTCATTTTCTTCCAGTTGCATAGGCTATGGTTCTATTATCCAAAAATAATGATTATTTACATTACTATTCTATATTGGTTCTCTGTACTAGAAAATTATTTTAGTAAGTAAATTAGGCACCATCACTTAGACCTCATTATTCATTTTTTGTTGTTGTTTGTTTGTTTTGGCTTTTGGTATCCGTTACTGTACTAGCAATCATTATCTTCAATAATAATAAACACAGTGAACTCATTCTTTCCTTGTTCTATTTTTCAGTGTTTTTATCACCTTTCCAATCATTTAGGATAACAAGTGCCAGTAGCTCTAATGACAGACAATCTAATGCACAGGACTTAACAGGAGATAATTCTGAATGGTGGTCCCCTCAGCAGTTATAAAGATGAGGCTGAATTTTGATCCAGAAAACTTGATTTTAGTTTTGGGTCCCAGTTGTTAACTTGGAGTCGAGTTACTTTACCTCTCTGAGGCTTCATTCCATTATCTGTCAAAGGGGATATTATATTATGCCTTAGCTACATCACATGACTATTGTAACGATGAAAGGAGAAATATTGTTTTGAAATTCTTTTAGTAAACCCCTAATGTCCTAAAAATGCAACAAAATAAAAAATATTACAAAAGCTGATGAATTAGAATCACTAGTAAATGATTCTAGATCTTAGTAAGATACTTTTATTTCATTTAGGGGGAAATTATTTCAAGAATACATGACATTCTAAATACAATTATTAATAGCAATGAGCAGAACTCTTTCTTTTCAGCTAATAATGCAAGTGGTGGGATCCTAATATAAAATTTCACCAATGTGATGCAAAGAGCACAAGCTTGGAAAGCCAAAAATTTAAGACCAAAATTTAAACCCTGGCTCTGCTCCTAACATATTATTGTAGTAACCTAAGTGAGGTATTTACTTTATGAGCCTCAGTTCTCTAATATGTAAAATGGGGATAAGAACTTACATTTTAGTAGAATTATGAAGATTGGATCATAATAAATATGTACAGTGCCCAGCAGAACAGTTGATGCGTAGTGGATGCTTGAAAAATGTCCATTTGCTCTCATCTCCTCTGAGATGCCTCATAAAGTGGGAATGGGGATCCAGCCTGTTCTGTTCCATGCCTGTTTCTCCAATGCAAACGCAATATGTGATTGGTAAATGAGAGAGTGATGCCAGTATCATGTGGAAGTCCTGCGGTTCTCATATGATCTTTTTCTAGTATATTTATATCTTGAAGCAAATGGGGTAGGCTTTCTTCCAATTAAACAGAAAGCTTTAGCACAATGAGAAGACCTTAAGAAACAAGTTGAACACTGACAGAGGGCCTTTCTTTCATGCAAATAGTGGCCGGCTTCGTGGTTTCCAGAGCCACTGTATTTTTCACTCTGTTTTCTGATGAAATAGGGAGTAAACATGAGGAAACAGAACACATTTTCCTTTATGTTAAATTTTAATTTTATGACAAAAGAGTCTACACATTGGATTGGATTTTTAATTTGGATGAAACTGATCTCTGTGACATGTGAATGCCCTCCAGGACCTACATCTTCAAGAGGAAGCACAAAAATCTAGAGCTTAAGCTTGCAAAGGATCAATGAACCAATACACTGGGTACAAATGCAAGTTATAATTTACCTGTGCTGCTATTTTTATTAAGATTGCTGTGTTTTTTGTTAGATGTTGAATGGTCTCCTCCAAATGCATTTTCTTCCCATAGACTGTTATTTTATTGTGCAATTTTGCAGAGTATGAGTTTTTACTACAATATGTATATGAAATTATAGCAGAAATGCCTGTATTAGGAAATTAGAGTCCAGTCAATCACATTCAGAAATCAGGTACTACACTTAGGCATAAGAAATAGTTGAAACATCAGTAAGCCTAATCATGCGAGACCATTTGACATCAAAATTAAGATAATTACATTAGAACATATACTTGAATCAAAGGAAAGGAAAAATGTAGGCTCACCCATTGTATATGAGTCTGTCCACATGTGAGATGTGGCCAGTCCTCTTCTCTCCACATCCTAGAGTTTTATAGGAATGGGCCAGGGCACTTCTGGGTATTGGGGAAACCTTGCAGAGCTCCAGACTACCACCTTGCTTCAACCACAGCAGCTCCTCTCTTACCTACTTTAGATATGCTTTTACCAAGGTTTTCTCTCAAACAAGTTTTGCCAACATGAGTTCAGTATTTGAAAAGTATAGGCCGTCATACCTGGTGATAATGGGTTGTTTAATGTGGTCAACATTTCTGTCCCCAATCATACTTTTTTAGGCTTAGAAGAGAGTTTACAAACCATATCCAATACTGGCTTTTAAAGAAGCTTCAGAGACACTTTATTGTATTTTTAGAAGTTCCGAAGCTAGGAGATTGTCCGTATTGCATTTTATTTATTATCTGCATTTGAAGCCATGATAGAGATGTCTTGGCACACTCCTCATTGGCTTCTGTATAAAAACAACTTCAAAAAGAAATGTCATTGTTTGGTCACATAACTCCTTTAGATACCTGATCAATTAACAAGAGGATTTTTAAAAACTTTTTATTTGAATAAAATTTCAAAAAATTGTTTGATGAATAAGTCTACACCATGGATCAAAATCGTAACATTGTTAAAACCAATCCCTACTAAAATAGATGCTCTCTGGAACCTTCAGTCTAGGATCAAGTATTGCATTTAGTTGTCATGTCTCTTTAATCTCCTTTAATCTAAAATACAGTTATGTGCCATATAATGATGTTTTGGTGACAAACAACATATACAATGCTGATCCCATATTATATTACTGTATTTTTACTATACCTTTTCTGTGTTTAGATACATTCAGATACACAAATACTTATTATTGTGTCACAATTGCCAACAGTATTCCATGTAGTACTATGCTGTACAGGTTTGTAGCCTAGGTGCGTAGTGAGCTATCCCATTTAGGTTAGAGTACAGACACTCTGAGATATTTGCACAGCAATGAAATCATCTAACAACACATTTCTCAGAATGTATCTCCATCGTTAAGCAATGCATGACTGTATTTCCACTGATTTTCTTTGCCTGTTATGATATTGATTTAAGAATATAAGTCATCTTTTTTCATTAATAAGCATTCCTCATTTGGGGTATTTTCTGACATTTCTCATAATTAGATTCAGATCCTACATTCTTGGCTATAATCCTACATAAATGATGTTGTGTCCTTCCTAGGCTATTATATCTTGAAACACTTGATGTCCATCTGTTCCTCATTGGTATTATTACTTTTGATCACCTGGTCAAGGTTTTTTCCAATTTCTCCAATGTATAGTTATGTACAGTATTTATTACATATTTTTCTCCTGTAACTAATTAGCAATCTATAGGAAAATAATGTTAGGCCATGCAAATATCCTGCTCTTCATAAAAATTCACCTCACTGCCCCCCAATTTCAGCATCCATTGATGAGTCTTTTCTGAGTCATCCATTGATAAGTCTTTATTATCACAACGGCAAAATAATGTTTTTCAGCTCTAGCCACCATATACCAGTCAGCACTTGTCAATGAAAAGAAGATATTTTGGATGGTAGTTCCATAACCCAATCAAATGTTCCTTTGTTCTGCTTAGAAACCCAACCTAATGACATTTTGAACATTACCTTCTCTTTGATGTTTACCTGAGAAGTTTTGGAATGACCTTTGGCGAAGAACATTAAGATTCTCATGAGTTTCCAGGTTGCTGCTCTCTGTTCTAGGCTAAGGCCTTTCAGGTCTAGATTATTCCATCACTCTCTACTCTGCCTGCACCTTTGATTAAATCTGTCTGGGATTTACTTGAGGGGAGGGGAGAGCACATTAAGGGGGAAAGCAGACAAGCCCCTCTCTGCTTCACTGATGTGCTGGCTGTTTAACTTCTGTTTCTCGGCATGCCTACTCTGCTGCAGAGCTAGGATGCCCTGCCCCCACCCCCACTTGTCCTCATTTCACCCACCCTTTGCCACAGGCAGTAAAATACAGCCCTGAAGGGCCCAGAAAGATGCAAGTTTTATAATCCTTGGGACATACTGAACTATTCCAGTAGGATGCAGAACCTCCAGGGTCAACAAGGCCCGATAGGAAGGCTTTTGCTAGCCACTGACAGATGTCACAGAGCTTAGGCCCTTCCCTGGGCTTCTCCTGACTTGTGGTTAAGGATTCTCTTTTGAGCCATCTGAAGTCCTGTGATTCCATGAAAATGAGTAAGTTCTCTAACCTTGGGAGATGGTGGCTTTAGAGAAAATGGAAATTGTTTGGGGGGCTTGCAGTTCATTAGCCTCATATAAAATGAATTTGGAACCCTCTGAAAAGAGGAGTTTGGAGGCTTCAGCGGAAGGTACTGCTATGACTCTCAAGATTCCCTAAAACTCTGGAACTGAAGCCCCACAGTTCTTGGGAGAGCCTTCAGGCTGTGGCAAGTTTAGAAAGGCCACAACTCTGGTGAGTGGGGATGATGATAGAGGCCACTAAGAGCCACAGGGAAATGGTCCAGTCCCAGGTTGGAGGAGGAGAAACTGAGGTGCCTCTTCCTCCCACTCTGAAGAGCCCAGCTGCCCTTGGGACAGCCATACTGTAAACCGTCCCAGGGCTCCCATAGGCCCAAGCAGGACAGGCAGGGAGGAAAAGACCAGGGTTCTAGACCCACCAGGCTGGGTGAAAGTTAGGTCTGGGAATGTGGGAGCACCTCCAAGGGCTGGTTTTCTAAGGAATGGGAAAATGGAAAGTAAATCTTAAAGTAGATCAAACAATAAAGAGATTAGTCAGCGGGAAAAGAACAGGTAAGATTCAAGCAGCATTTGCTAAAGCCTAAATCTAGCTGGGGAGACCCAGCATACCCACAAGTGAGGTTTCTGTAGTGCAGGCCTAGGCAGGCCAACGGGATCAGAGGCCTCAAGAATGAGGATTGGGAACAGCTGTGGGCAGCTTGGCCCATGGTCCAGCCTGTTCTGTGGCCTGCATGCTGCTCTCACAACCTGTGCCCCGTCTCATGGCAGTTTCCTCCCATATCCTGCTCAGTAGCTCTTCAAAGCCTTCGCCACACTCCTATGTCCCTGCCCTACCGCGGCACTCTTCTGTCCCAGCAGCTGGCCTGGCTTTCTCTTTTATCACAGTACCTCTGAGCTTTCATGTGCTGCTCAGTAACAGTTTGTGGAATGAATTAAGAAATTAACAAGTGAGTGACAGACATGCCCCTGGAGATATGAGATACCAAGGAGAACGGTCAGTGTAGAATGGGGCAGGAGCCCGGGTACCCAGGGAGCAATATGGCGGCCCCCAGGCAGCTGGGTTCTTCACAGCAGGAAGAAGAGACCTTTCCGTTTCTGCTCTTCCAACCCTGAATTCGACCCTTTCCGTGTGGCTCTGCACGGCTGTGATAACCAGCCCCATTCACCAGACTTTTGGCCTTCAAAACCGTCTACTTTCTTCCCCTACACCTGGGGGAGGAATAATTCCAGAACGTGTAGGAGACGGGGCCTTATTGGTCCAACTTGGAAGGTTGTTGGCCTATCTGAAGAAAGAAACCTCTAGAATGCCATATTTTAAAAATGTTGTTATGGCTTTATTTTAAAAACAGTGCATCATTTTCTTAACACAGTCATTTAAAAAAATGAAATCATGTCCTTTGCAGCGACATAGATGGAGCTGGAGGACATAGTCCTAAGTGAATTAATGTAGGAAAAGAAAACCAAATACCACATGTTCTCGCTTCTAAGTGGGAGCAAAACATTGAGCATGCATGGGCACAAAGATGAGAATAATAGACACTGCAGACTACTAGAGGGTGGGGGATCAGGGGGCGTGGGTTGAAAAATCCACTGTTGTGTACTGTGCTCACTATTGGGTCCAATATACCCATGTAGTAATCTTACACATGTACCTCTAAAATAAAATCTAAAATAAAATCTGAATTTAAAAACAAATGAAATGCTTCAAAACATCAAAAAATAAAAATGTGTTTAAAGTAAAAAGTGAATCTTACGCATGTACCCCTAAAATAAAACCATCTAAAATAAAATCTGCAATTTAAAAATAAACAAAATGCTTCATAACATTAAAAAATAAAAATGTGTTTAAAGTAAAAAGTGAAACTGACTTCCCCTTCCCAATTCCCAGAAATTACTATCATTCATAGCTTGGTGTGTTTTCTTCTCCTCTTTACTCTGTATGTGTATGCATATGTGTGTTTTTTGTATGTACATTTTTAGTCTCAAAAAATGGTCTCATACCATACATAATGATCTACTCATAGGCTGCTTGCTTTGTTACTTAATGATCTATCCTGAGTATTACCTTTCCTCCTCAGCACCTCACTTCATGCCTTTGGAGACAAGATCTTTTTAAATGGTCATCTAGGTGGCATCTGATGTTGTGTTATTTCAAACAACATTTCAGTGAAAATTCTTATATAGACATATCTGTGCACTCATATGGATATTTCTATAAAATAAATTTCGAGAAGATAAATTTCTAGATCAAAGAATTTGCACATTATTTTTTTAAAATAATGTCAAACTTAAAGAAAGTTCCCAGAATAAGAATAATACAGACAACATCCATATAACATTTGCCCAGATTCTTTACCTACTGTTATCATTTGACCCCATTTCTTTATTATGTGCACTCTTCCTTTCTCTCTTTCTCTCTCTCTGTAAAATATTTTTTCTGAGCTCTTGGAAGATACGTTACATACATCATCGCTCTTTATTCTTAGACTCTTCCGTGTATATTTCCGTATTTCCTAAGAATAGGGAGGGATATTCTCTTACATAACTATAGTACAGTTATCAACTTTAGTAATTTAACATGGATAAAATACTTTTATCTAGTTTACTATCTATATTCTAATTTTGTTAATTGACCCAAAAAGTATCTTTTATAGCCCTTTTTTTGCTCTAGTACAGGATTCAGTCTAGCTTCTGATACTGCATTTTGTTATCATATTCATTCAGTATCTTTTAATCAGGAAAATTTTCACAATACTTTTTTAATTTTTAAAGGATACCTTTCAAATATTGTGTAATAGAATCTTCCTCATTTTGAGTTTGTCTGCTGTCCCTTCATACTTAGATTCAGGTTAGTTATGTGTTGCATAAGCGACAGTGTGCCCTTCTTAAGGTATTGCTTCTGGAGGCACGTGATGTTCATCTGTCCTTCGTGGTGATGTTAAGAACTTGTATATTTTTAATTTTGGTAGCTGTTTATTCCCCAAAGCCCTTTTGCCAATTTATAGTCTTGCCATAGCTTACGAGATTTGCCCATTTTCACATCCTCTTCCTCACACAGAGCATCATCAGTCTTAGTCCCAGTGTCACTGTGCTTATTCATGCTTTATTTAAAAAACAAAGCATGAATTTTTTTTCCATTTTACTCTGAGACACTTGAATATTCTTAATATTCTTATCTCTCAACCAATGTTTCTCAACCGTCAAAGATGTAGTAAACTGACACGCTCTTTTATATGCCAGAGCTCACTGTGAGTCGGGCAGTCTGAGGGGGTGACAGCGTGGGCAGGGTGGGTCCCTTGGCTGACAGTTAGGGACTCCATGCTCTGGGAAAGTAAAAT